>NC_142649.1:186279642-186605714 GCF_055504915.1 Nelumbo nucifera | reverse complement strand
AGGAGAATTTAGCCCTAAAAGCTAGTTGTTAGAAGGAAGGAACCCAAGCACATATATACCCCACAATAACATCCCATACTACCAACATGGGACAAA
The DNA here is from genome assembly GCF_055504915.1 of Nelumbo nucifera. Taxonomy (NCBI): domain Eukaryota; kingdom Viridiplantae; phylum Streptophyta; class Magnoliopsida; order Proteales; family Nelumbonaceae; genus Nelumbo; species Nelumbo nucifera. The sequence continues at coordinate 186,605,618 of NC_142649.1, read as the reverse complement.
TGGATCGTAACATTCCACTACGCTCCGCAAGTCCCGGCGCCCATACAGGCTGGCTTTGCACTAATCCACCTAATCCGGCCGAACACTACAATATCGATGTCACCACCTGCACCGCATGATTGCAACTAGGAGGCATAGTGTATGCTCTAATATTATTTGTTATGTGCCTAAAGAGAATTCACCCCTAAAAGCTAACTAATAGAGGGAGGGAACCCAAACACATATATACCTGATGTGAAATACCTCAAATTAACATCCCATACTAAACATGGGACAAATGAATAGTAACAGCCAACGGTATTAAAAAGGACCCATAGAGAGCTTGTTAGTGTTTTTTATTTTTATTTTATTATTATTATTTTTTTAATAAGAAAGCTTGTTAGTGATCTTATAATAAATGCAGGCCGGTCAAGCTTGGAAAAGTATCTCCTCCAAAGAAATCAAGAATCGACACAATAACGTTGGTTGAATTTGCCGAGAAATTCTGAAGCAGCATTACGGAGGCTGTTTGGAATCTCCCAGGCCGAAAAGGGGTTATTATCTATCCCAATGCTAATTTTGTTGGATCCATGTCATTTCTCCTTCTCAATACGACGTGTTATATTCGGATTATTTTATCCATTCCTCCATCTACTAGTTTTTTTAGTGGATCCGTGTAAAACTTTTCTTTGTTCTTCATCTAGCTTATGCTTGAAGTTTAGCATGTGGATTGTGGACGAGAAAATGAACAGATTTGAAAATCAATGAATATTATATTGTTCAGAATAGGAAGTATTGTAAGCTGACTCTTCCCTTTATATTTTCCCTTTAATTGCTTCTTTCAAGGAGACATTAAGTACAACTTGCAAAGACGACAATCCACGTGATTTGGTTCTTTTGCAGCTCTAGTCTCTCTGAAGCTGTAAGGTTTCCAGGATTAGGAGGTAACGTCATATCCTCCGATCTGAATCCGAGGTAACGTCCCTAGTTACAGGGATCTGGGTCGGACCATCCAAGTTCTACTGGAACATTCAGACTATTCTTCAACTCTTGCATTACCGAAGCATCACCGGGATTCGTTTGAGATTGTACAGAGAAGAAAACCGAAAGGAAGACCGCAAGACAAAGGGTTAAAACCCTAGATTCGACATGGGTCTCCTTCATTTCATCTTAAAATCCATCAAGAAAGAAAAGAAAAGACAATACTTGAGCAAGATTGAATAGATTTTCCTCTTTCTAATCGCTTAAGTCAGCATTGCTCGCTAGTTGTTTGTGTTGATGCTCCAGAGAAGTGAGAGAAAAAAACATACAAACAGTGAGAGAGAGCAAGGAGGGTGTGAGGGTGGGTTTCTCAGAGCAACAACTAGCATGTTGTAGTGGGCTCCACTGCATTTTAATTTTTGGGCAAATTTTTTAAAGTAATTCTAATGTTTAGGCTCTATCCTTACTATTTACTTAAAGGATCTCAAATTTATGAAAAAAGCAATAAAATATCAAATTTATCCTTCACTATTTTTTGAATTTTCAATATAAAACCAACTGATGAAAATTTTCAATAACTATGAATTTCTTGAAGGATGAAGAGAGAGAATTCCTTGCTGAACGTGTAGAAGCCTCGACAACTGACTTAACACTTTCTCTAACTGTCATGGCTGATGACTGGTATAGATCAAAGTTACCTGAATTTATACTGTTGAATGCAAAAGAAATAATAGATAAAACTGTATGAATCTCCACACTTGCAGTCCTATCCAGACGGCTAAGCTGATGAGTGTAGCGGAATTGACGCTTAGAGGCCAATGGCCCTTGGATGCGAAAACTGCACCAGATTTATATGCCCATCTCCATGGCCAACCCCTTCTCCTTCATTGAAGAAGCCGAAGTTGCAGCAGTAGAAGTGCAGGAAGAAGAAAGAGTGGTAATAGTGGCAAGACCAGTAGAAACACGAAGACCCCATTGTGTTGCTGAAGGCGGCCCACCCCAATTGGAGCCCTAGTGCCATCAAGTCGGCTCTTAAGACCACCGCCTAAACCGGTGACAACACCAAATCCCCATTGCGTTGCTGAGGTCGGGACATGTGGACCCACAGAAGGCGTTGTCTCCGGGGCGGGTGTATGACGCCACACCTGAGGACCTCATCGCATTCCTCTGCTTGTTGGACTACAATATAGCCCAAATCCAGGTGATCACCAAGCGGCCCAATATCACATGCTCCCGGTGTTTTGCAAACCCCGATCACCTAAACTATCCATCCTTCTCTGTACTCTTCAGTGCCGAAATGAGGATGGTCCGATACACGCGAGAGTTAACGAATGTTAGGCCGGTTGGGTCAGTGTATGATGTGAGTTGCGGTGGGCCAGTGAGTGTGGGAATAACGGTGAAGCCCAGGAGGTTGGTGTTCAGAGAGGTTGGGGAGAAAGCAAAGATACAGCGTGACGTTTGTGGCAAAGGAGGCACAAGTGGGGGGAGGGTGCAGATGACGGCATTTGGTTGGATTAGCTGGAGCAACGCTCAACACCAAGTGCAAAAGCTTCATTTCATATGAACGGTCACACCCGTGAGTCGTGTGTGCGTTGATGATGGATTTGTTGTTTGCTTGCTAGGTGAAGGTCTCTCTTGAGACATAAACCATGTGGCAGGTAGAGCAGGACAACAATGAAGATGAGGAATCCAATGGGCGGTTTTTTGCTCTTTCTGTCCGCCTCTCAGGCCCTCTCTGTTTTGGTTTCAGGAATACACGAATCCAGTGGCTCTATGAAAGTTGGTGATGAAAATGGCAGATTGGGTCCTGAGAATTTTAGGTCACCACTGGTTCGTTGGTGACAAAGGAGACTGGAACCGAAGGAGGAGAAGAAGAAGAACGTAGTATTTTAAGAATTTTTAGGAATATTATAAAGAAGTGGTATTTTAAGAATTTTTAAAAAATATCAATCACGTTATATCACATGTGATGGAGCGCAATCCGGTCGGTCCTAGCTGTCAACAATCTTGCCTCTAACTGGAGCAAAAGCTGCCTGAAACGGGAAAGAAAGTGAGTAGTCTATGGGGAAGAATCCAGTAAGAGTGCTCCGAAGCTCAAGTTAGTATTTTCTCAAAGGCAAGATAAAAAACCAGATGGCACAAAGTTATCACGTACCTCCATTCTTGGGGGGAAGAGGGCCTTTTATAACCACTTTGCGCACTCACTCCCAAGCTCCTGCCAGGTCGGGTATCATTACCTCTGCACTTCTGCCAACTCGGGTGTCATCACCTCTGCACTTCTGCCAGCTCGGGTGTCATCACCTCTGCTAGGGCAGACAACCGCCACTGCTCTCTTTGTCGGAGTCGTCTCTGTAACTGGAGGGGGCGGTGGCACGTGGCCGTTGAAGTGCGGCTGTCAAGCGTCAGATCCTAAGTCAGTCAAGTGCGCCGCCTCAGGATACGGACTCCTTTGGTGTCAGGTACGGTTGTTCAGTTTGGCAGCCTGGAGACGAAGTGCCAGAGTGGTGTGTGAGGTGGTCTTGAGTTCGGATAAAAGTGTGGCCCGAACTGCCCTGGGGTGGGCCAGTTCGGGTTGTTGCCCTTTGCGCTCCTCGTAAGGCTTGGGGCCAAAGGGAGAGTTCGGGCTCCTTTTGGGGAGCTCGCGCCTTAAGTGCACTGCCGTGCCGAGCTGTCGCTCCTGCCAGGTCACCCTCGGTTGCTTCCTCATTGGGTGGCCAAGAGGTCGGGCCAAATCTTCCTCCATCAATTGCCCCCCACTCCTCGCGCTAAGGGTCTTGCCCCAGCGCAGGGAGTTCGCGAGGTAACGGGTGGATTTGACCCGTACTTCAAACCGGTTGACTGATGGCGTGAAGTGTGTGTACGTCAGGAGATTTCCGGATTCCTCGAGCGCCAAAAAGTCAAAAAACACGTCAATCCGTCTTTAAATGCTGGAAGACGTGACGACGGGCGTTTATTTCAAATTCAAAAAACGCGCCTTGCTGCCCTCAATGCTAGGAGACGTGCGTCGGTGCCGCTTCGGTTTCCAAAGATGTGCGGCCAGTCACGTCTCAGTCTTAGGAGGCGTGCGGTCAGCTTGATCGTGAGCCGTTGGATTTGCCTCGATCAGAGCCGTTGGTTTTCGGTCACTGTGGGTATAAATAGTGGGGGACCCCCAGTCGCTTTCCATCGCCATTCTCCTGCATTCGCTTCTTGAGCTCCCGTCCAAGTTTTTAGCTCGCTTCAACCTTCCGTAGTCCGTTTGCTTTTTCCGGGTGAGTTAGTACTTTCCTCTTGGTTTTCCTTTCCTCCCAATGTCTAGCTCGGATAGCTCAGACAACCTCTTGAGGGGGTCAGATGCAGGTTCCACGAACCGAGCTGCATCCCCCGACAGCCTTAGTGAGCCCAAGGTAGAGCTCGATGAAGAGTTTGAACACGTAGGCCGAGTCGCCTCGGGTAGTTTGGCGTCCTCCTCCCGTCGAGGTTGGACGTTAGACAAGTTCGGGTCCTCAACCATGACGCCTGAGGGGCATTACTCCCTTATCACCCAGTTCAACCTGCTCGGGGAGTATACTTACTTTATACCCTCGGGCGACTTCCCTTGGGAACACGGTCCTAACGAGATCGTGATATTCCGGGAGCAGCTCGTCGTCGGGCTGCGCCTACCTTTCCACCCTCTTATCGTCGAGGTTATGAACCACTTCGGCGTCACCGTCGGTCAGCTCCACCCGAATTCTATCCGCAATTTGGTTGGGACTATCTCCCTCTTTTGCGAACACATTCTGCCTTTAGACCTAGAGATCTTCTCTTCTATTCTCATGCTTAAGAAGCAAGCGGGTCCCCTTCCCGGGCGTACTACCTGTCTTCTCGCCCGGGGTTCAAGCTTTTACACGATCTTCCCAACAAGGTCCCGACGTGGAAACGAGACTGCTTCGGGGTACGAAGTGCAACGGGGTGGCCATTCCAAACCGGGTGGGGGTTGGCTGCCCCTGACCCCGGTGTTACGCTAGATAGGGAGATGGCGAAGGGCCTCTGGCACTAGGCCCAGCTCGGGCTAAAATGCCACCATTATCTGACGGAGGCCAAGCTTATCCAAGCCGGCCTGAGTTCGGGTAGGTCCCTTTGCTCAGAGGCTTGCCTTTGTTTTGCTTTCCATTTTCGTTTTCCTGATGCCGAGCTCTTTTTGCAAGTGCGATGGACGCAGAAAAAACTCACAGTGGGAACCTGTTTCATGCCATGAAGAGGAGGAAGCAAGTTGCCAAACAGACTCGTGTCGAACTACCCCGAGATGCGGAGCCCGAGGTACCGAGCTCTCCGCCAATGGATCCGCCCAGAGAGCCCAAGATGGCCCCTCCAGTACAAGAAGCGGCAGGGGCCCCTTACGCCGAGGCTGCTTATACGGGGGCTCCTTATACTGAGGCTGCTTATACCCGGGCTAGGCCTTCAAGCTCGAGAGGCCAAGGCGAGTTCAGGAGCATGATGTCGACGAGCTTCCTCTGAACCACGTAGCCGGGCGTGCTGCCTCTTATGCCATGGTGGTAAGTCAGCGACTTCTTGTCGGGCTCTTTGTCATTACTTTTCTTGCTATTACTCTTTTAACATTGTCGTTATTTTTCTTTTTGGCAGGTGAACTCCTCCATCCATGCTTTAGCGGCCCAAGCGGAAAGGAGCTCGAGGCGGGCACGAGCTGCCGAAGCGGCTTCTCGTGCTGCACAGGCCAGGCTAGCGAGGTCTCAGAGAGACACCGAGGCCATGGGAGTGGTGGTGAAGCATATGGCGGACCTGAGGCTGGACTTGCAGCATCTGGTTGAATACCTTCAAGAGGATATTAGGGAGAGGACTGAGATCTTTTCTCAGGGCATCGAGGATGCCAAGAAGAAGGTCGTCGATGACTATATCGCCTCGCCGCGCTTTGACGACCTGATGGTGGGCTCGTACAAGAGGGGTTTTAAACTGAGTCGGTGGATGATCAGGAACACATACCCCGAGCTCGACATCAATGCCATAACCACTTCGCGCATTACTCAGGAGATGGCCAACGCGGCTGACAGTGAACCGGATTCTGAGGACGAGGCAGGACCCTCGGGTATCGTTGAAGTGCCTTCCGAGGGTGAGGAAGATGTACCTCCGGGCCTGTGAGCTCACTTCTGTTGTGTTTTTTTATGGAATGTAAACAGAGTATGCTGTAATGAAATGTCCTCCTTTTGGTTAAGTGTTGTTGTCACCCTCTTTCTTCCGAACTGACTATATTTTCCGAACTGACTATATGCCTCTGATGATGAGATGCCGAGGTCCTTATCAACTCGCTGTTAGCACTTTGCCTGTCAGCTTGGTGTTAGCATTTTGCCTTTGCGTGCCCATGCCTTTGCTCGGCATTCTAGCCCTTAGGCTCTGGTAGCGACTCCTATTCCACTTCGCTTGGTGATTTATAGGTAGTATCGTATTAAGTTAATGACGTTCCACGCTCGGGGTACTTGTTTGCCCTCTAATGTTTTGAGCTCGTATGCTCCCCCGAGCACTCTCTTTACTCGGTAGGGCCCTTCCCAATTCGGTCCAAGTTTGCCCACGCCGGGCTCGAGTGCCATGATCTTACGGAGAACCAGGTCGCCGACGCGGAAGTTCCGCTTTTTTACTCTGACATTGTAGTACCGAGATACTCTTTGCTGGTAAGCTGCGGTCCGGATGTACGCGAGGTCTCTTACCTCATCGAGTAGATCAAGGTTGGTACGTAGCTCGTCTCCATTTGTCTAATCGTCATATGCTTCTAGTCGCAGTGTGGGTACTTCGATCTCCGCCGGTATTACTGCTTCGGTGCCGTAGGTGAGGTTAAAGGGGGTCTCTCCCGTGGCGGTTTTTTCCGTAGTTCAGTGAGACCATAGGACACTTGGTAGCTCGTCCGCCCACAACCCTTTAGCTCGGTCTAGTTGCGCTTTCAACCCGCGGAGGATAGCTCTGTTCATAACTTCTGTTTGACCGTTTGCCTGCAGGTGTGTGACTGGTGTGAAGTTCTGCCGAATCCCCATATCTTGGAACCATTCCTGAAATTTGATGTCCTCGAACTGTTTTCCATTGTCGGAGATCAGTACCCGAGGTAACCCGAAGCGACATACTATGTTCTTCCAAAAGAAGTTCTGTACGTTTCGAGCTGTGACTGTTGCGAGAGGTTCAACTTCTACCCACTTTGTGAAGTAATCTACCGCCACCACTAGGAACTTCCTCCCACCTGTTGCTGGCGGGAATGGCCCCAGGAGGTCGATGCCCCATTGTGCAAAGGGCCATGGACTGGTGAGATACTTGAGGTCGGCGGCAGGCTGATGGTGGATATTGGCATGCTTCTGACACTTGTTGCATTTTCTGACGAGCTCGATGGCCTCTACCTTCATCGTTGGCCAGTAGTACCCTTGTTGAAGTGCCTTCTGGGCGAGGGCCCTGCCCTCCAAGTGTCCACCGCACAGACCTTAATGAGTGTCGCGGAGTACGAGCTCAGCTTCGGCAGGTCGCAAGCAACGCAGGTAGGGGAGTGTGTAGGATTGTCGGTATAGACGTTCGTCTATTATGACATATTTGGCTGCCTGGCGCTGCACCCTTCTGGCTGCATTGCGATCTGCAGGGAGGGTCCCATCTAGCAAGAAGCTCGCGAGTGGGTCGATCCAACTCGGCTCTGCTTCAAGGATGGGAGCGACCTCCTCTGCCACCCCAAGAATGCTAGGCCGAGGTAAGTCCTCTATGTACACGGTTCTCATGGCGTTGTGACTGGTGCTGGCTAACCGGGATAGGGCGTCGGCCTCAGTGTTCTCTGACCTCGGGATTTGCTTGATGAAGTGTGACTGAAAGTTGAGTAGAGCCTCTTTTACCTTTGCCAAGTAGGCTATCATAGTTAGCTCACGTGCTTCGTATTCGCCCGTAACTTGGTTGACCACAAGCTAGGAATCGCTGCAGATAACTATGTGTTTCGCTCTTACCTCTTGCGCTAGGGCCAGCCCGGCTATCAATGCCTCGTACTCCGCCTCGTTATTGGATGCCGCGAACTCAAAGCGTAGCGCGTATTCCAATTTCGTGCCACCCGGGCCGCGTAGGATTATTCCGCCTCGTTCGATGAGCCATCTACGTGAAGGATCCAAGGCTCCTCATCCCAGTTCGCGTTTGGCCTAACTAGGAGAGATGTCACCCTGGCTGCTACCTCACGGGGTTTGGACTCTATTGGCCTAGGAGCTCTAGGCTCACCCTAACTGGGGATCTCGGGCTCAACCAGCCTAGGACTTCGAGGCTGAACATGCACTCGGCGATGAAATCTGCTAAGGCTTGGGCCTTGATAGCAGTTCGTGGCTTATACTGGAGGTCGTACTCACTGAGCTCGATGGCCCACTTCGTCAGCTGACCGAAAACCTCGGGCTTGAGTAAGACTTGCCTCAGAGGTTTGTCAGTCAAGACGATGACAGTATGAGCCTGGAAATATGGGCGGAGTTTCCGAGCTGCAATTATCAGTGCGTATGCCAACTTTTCTATCTGTGGGTATCTCGTCTCTGCTCCCTGCATAATTTTACTAACATAAAAGATGGGTCGTTGGACCCGATCTACTTCTTTTATTAGTACCGAACTGACCACCTCGTCGCTTGCCGAGAGGTACAGTTCTAAGACATCGCCCTCCTCGGGCCTGGTTAAGACCGGCACACTAGCGAGGTATTTCTTTAGCTCATTGAACGCGAGATGGCAGTCTCAGGTCCACTCGAACCCTTTGCCTTTAATTGCCTTAAAGAAAGGAGGCAGCGGTCTGCCGACTTGGACATAAAGTGGCCCAGGGCGGCTATGTGGCCATTTAGTCTCTGAACCTCTTTTACTTTTCGGGGTGGTCTCATATCTAGAATGGCCTTTATTTTGTCCGGGTTGGCCTCAATACCGCGCCGGTTGACGATGTACCCTAGGAACTTACCCGAGGTGACACCGAAGACACACTTGTTTGGGTTTAGTTTCATGCTAAATTGGCGTAGAATTTGGAAGACAGAGTGCAAGTCTTGTATTAATTCATGCGAAAACTGTGTCTTGACGACCATGTCATCTACATAACATTCTATCTTCGTGCCAATTAAGGGCTGAAACAACTTATTTACGAGTCTTTGGAAGGTCGCCCCAGCATTCTTTAGTCCGAAGGGCATGACCTTGTAACAGTACAGGCCAAACTCGGTTATGAAGGTGGTTTTTTCCTCGTCGGACTGGTCCATCCTGATTTGGTTGTAGCTCGAGTAGGCGCCCAAGAAGATTAGCAACTCATGTCCCGAGGCGCGTCCACTAGGCGGTCAATTCTGGGGAAGAGGAAGCAATCTTTCGGGCAAGCTCGGTTCAGGTCGGTGTAGTCGACGCACATGCGCCACTTGCCGTTTGCCTTTTTTACCAGAACCGGGTTGGCTACCCAGCTTGGGTAATGAACTTTCCTTATGGAGTCTGCTACGAGGAGCTTCTCAACCTCCTCATCGACCGCCCTCCAGCGTTCTGGGGCTAAGTTGCGTTTCTTCTGTCTAATGGGTTTGACTACAGGGTCAGTATTAAGTTTGTGAGTTATAAGACTGGGGTCAATACCGAGCATATCGACCGCGGACCATGCAAAAATATCTAAATTTTGAAGTAAGAAACTTACCAGTTCGGATCGTAGAGGTTCCTCGACGGAAGCACCGATTTGTAGCGTCCGAGCTGGGTCCGCAGCTGAAGTTGGGATCGCGACCGTTTCTTCTGTGGGCGCAGCTCATTCTTTGCCTTGCTCCGTAGGCCGTTCCAGTTTGAGGTCGTCGGCTACCTTGGTTTTTCCCTTCAGGGCGACAACATAGCATTTGCGGGACTCGAGCTGGTCGCCTCGCACTACTCCCACACCGAAGTTTGTAGGAAACTTCATTGCCAAGTAGTAGGTGGAGACCACTGCTCGTAGGACATGAGTGATTGGCCGCCCTATTATGGGATTGTATGGGGAGGGGGTCGCGACCACCAGGAAATCGTGGTTGAGTCTGACCGCACAGGGTCATGTGCCGACTTCCACAGGTACTGTTATTTTCCCGAGGGGCCTAACTTCCTCTTCACTGAAGCCCACTAGAGGAGTATTTGTGGGCTTCAACTCGCTTCTTCGCAACTGAAGCTGGTCAAACGCCGACTTGAAGAGAATGTCCGCCGAACTGCCTGAATCAACAAGCACGCACCTGACTTCGAAGTCGTTGATCCTTAGTTTTATGACAAGCGCATCATCGTGGGGGTAGTGGACCCCTCGCGCATCGTCTTCCATGAAGAAAATCGGTTCCTCCGTCTTCGGCCTCTTCGGAGGGTTCTGCTCTTCTCGGGCAGCTTCGCGAATTGACGCTCGGGCCGTTGCCGAAGTACAACCCGCTACTACCGAACCTCCCACTATCACGTGGATGGTTCCCCGAACTGGCCTCTCTTCCGGAGGCTATCTTTGCGACTGTTCGGTCGGCTTGCTGCTGGACTCAGGAGCATCCTTGTCGTGCTCCCCTTGCCAATCTGTCTTATTATTATTATTATTATTCTGTTGTACAAAATTTCTTAAGTACCTGCGACGGATGAGTCCCTCTATCTCGTCGCGGAGATTACTACAATGTTCGGTACTATGACCGTGGTCTCTAGGGAAACTGCAGTACAAGTTTTTGTTCCTTTCGTTTGGGTTCCCTTTTAGGCGAGGTGGCCACTTTACGTACGGGGCGTCTTTGATCGTCATCAAGATCTCAACCCGCTTCGTGTTCAAGGGCGTGTAGTCTGTCCGACCTGCCATGGGAGCTCGGAACGGCTGGCTTGGTTTCGGCGCTCGAGCTGGATCCTTCTGGCTGTCTCCTTGATTGGGGAGTTCTTCTCTCTTTCTTCTCTCAAACCCACCCCTAGTCCTTTGGTTGATATCCTCCTCCGTTCGCATGAACTTGTCCGCGAGCTTAAGGAACTTAGCAATGGTCGCGGGCTGGTTAGCCACTATGTGCCACTTGAACTCCTTGTGTGTCACCCCCATCTTGGCCGCCGCGAGCTGAACTGCGGGGTCCAGGCGTGGGATTTGTAGGCATGCGTCGTTAAACTGCTTGATGTAGCTGCGGATGGGCTCCCCTTCCTTCTGGACCATGCCGAGGAGGCTCTCCTCAGTTTGGGGGCATTGTTTGCTGGTGACGAAGTGTGCGGTGAAGACCTACACGAACTGGGTCCAACTCCTTATTGACCCGGGGGCCAGGTTCCTGTACCAGGTGCGAGCCACTCCTCTGAAGGTGGTAGTGAAGGCTACGCACATATAGGACTTGCTGGCCCTAGCCAGGTGCATCTGGGACTGGAAGGCATCGACATGGTCGCTGGGGTCAAAGGACCCATCATACTTGTCGAGTGGGGGGAGTTTGAAGTCTCTGGGCATAGGAACTACAAGGAGTTCTGATGACAGGGGGGAAGGGACTGAGAGGATAGGGGCAGCCTTTACCTCGTCCGAGCTCACTTCTCCACCTCGGAGCTCGGGCAGGACGCGGGTTGCGGTTCGGCGGCTTCTCCAGCGGCGCCTCTGCTGCTTGGAAGGCCCAGCGTTGGTACTACTTGCCTTGGTGTTCCCGAGCTCGATGGGCTTGGACTGCTGGAGGTAGTCCGCGACTAAGGCACTGAACCGGTTTTCGGTGCGTAGGGGCCCGTCTTGAGAGCGCCGAGGTGATGCTGACTTGATGGATCGGGTTCCTGGTCTGCCGGCGCGTAGCGAGGCGGGGGCAGCCGCTCTCTCTCTCCTGCCGAGGGATGAAGCCTGGCTTCTAGAGGGGCTCCGAGCCTGGGAGGCCCGAGCTTGGGAAGCCTCCTGGTGGGGGCACCCGCCTTGAGGGGAGGGCTTGGCTTGCCTAACGGCGGGGTGCTGAGGTGGGAGCTGACTTTGAGGCAGTTGGGGGAACTGCTGCTGGTAGTGGTATTGAGATACATGGTGCAGCATCTGCTGCTGGTAGGTTTGATGTTGTTGAAGCTGGTGCATTTGGGCTTGGATGGCCCGCATGCCATGCACCAGGTCATCAAGCTGTTTCTGGCTGGTTGCCAGGGGAACAATGGTTGGTTCAGCAAAGGTGGTTCCAAGAGAGGGAGGAAGGGGGACGTTTATGGCGGGAAGATTCACGAGCGCCACTGTTCGTGGCGCATTCAGGCTGGGGATCCCATCCACCGGAAGGGGGATGGTGAACTGTCCGATGCACACCATGGGGACTTGAAGTTGTTCCCCGGTGGCGTTCATCTCCGCGCTACGTCCGGCATTGCTGGAAGAAGCCATGGGTGTTGGGGTTTCTTAGAGAAAATGTGCTATGAAAGTTTTAGAGGGAGGCTTTTAGAAGCGTTCCCACAGACGGCGCCAATTGATGGAGCACAATCCGGTTGGTCCTAGCTGTCAACGATCTTGCCTTTGACTGGAGCAAAAGGTGCCTGGAACGGGGAAGAAAGCGAGTAGTCTCCGGGGAGGAACCCGGTGAGAGTGCTCCGAAGCTCAAGTTAGTATTTTCTCAAAGGCAAGATAAAAACCAGATGGCGCAAAGTTATCATGTACCTCCATTCTTGGGGGGAAGAGGGCCTTGTATAACCACTTCGTGCACTCACTCCCAAGCTCCTATCAGGTCGGGTATCATTACCTCTGCACTTCTACCAGCTTGGGTGTCATCACCTCTGCACTTCTGCCAGCTCGGGTGTCATCACCTCTGCTGGGGTAGACAACCGCCACTGCTCTCTTTGTTGGAGCCGTCTCTGTAACTGGAGGTGGCGGTGGCAGGTGGCCGTTGAAGTACGACTGTCAAGCGTCAGATCCTAAGTCAGTCAGGTGCGCCGCCTCAGGATACAGACTCCTTTGGTGTCAGGTACGGTTGTTCAGTTCGGCGGCCTGGAGACGAAGTGCCGGAGTGGTGTGCGAGGTGGTCTTGAGTTTGGATAGAAGTGTGGCCCGAACTGCCCTGGGGTGGGCCAGTTCGGGTTGTTGCCCTTTTGCGCTCATCGTAAGGCTCGGGGCCAAAGGGAGAGTTCGGTCTCCTTTTGGGGAGCTCGGACCGCTGGTTCCTCCTCTTGGAGCTCGCGCCTTGAGCGCACTGCCGTGCCGAGCTGTCGCTCCTGCCAGGTCACCCTCGGTTGCTTCCTCGTTGGGTGGCCAAGAGGTTGGGCCAAATCTTCCTCCATCAACATGCGAATGAAGTATGACAAAAATTAAGGGTAAGGGAAGTTTTAGATAATTGTCAAAAAAGTTGAGATCAAGACAATATGTAAATAATAAGGGTTGAATTAGTCAATTATCTAAACCATAGAGATACTTTAAGAAATTTGCCCACTTAGCTCGTTTCATTGAAACGGAAATTTCCAAACGGAAAAGTGCATTTTAGACCGGTAAAAGGTAATCCAGGAATTTTTGTACAGTAGATCCTTTACGTGATGTCACATGTCGACGGTCCAGATAGTTAACCGGTAGTGTTAGACAATTGTCAAAAACATTAAGAGTGTTTTAAGACGATTTATAAATAGTAAAGGTAGAGTTTCACAATTAACTAAACAGTAGAAACAGTTTAGGAAATTTGCCCTTTTAATAATATTTACTTAATAAAAATGAAAAAAAAAAATTAACAAGATAAACAAAAAAAAATGACTTGACCCAACTTTGTCCCAGCCAGGCTCGTGCGGTGGGCCATGCCAGGCTTAACCTTTGAAGGATTCGGGCTAGGCAAGCACGACTTGCCCAGCCTATGTGCCCCTATGTGCCAATACGGCACATCCCACTAAAGCACGGTCGACCAACAAAATCGTGAGGTGCTGTAAAAGCACTACCCACATTACATATAAAAATATATAGTTTTATATATTATTGGTATAAATAATAAACCCAATATTTCATATTTATATTAACTTATTAAATTTATATATAAAGTAAAATTAACTTTTAATTTTTTATTTTTTAAGAATGAAATGAAGCAAACTTGGATTAATCCGAATCCGATCGGAATCCCAAGATGGAATCAGGTTCGGACCCGGTAGATCCGGTCGGATTACAGACCTAAACCACATAAAGTTGCGTTGCGTTCACAAGCCGCAGGTGGGGCGGGTTAAAGTCGGTGCAACCCAAATCTAACTTCTAACTTAGAAGCGCTCGCCAAGACAAGAAATGATTCATTCAGGGGAAGGCATCGCCCGACGCCCATCATGAGCCATGAGCCATCACCATCGGTACCGGGTTTACACTTTTTACAGCAGCCAATTGGAGCAAAATATAGTTCGCAATTTAAGGCCACTCTACTCTCCCTCTTACGCCCCACAAGAAAAACCTTCGTTTTTCAAGAAACGGTCATTTTACAAAAACCCCCCTTCCTTTTCTTTGAGTCTTTTTCAACCGTCTCGCATATCTCTGACCTAGGGCATCCAAAGATCCTCGACCTTGACATCTTAACGCATATTTTTCTCTTTCATTTCTCGACAATCATCAGTTTCTTTCTCCTGTTTGCGTCGGATCTTCTGTTTCATGTCCCTCGATTCCTTCTATTTCTTAGCAATTATTTTAAATTAGGGATGGATAAATCCTCTGTCGCTCGCAAAAAATGGCCTTTTTGCCCATGATTTTTCCCTAATTCGAGTCCAGTCCTCCCTGGATCTTAGATGCATTCCACATAGTGTCGTCGATTGCAGTTTTTCTTGCGGCTGATTGTTTGCTGTCTGCATCTGTTCTTTTTGTTGTATTAAGATTGAGCTGTCTCGGTAAATCTGTTTCATTCGTCCAATGAATACACGAGGCAGGTATCCCCCTGGGATCGGCAACGGTCGCGGTGGGAATGTCAACGCAAACCCTAATTTTCAAGCTAGAAACCCTCAACAGCAGTACGTTCAGAGGAATACTGTGCAAAATCAGCAGGCGTTCCAGCAGCAACAGCAATGGCTGAGAAGGAATCCGATGGGAACCGATTCTAGTTCTAACGAAGTTGAGAAAACAGTACAGTCAGAAGCTGTTGATTCGAGGTACAGTTTTTCCTCTTTTTATTCTCGTTTGTTTTTCTTGTCTTGAAAAATTCAAAGTTAGTATGAAAAGTTCAGTAACAATTTGTTGAGCTTCCCATCACTTTTTGCATGGAAAGAGAAGAGAAACCATTGTTGTATCAAATGGGTTGAAACTTGTATCCTTTTCTGATCTAAACCTAATTGATGGGAACTCTTTGCCAAAAATTTTATGCCCTAGGAAGAATTAAACGGTCGCTATGAGCATAAAGTAAAATCAAGATGGAACTCATAAAGCACGGGGCTGCTTGTGAAGAAGGGAGAAGAAAATGGGTGTAATCTGTGAGCTTTTGTACATTTAGCAAAGTTAGTGACCACTTTACAGGGCTTACTGGTGCTATTGTCACGTTTTAAGACGTTTCAAGCTAACTCTCTTTTAAACAAGGAAACACCTTTTAACAAGGTCAATGTAACTCCAAGAACGACAAGGACTGAAGAAAGAGGGGAAAGGAAGTTTAATCTTTCCTATTTAGTTGATTGAAAGATAAGTGATGTATTGCTTTGCGTAAAAAAAGAAAGATTTTAGAACTCTGGAAATGAAATAAAGGAATTGCATTTTCTTACTTTATGGTCCCTGAGGTTTTCATCAGAAAATTGTAACTCTGCACTGTGGAGCTTGGCTGGCACTCACAAGAGAGGTTGGTGCTTTTTGATGACAAAAAAGTTTAGTATTTTTGACTACTATGGTGATGACATATTACTGATTCTGGTGACTTCTTTTGACTGAATTTGGCATTTTAATGACACAAATTTCAACTATGATGTTGACTTGATGAGATATTACAGATTCTGGTGACTCTGTTTGGATACCTTTTCTCACATGTTCTATGAGTTTATCTACCTTGCACCAAGTATTTCATTTGTGAATGAGACTTTTTTTTTTTTTATCATTTCCTTACTTTTATCATAAGATTTCCATTTTTGTGGGAATGGGATTTTCCCTGAAATTGAACTTGCAAAAGTTTCTTTTCTTACAAGAAATGTATGCGCTTACATATCCAGCAATGTGCTCATGGCTCTGAGGCTATCGCCTTTCTATTTACCTTTTCTCAAATTTTTGTGGTGTTGCTTGAAAAGTACCTTGGCAACAAGGATCTTATACTTACATTGTCATGTATAGGAGTCAAAAGTTAAAAAGGTTCCCATGGAGATAAGGTGCATTTGGTCATAAGCTGATTGGAGTATTATCCAAGTGGCAATACATGAGATGCTGGTTGTTGATTCAATTTCATTGTCAGTATTGTCATGACAAGCGTTTGGTTCAAATGCTTGTGGCTGTGCTTTGCAATGCTTTACTTATCAACCCAGAATTTACCTCAGTTTTCCCCTTTACTACATGGAATACTTACTTTTTGATGTTAGTAATGTTAAGAAGTTCTGTCCTTGTCCCAGAAGTGGAGCTCTAATTTTGTTACTACTCTAAGTTCTTTTATTGGATTGCTACTGTCAAGTTCTGATTTATCCAAGATTTAAGATACTAGTTGGTGATAAGAATCTCAGACAGTAGGATTAAAAATGCGGGATCAAACAAAAAATCCCTTAAAATATGAGTGTCTGTTTGCTAAATTATGTTGTTGGAGGGTGTATGATGCTCATGTTTTCCATATCCATTTCAGTGGCATTGAAACAACTACAAAAGGAGCGGTCTCATGTTTTCCATATCCATTTTAGCGGCATTGAAACAACTAAAAGGAGCAGTTCTCCATAGATATAGAAGATTAAGGGAAAGAAAGAGCATTGAACAATTAAATTTCAATTCCATACCTGCATGTTCTAAGATTTTGTTTTTGTTTGTAATGCCACTTCCTGTTTTAGTAAAGTTGCTTGGATGTTACTTGGAAAAAGAATTCATTAAATGTCTCTTGATAGAGTGCAACATTAGAATAAGATTAGTGTGGCTAACCTCAAATGGTTGTAACAGGGCTTTGTTTATTTGGATTGTATCCCTAAATATGTGGAAAAAATAGAGATATACAGGAGTGCAGCAAAGCCTCAAAAAAGACCTCTATGGTGCACTCAGGCCCCTTAACATTCAAATCAGCATTCCAATTAAAAATGAAATCTCTTCTGTTGAGACCTTTAAAAACTTAAAATGCAAATGACAATTAGGAAGCTACCGCCATCTGCACAAAGATGCATAAAAGGCCCTTTTCACCTTTCAGAAGTGCTGCTGACCTGCTGTTCCTTTCCTTCCAAATATTTCAATTCCAAATGGAATGTTCTTCCAGAGAATGTATCCTGTACAGCCCTTCAAAGCTTGTAGTTGAAAGAAAATTTCTGAACTTAGGGGGCATATGACGAAGAGGTGTCAGAGAGAGAAGGGAAAAATTACTACAAGGAAAGTAGAAACTTTAGACATGGTTAGAGACATGCCAAGTTTTACTTTTATGACTCTATTCTTGAGCTTTCTTTTTTATTGTAGTTAACGTTGATTTTGTCCCATAGCAGTATTGTACTATTGCTATACAACTCTGGTACTTTCACTGTCTATGAAGTATGAAGTGCATGATATTTTTGGTTGTTCACTTAAATTTAGTACTTATTCTTTTGTTTTCTACTCTATCATAGTTCTCAAGACTGGAAGGCACGGCTAAAGATACCTCCAAGGGATACACGCTATAAGACAGAGGTATGCATTAAGAAATGGAAATGATTATGCAATTTCGTGTTTTCACTTGTGTACTGCTTCATCCGTTCTTCCCCTTCTAAATTTCATTTACAAGATGTACATGGGCCCTTCTATTAAGTTTGTATGGTTCTCACTGTATGACCTTTATTCTGGGGATTAGCCATGATTCAAAGTATTTACTTTTGCATGCAGTCTAATTTATTTGTCTTATCCTTCCAGGATGTTACTGCTACTAAAGGAAATGAATTTGAAGACTATTTCCTGAAACGTGAGCTGCTAATGGGGATTTATGAGAAGGGGTTTGAAAGACCTTCTCCTATCCAGGAAGAAAGTATTCCTATTGCCTTAACAGGAAGTGATATTCTTGCTCGAGCTAAAAATGGTACTGGGAAAACAGCTGCATTTTGCATTCCTGCATTGGAAAAAATTGATCAGGATACCAACGTTATTCAAGGTGATTATGTATACTATTCAGTTTTTTTTTTTTTTCCTTTTTTTCCTCTTTGATAGTATTATCTAGTCTATACTATTCAGTTGCGATTGTCTTGCAAGAAAAACTGAGCTAATTGTGCATATTTAGATGTGTCATGACAGTATTTTGTTGGAAATAACTTACCTAGTTGAAATAATTAGAATACTTTTTTTCCATCCAAGGAAAGTGTTTCAATAACTTAATTGCATGTGATATATGTGTTAGAGTTAAACTGGTAATTTTTTCTTCTGTTCCCTTGCACTTGGAAAGGTGCAGGTCCTACTGTTGTGAGAGCAATGGCATTGAATATGGGCATGCTTGCTTCATACGATCAAAGTGTGGAGTTTTTCAAGGATACCCTTGGTTTTGGTGAAGCTAGTACAGTTGTTGGAGCAAGTGCAGTTTCAGGATTTTTTGCTTCAGCATGCAGTTTACCATTTGACTATGTTAAAACTCAAATACAAAAAATGCAACCTGATGCCAATGGAAAATATCCATACACGGGTTCTTTGGACTGTGCCATGAAAACTTTGAAATCAGGAGGTCCCTTTAAATTCTATACTGGATTCCCTGTCTATTGTGTTAGGATTGCTCCTCATGTCATGTTGACATGGATATTCCTTAACCAAATCCATAAGATGGAGAAAACTGTTGGATTGTAGTGTTCCAACTGGAGTAGATCTTTGACTGTCGTAATAATTTCCTCTTTCAATTGAAGTGGAGGCTGGTTTTGGCAACTGGGCAGCCTTCGACAGTTTCCATAGGAGTTTTTATTATTATGTGATGTAAAGGGTTAGATAATATTTCTTGGGAGCCGTAATGAAAACCATCCATAATGATTTTTGGGGGAGTGGGCATTTTATTGACCAAGTTTGTTGGTCATGGTCACGGTCGTGGTTTGAAGTCAATCAAATGATTTAAGATAACTCCCCCCATTCAAAATATGTTTTTGAGTGTACCAATCAATAATTTTGGAAGCTGTTTTAGCTCTACAGTAGACTAATTAATTTTTGTTCGTTTTTCATGGTAGTTTGATTGTATAAACTACTGACAACAAAATTTGTTCTGAAAAAGACACAGTAAGTTAAGATTTGATCTAAAAAAAACCAAGATACATATATTTTTGATTCATAACAATAAATTTTCATTAAAAAGAAATAGTCAATTGCAATGGTGGGGGAGGTAAACTCTCTAAACTCTCCCCCCAAAAGATACAACCTTACAAGGTAGCCCAGAGGAACTGATTCCTTCCCACCCCTTGTTTAACGGGTGCATCTGCAAATGAATTGGTACATCTTTTTACCCATTTCACTCTCACCTCCATACCTTGAGTTAGCCACGTGAAGTATCTTTATTCATTAGTTTAAGTCCTCAATCCATCATCTTCCTTCCCTAACCTATCTATTACCACTTTAGAATCTCCTTCAATGATTAACCTGTTAACACTTAATTCCTTACCCCTTTTCACACCTTCCATCAAAGCCATAATTTCTGCATGCAGCGAGTCCCCCATGCCAGTTGGGCCTCATAAAAAAGCTATGGCTAAACCTTCCCCTGTCCTAAAAACTTCGCCAATGGTTGATGGACCAGGGTTACCTTCAATGCTTCCATCAAATTTTAGCTTAACGAAACCTGCACAAGGTGGTGACCATAGAGGTTGAGCAACACTTCTGCTTGGAGCCAATGCTACTACTTCCTTCCAGTTGTTTAGCAGTGTCGTCCTTGAATATCTCTACTGTTTTTACCCAATGAACCACCCTAGAAGTGATCACTTCTATGATTGCCTCTCTACTTTTCTCTTTTACAGCAATTTTTTTTTGGTTTGTTTCCTCCCAAATTGTCCAACAAACCACTGATCTTGTGCATCTCCACAATATTCTTCCCCTCTTTTTTGTGCAGCTACCAAAAGTAGAGTCAAAGAGGCCTTGTAGACTTGGTGGGAAAGTCCACTTGCAACCAAACAAAGAAAGAAACCAAACCCAAATATAAGAAACAAAGGGGTAGGAGATAAATAAGTGGTAACAAGACTCACCATTTACTTTACAAAGAGTGCACTGGTTAGAAGACAAGCACCAAAAAGGCTTCTTTCATTGAAGTAGGTTGCAAGTGTTAACTCATTCCAAGAATATTCCCCCAGCAGAGAACCCCAATGAACCTTATGAAACATAAGGCTCAATGGTAAGTGATTATAGGAGGGTTTCTTGGGAAAACAAGGGGTTTCTACGGAGAATTTGTTCTTGGATGCTTTGTAATTTGTGTTATTTGGGGGGTCAGCACCTCTTTTTGGGTGGTTTGCAGTTGTATTTTCTTTAATTTTTATTAATGAAAATAACTATTTCCAATAAAAAAGTGATTGTAGGAGGGTGTATATATATATTTTTTTAAGTAGGGATTTTTTTTTTCCTTGGCTAGCACTTGATTTTTCCGTAGGGGCCAGTTAATTTCTTTTACAACGTACCTTTTTTGATCAACCAGATTAATCATAGATTCCCTTATTTTCATCATCACCATCACCATCCAAGCCTTATCCCAACCATATGTGGTTGGTGGCTACATGAATCCTGTTTTTCCATTTCATTCTGTTTAATGCCATACCCATTGTTAAATTATTAGCACTTACAATCATTTCTTACTCCTTTGACCCATGTCCTTTTGGTCTACCCCTATCCCTTCTAGACCCTTCAACTTGCAACAAATCACTTCTTCTATATATATGACCAGACCATTTTAGTCTAGTTTCTCTCATTTTATCATCTATTTGATCTTTTCCTAGGTTCCTTTGAATGACTTCATATCTCGCCCTATCCTTTCTAATTTTCCATTCATTCATCTCAGCATATGCATTTTTGCCACACTTATTTTTTGGACATGTTTTTTCAGTGTCAACACTCCGCTCCATACAGCATAGCAGGCCTTACAATTTTCTATAGAAATTTCCTTTTAATCTAAGTGGTATTTGCCTATGATATAAGATTCTGGATGCACCTATCCATTTTTCTCTTCCTGCTCTAATTCTATAGGAAACATCCTCCTCAATCTCTCTTGTTATGTATTATCAAACAGAGGTGCAGGAATTCAAAGGAGAGATTGAGGAGGATGTTGTCCATAGAATTGGAGCAGGATGGGCAAAATGGAGGGGTGCATCTGGAATCTTATGTTATAAGCGAATGCCACTTAGATTAAAAGGAAAATTTTATAATTGCATCAGCATTTTTCTTACATGGACAGTAAGT
Source organism: Nelumbo nucifera (assembly GCF_055504915.1). Taxonomy (NCBI): domain Eukaryota; kingdom Viridiplantae; phylum Streptophyta; class Magnoliopsida; order Proteales; family Nelumbonaceae; genus Nelumbo; species Nelumbo nucifera. Next base: position 186,584,347 of record NC_142649.1, on the reverse strand, counting down.
GTTGATTAATTTGTTGCTTAACCCTGATTTTGCTTTTTTTTTCCTTTTAATTACTGTGGTGCAGTGGTTATATTGGTTCCAACTCGAGAGTTGGCTCTTCAGACATCACAAGTTTGTAAGGAGCTTGGGAAACATTTAAAGATTCAAGTCATGGTCACTACTGGAGGAACCAGCTTAAAAGATGATATTATGCGTTTATATCAACCTGTCCATTTGCTTGTTGGAACTCCTGGCAGGATACTCGATCTTGCAAAAAAGGGGGTTTGTGTATTGAAAGATTGCTCGATGCTTATCATGGATGAGGTATAAATATAAAATACATAAAAAATTTCTAACAAAATCTGGTTATGTACACTCATATGACACAATTATCTATGTTGCCTAGGCCTCTAGGGTGTCTTGTGCTTGCATTCTAAGTGATTATTTATGGGTTAACTTGTAATAACCTTTTGAGTTAAATGGTGCAGTAGAATGGTCTTTCTATCAATTCTAATACACTTAAATCAACTCATCAAGGCCTTGTCCTAACTTCTTGAGTTAGGCGGTTAGCTACATGGATCTTGGTTCACCATTCCACCATCAAGATCAAGCAATTGGTGTTTTCCAGAACCAAGCTTGGATAGAATGTGCACTGATTCTGAATGCCTTGATACATGTTGCATGGAATTTTGTGAAGCATGTGAACAAAATCTCAATTTCTTGCACCAAAAGCTGGATGAGTTGCATTTTTCTTTTATATCATGAAAATTATTTATGAATAGTTTATACCACCAAGTTCCTTGATCCTTTTCCCCATTCTCTTAGCAACCATGTTACATAGGCATTGTCTTAAAATGGGCCTTATAATTCATTTCCCATTTGTATGTCCTTGTCTTAGCTAAATGTGTGAAAGACGCTTTGGAGCCATATGATAACAGCTGAAGTGGCTGAACTGATGACTTATTAGTTGTCTTTCAGTGGATAAAATAATTAAATAATAAAGCACACAAGGTTGTAATAATCATCCCAACTTCAGCTTCAGCCATTCTACAGTGGACAAATTCCTTAATAATTTATGCATTAAAAGGCAGATAAATAAGCCCAGAAACAGCTGTACAAGGTTGTCTCTATTTTCAGAACCACTGGGTGAAGGTGATTCTGTAAGGGCAGAGTTACTAGCAGCGGTACAGGGTATACAGATGGCTGGTCAAATTGGAGTGAACAATTTGTTAGTAGAAGGGGATTACAAGGTAGTAGTGGGTTGACTGATAAGCCTAGAAACAGCTTGTTGGGGCTACGATGATCTGTTAAAGACAGTTAAATGGATGATAAGAAATATGACTGTCAGGTTTCAGTGGGTCAGCAGATCAGCAAATGCAATGGCTGACTCTCTGGTCAAGCAAGGGGTGTCAAAGGGGAGATCTGTTTTGGGCTACTTTGTAATTGTGTTTCAGGCTTGGGCATGTTTAGTGTATATGGTTCAGTCCTCAGGGGAGGTAACATCTCGTGCCTCCTCCTAGGCTGATTGTATTTTCATTATTTGAATTAATAAAACTACTCTCATTTATCAAAAAAAAGGCAGATAAATAAGCCATTAAGTTCAGCCACGGTTATTATTGTTGTTTTTTTTTTAATTTTTTCTTTATTCTTTTTTTGGGGGAGAAGATAATTGTGTTCATTACATGGAAGTTATATTTCAAAAAAGTGAGTACATTAGAGGATGCAGAAGATTGCCCAATTCTATGGATAGTAGCCCTTCCGGTCCTATTTCAGAAGTATAATCCTTCAAGTCTTTAACAACTTATGGGGTCAGTGACACAAGTTCTCTTCTTCCATTCTGTTCTGACACTAATAATTTGTTAGTCTTTGATGAAAAAATGCCTCCCAATAATATAAGAATTGCCAATTTTCTGGAGAATGCCATCATAGTGATGGAAGGAGCAAGAATGCAGCGTATTTTCTGATGGAGTATATTAGGTGGTTAGGGTGGATCAAACCTTTTTTACAAATTTGTTATGGGAAAATTTTACCATACAAATCCAAGGATTGGACAGAATGATGCTTGGATTTCAGAGAGAGGATGTTTATGGGGATTATCATATGTGATTTGAGTGCAAGTTCTTTCTTTGATTACATCAAACATTGAGGCAAGGGAAATGTGTTGAGGTTTGAATTATTTTAGATGATTGTAAGTACCTTCTTGGCTTAAATCAACATTCCTCTTAACCTGGCTAGATGGTGGGTTAAAGTTTTGGTGATTTGGTCTTTATGCACAATGTAAGTCAAATCTGATGGGTATCAGGGATGTTAGGATAACATTTGCTGCTTGAAGGCATTCCAGAAATAAATGGACTTGGAATTTTCTTTGTTTTCTCCCTTATTTTTTCCTTCAAGATATCATGATTTCTTTCCATGGCTTAAAATATCTACATATTTCCTAATATTTTCATGTTATATTTCCATTTCAATGGATATCAAGGTGAAATTACTGGAATAGGCCTATTCCCCATTGCAAATTACTATTGCCATTGCCATATGGAGTATAAGAGATGGTATTATAGCATGATGAGTTGGCAATAGTATTACAAATATGTGGAGCAACAATGTTATTGCTTGCCTAGTAGACATGATCACTGAGACAGGTTGAAATTCTGCTTCAGATGTGACGTTAAATTTTAGTTTTGTTTCTGTAATTGATTACTTGGTTCATCTAGAAATGTTTGTACATTTTGTGAATTTAAATTTTGCTTGAACTTACTCCATTATGTAGTTTTAAGTTTTAGCTCTTAAAAGTCTACAGGGCAACTTTGCAAAATATTATTTTGTTTATTAACCTTTGTTTTTTTTTTGTTTTGTTTTGTTACAGGAAAATAATTTAAAAGCGTGCATCTATGTTTCTTTGTCATATCCAGTGTTTTAAAAGCGCAAGGCGCAAGGCGAGGCGTGTGCCTTTTTGAAGCAAGGCGCAAAAATACAAAAAAAAGCTAAAAAATAAAAAATGTCAAAAAATAAAAAAAGCCAAAAATTCAAAAAAATAAAAAATAAAAAAATTAAACATAATAGTAATAAAAAATATAAACTTAAATTTTAAAATAATGTTTTAAAAAACCTATTATCTAAAATTAAAATACATAAACATAAGATGTAAAGCATATTCATATGAGAATTTAAAAATAAAACCAAACATATAAGACATTTTCAAGCATGTAAAACCTCTATTCTCTTTTTTCATTCAATTGCATTACTTCAAGTAGCCAATGTGATGTAAAACATATTACGTTCCTAATTCTACGAGCCGCCTTTGTGCCACGCCCCTCGAGGCAAGCCCAAACAAGTCCGTCCACGTTAGGTCTTAAATTCATAGTTTTCACACAAAAAATAGTGATTCTATAATTTTAATTGCTTTTTAAGAATACATTTTATTAGGATGAATGAATGAACAACATTACCAAATTGGGGGGGGGTGTTCTCGGAGCTTTGAAAGGGCGCACGCCTGGGCTGAGGTGCAAGGCGCATCACCAGGCGTGTGCCTTTTGAAAGGGCTGCGCCTAGGACCTAGGCGAGGCGCATACCTCGAAATGCACCTCGCCTGTGTGCCTAGGCGTGCCTTTTAAATCATGGTCATATCATAAAATAACATTGTATTTTTTTTTTGCTGCAAACATTGTTTTTTTGCATATTTCATAATGTTTTTGCTATGTACAAAATTTTTACAATATTTATATATGACGTTTCCAACATTTTTTTAGACCTATTTCCTATATTTGGATGACAACATTTCCACTAACACTGACATTTCAAACCATGCTTATAGAGAAGGAACTTCAGATTTAAAAAAAGAAAATGGGGAGATTGTCTGCATGTATTAAGTGGTTTTTGATGCCAGATATGATGGGTGCTTTGCCAAGAGGGAAGAATCTGTTGTCAGGGGGAAGAACTGTTCCCCACTATTGATGCATTGCTCATTCATTGCAGCATATGGTGGCATGCTTTCAGGATGTTTGGGGTTTCCTTTGTGCTCCCAAATAATCTCAGTAGTCTCTTTGCATCTTGGCCTTCCAAATTTCTCTGCAAGAGGGTTCCATTTTATGGAAGTTAGTTTCAATTGCAGTGTGTTGGATTGTTTTGACTGAGTGCAACGATATTATCTTCAATAGCAGAAGCTTATCCTTGGAAGCAGTGATTGGCGAGTTGCAGAGAATGCTTTTTCTTTAACCCATGCTGTTAAGGAGTTTGTGGGTCTGTCTTCTAGTTTTTGCCCATTCTGGGATAGGATCACTAGGGATGATAATTTTGTAATTAGCTTTTGATCCTTAATCTTTTCTACTCCTTTTTGAGGGAATATCTCCCTATCAGTTTTATACAATTTCTATTCGGGGATTGTCAAGTAGTAATTAGGTGGTGGTTAGGCTTGAAGGTTTTTAGCCTCTTGGGCATTCAATGAGAGCAGAAAAGGTATTGTGCTGAAACATGGTAGGGGGGCAATGATTCTGTATGTGAATGTTTTATGACATTTCCTTGTTTTGTCAGCCATGGGCTATTCTATTTGTCCCTACTCCCTTGAAGTCTAATTCCTTTGAGTAGGGTTGCAAGTCGAGCCGGGTTAGGTCAGGTTGAGGCCAACCCTTGCCCAACCCTAAGTTGTAACCCTAACCCAACCCTAACCCTAACCCAACCCTAACCCTAACCCTAACCCTAACTAAATTCCTTCAACCCTAACCCAACCCAATATTGTTTCCTCATCTTATGTTTCCAAAGGGTTTTTTGTGTGGGGCATTTGGTTTATGACAGTAACAGGAATAATCATTTTTATTTGTTGACAATAGGAGTATCCATTGATCTGTTCAAACTTCAAATCCATTTGAAGATGTATAATAGGCATAGGTAGATTTTATGTGAATAAGGGTTCTATGAATGGGATTCAGAGAAGGGAGGGAAGGAGGATTTCAAGCATAAGAGAATCTGGATCTTTTTCATATAAGTAGATGGGTTGAATGGGCTCAAGAAGTCTCTGAAGTGGAGCTTGGTTCAAGAGAGGTTTAATGAATTGTAGGGTTAAGTGAGTTTATTTATTTATTTATTTTGAATAGATAGGCTTAGGGCTTATAACCCCCTTCTCCCTTTATCTGTCGTGGAGAAAGAGGACTACAAAATTGAAATAGAAGATATTTTTGGAGTGAGGCAGGGATGAGGAGAAAATGGATATTTCATTTGAACTGTTGAAGATGCTGAGGGCTATTTGTCTGAAGAGAATCAGAAAACTGGGCTTTGAATTGGGTTGTCATGTCTTTTAGCTGTAGCAAGATGCAGTTGGGGGGGGGGGGGGGGAGGGGACCTTTTTATTGTCCTGCTTTGTTTAAGTTGTTGAGACTCTTCCATCTTTCCCTTTCTAGTGCCTCAGATATTCTTGGGTGCTCATTTGGAACGTTCAGGTCTTTTGCGTATGACACGTATTGCCTTTCCTCCCCCTCCCTCCATTATAAATTTATTCTTTGTCAGGCACCTCATTACAAATCTCCTGTAGACATCTTAAATTGATTATTATATGTCTCCCTTGTTAATGTTTCTCCTCTTTCATGTGAAGCTGCCGTATTTCTCCATCCAATGTCAACAAAGATAAGCTAATCATATAAGAAAAATTTAATTAATTTCAATATGAACTTTTTTTTTTCGATAAGTACTAAAATTATTAATTGATTAATTAGATCACAGGATATACTTGACTACTTGTAAAAGGAATAGATAATGGAATATACAAAATGGAGTAGACATAAAGAATAATACAGTTTACCTCTACACCCAAAATGACATTCCATCTAAAAACAAAATTCCTTTGATGGCAACCCACAAAGCCCCTAAGAACTAAAGTTCAATCCATTGGTTTGAAAATTTAACCCCCTACAGACATGATATTGAAATTTATAAAATAATAAAAAATTCTAAACGAATAATTCTGTACTCCTTAACAACAGCATAGAATATCATTGGCAATTGAGTACCTTTTTTGTGACTCAATCTTCCTCTTCTTCTTTTCATGTTCCTTATTTGGGTGTTTCCATTTTATTTTTTGATCAATCTAGTTTGTTTTTTCCCATGTCTTACAAATCTACTGTGCACCATGTAGCTGGATTATCACTTTCCTTAAATGGGGAAAACTAAGTGAAGAAAAGTTAGTAGTAGTCTTGTACTGTTTTATCAAATGTCCTTTCTGATGGTTTTGATGCGTATGTGTTGATTGTCTTGGAAGATTTTGTTGACACTTTTGCTTTGTTTTGTTTCAAATTCTAGGCCGACAAACTTCTGTCTCCCGAATTTCAACCTTCAATAGATCAGCTAATTCGTTTTGTGCCAGCAAATCGGCAAATTTTGATGTTTTCAGCAACATTTCCCGTAACTGTTAAGGATTTCAAGGATAGATATTTACAAAAGCCATATATCATTAATCTCATGGATGAGCTCACTCTAAAGGGTATAACACAATATTATGCTTTTGTTGAAGAAAGACAGAAGGTCCATTGTCTAAACACACTTTTCTCTAAGGTTTGTTCTAAACTGATACATGTCCTGTATATTTCCTGTTTATGGATTTAACAAATATGTTTACTTCCAGCTTCAAATCAACCAATCAATAATATTTTGCAACTCGGTGAATCGGGTGGAACTGTTGGCAAAGAAAATTACAGAGCTTGGTTATTCTTGCTTCTACATTCATGCCAAAATGTTACAAGATCATCGCAATCGAGTATTTCATGACTTCCGTAATGGTGCTTGCCGGAATCTTGTTTGTACGGGTATGTTCTTACCATTTTTTAAGTCTACTTGAGTGTTTGCAATTTACTTCTTTAATCTGAATTGTGAATCTTATTCTGATTATTTCAAAATGCTTGCACTTTTTTGATGGATACAAAAGCTGACATTTTCTTATTGATTTATTTATAAGATAAAAGGTCCTTGGAAATTTCTTGTTAACATTGAGTGAAGCAAGTTTCATGTTGGCAGTTTGCTTCTGTTAGATACTGGTTGAGTACTTGAGTCTTGCTCTTGCAGTATTCAAAACATAAATCATCAAACATGTGTACTTTGTGTTTCTTTTTTATATGTATGTTTATCTATATTTTAGTCAACAATGGATTCTGATTATTGACCTGCAGAGATGGAGAGGAAATGAAGCAGAAAGGAGAGAAAATAAAGAGACAAGAGAAACACAGAAGGTTAACATGGTTTGGTTTGAAAGCCTAAATCCAAGGAAGAGGGAGAAATTAATCAACCCGATAGAACTAAAAATAGATGTCCATGAGCTCAGTCAGTCTCTTTCTCTCAAACCTAACCCAGACAATGCCCAAAATTACTAATAGGCTTCTCATAATCCCAAAATTACTCTATAACTCCACCAAATGTAATAAAGTTACAAGAACACCCTTATGTACTCCAACACTGATATGCTGCTGTCACAGTAGATTTCTCCTTGTATTACTAATCAGAAAAAAATCCTACTTTTATTTTTGATTGGAAATGGTAACTTTCATTAATTCTTTAATAAAACTTATTACAAACTGTCACCTTCAAAAATCCTACTAGTATTTGTGTGAGGGCTAGTACCTGTCTTTTGATCACCTATAGGTTCTAGATCCTATTTCTCCAGTACTTAGCTTATATTTGTCTGACAGCTGGAAACAGTTGCAAATATTTGTACTCTATCTGCTGTAGCGTTTCATCCATTTACTGGTAAAAACAGGGCTAAGGAGAATTTAAGCCTGCAGCCACAAGCTAGAATTTGAATGGAATCCTTGTGCACTTAATCAAGCCTAAAATACAGCATGATGATATTGCTCTTTGATCTCTCTTAAGGCTATAAGGTCCTCCAACCCCAAAACTAAAACTTCAGCCTTCTTATTTTTTGGAAATAAATCAGAAAGTACAGAAAGATTTATTGCAGATGCTAATCTTAATTTTTGTTTAAAATCTTTTGGTAGATTTATTTACAAGGGGGATAGACATTCAAGCAGTAAACGTTGTTATCAACTTCGATTTCCCAAAGAACTCAGAGACGTATCTGCACAGGGTATGTTAAAATCCCTCACAATGGGTGGATCTTTATGAAAGCGTATTCCTTTTCAATAATGTATGTGAATTTAACATTATTCAGGTTGGTCGGTCAGGACGATTTGGGCACCTAGGGCTAGCTGTTAATCTGATTACCTATGAGGACCGCTTCAACCTGTATGTATCGAAGTTACCCTATCATTATCAACTATATTGATGAATCCTTCAGTGTGATCTTTTTTTTCCCCTGATTGCACATACTGGTTGTATTACAGGTATAGGATTGAGCAAGAGCTTGGTACTGAAATAAAGCAAATTCCTCCGCAAATAGACCAGGCTATTTACTGCAGGTGACCTGTGATAGTAGCTTCTGCCCTGTGGTCAACAATGGTGAGTAAATGCAAAAGATATGGCTACGTCTACTCGCTGGGGCTTGCAAAGTAAGTTCTTGTTATCTAATAAATATGTTCTTTTATAATAAATATTACAGTTGGACATTCCATCTTTTTAAAGTATGTTGAACATAGTCTTTTTCTATATGCATTATGATTGTTAATTTGAAGGCATGATTTTATTTCTGGGACCCTTCTAATTTCTGGCAAGGAGGTTTGGTTTTTGTTATTTTTTGGGGGTACGTGTATTTTTCTACATGAGGTAGCCCAGATAGCTGATTTGCTTTGCGACCGACATCTTGCCCGGTGCATTTGGATCTGCCTTCCAGGTTGTTGAAGAGCCTCCAATGCATTGGGGGCTGGGGCTGATTTGTAAATGGACATGGTATGCATGTCAATTCAGAGTTTTCATCGGATGTGTGTTCTGGATTGATTTGTCAGCCCATCATGTAGGGGAAAAGGGAGACTAAAGAATCTGAGGAATATGTTTGCAAAACCTTCGCTGATGTTTTGTTCTGCTAGCAGTTTTCTGGATGCACCTCAGTATGTCATACCTCTGCTAAAGCATTGTATTTTCAAGTTGGTTTTTTAGCTGTTGTCTATGCTGTATAAGAATTTGTAGTCGATCCAATTACTTATTGGTCTATGCTCCTCTTTTTTGATGTTTGTAGTCCATGTCATATTTCCTACCAAGAACGAAAAATTTTCTGCTTTATTTCTAGATGTTAATATACATAAATACATACAAGGATCAAAATTTCATCACGTATCGGAGCCTTCCCAATACGCCCCTAGAGGGGGTGTTTTGAGTCGGCAAGTGGTTCAGAGGGTAGACCGGCCTTAAACCGGCCCCTGTGGTATATACATATTATTATTCGGTGGCTCGTTCTAGATGAGTAGATGCTAATATTGTTGCACATCTTGTCAGGCTTCTAATTATAGCTTATGGTTCTTTTGTTTGGCTGTCTCTAGGTTCTCTTAAGCTTTATTGTCCAAGAACATTTGTTTAACACTGCAACTGGACTGTTTTGAAGATGGGGGTGTAGCACATGCAACCTTCTGATGGAAACTGTATTGGTTATCATAGTTTCAATCTTCTGCTATTCTTCAAAGTTTGTAGATTTTCATAATACTATATATTTCGTAGGCTGGGAGAAGCTTTAGAATGTTTTGTTGATCCAAAGGATTGGATTTTGTTATCCTGGGTTAAGCCACATCTGTGCTTATGTTAGCTCAAGTATTATTGGCACTAGGCATGCTTTTGTTACTTAAATTCGACATATTTTACCATAAGATTAAGATTCCCCTTTTTGACGGATGCTTTATTATTATATAAATATTTTAGTGATTTAGCCCCCCCTCCCCAAGAAGATTTGGGTGGCGTTTGGGAGTGTCCTATGCATTTGGGCCTGGAAGCAGTTGGATCCAAGTTTGATTTTTGTTAATATTCGGATGGATTTCCTACATACCTCACTTTTTTGATATCACATCTGCGCCCCACATGCACATCTCAGCGTGCATTTGGAACGTCTCCCGAAGTTCAGTGGGAGATGCTTCCAATACACGGTTGGTATATGCTGTAGGGCGCAGATGTGAATTCCACTTTTTTCTACTTTCTTTGCTTTTTAGTTAATATTCGGATGGAGAAAATTCCTTGAAAACATTTTTTTTCTACTTAAAATAGGCTATACGAATTATGCTTTACATTTTTTTTCAAAGGCAAAAAAGCTATTGGAACAAAATAAAGGATGGATGGAGGCTTGTACTGATTCATTTATTGGACGCATTTTTTGCCTTTTCCTTTCTTCAGTGAACAAAAATTGTCGCCACGGCTATCTAGATTGCAATTGATATTTGTGTTACCTACGTGAAAACATCTCAGTTGTCACCCACAAGTCCACAACATCTCTTTGTCAATGTGTGGTTGAAGTGTTTGTAGGTAGCTAGATCCGAGCACCGCTGCCATGGGTTGATTATTGCCTTATTGGAGTCCTATAGACGTACAAACCGGATTCCCATGAGTGATACTCATGTCAGTAGGATAATGAAGTCAAGGCAATATGGTGCCGGGAGGGTAATATACGGTATACCTACCACCGGAAAAAAATGAGGCTATTATACCGGAAGGACTTTGACCGATCAATACCTCCAGTGAATTTTGACGAATACCCATGCGATTGATTACCGTATGACACCAATTAATTGGTTATCAATTTCATTGGTATCATGCTCTTTTGTTTCATACTCGGACTAGACAAGGAATTAGAATGTAAGCATTGCATGTGCTGACTCTGGGATAATTAATGCTGAAACCTTGCTGAAAACCCCAATTTTATTTCAGCATCTATATAATAACTCTCTCCCTTGTGCCAGCGGTCCAAATGGATGGGTTAGGGTTGGATTTGGGTTGAAGACGAACCCATCCACCTACCACCCAAACCCAAGGTTCAAACTTTAAATTTAAGCAAGTGAATCTTTATTAAGGAAAAAATTAGTTTTCAGTTTCTCATAATGCCATGTATCATCACTATATTAGTTTAGTCCAAATACAAAATTAAACTCGATTAAGAATTACATATTTTTTTTTAAGAATTACACAATTTTATGTGATTGCCCTAAATGGGTACCCATCAACCAACCTGATCAAACCCTTTTTGGTTGACCTATAGGGTTTGGGCAGATTATTAGCGGATGGGTTGGATGTGTTAGGGTTGTAAATGGACTTTGAAAGTCTGAAATCTGATTTGATATCATCCAATTATTTCGGATACAGATCTTAAAACCTGAATCAATTAATAATGGGATTGGATGTGGATTTTATCCCATCGGATCCCATTAAGATCCAAGTTCATTTGAAAATCATTAACACAAAACAGGCCATGTCAGCAGGCCTTCTTTCTCCTCTCCCTAACCATGCCTTCTCCTTCATTGAGTCTCTCTCCTCATTATACCCTTCCTAGGCTCTTAACCCTCTTCCTCTCATGTCACCACATCAGCAAGGCCTCTATCTGTTAGATAGTGTATGCCCTTAGCTCCAATCGGAATGATGTACATTATGACATTTATTGTAAATGAATAAAGTACAAATTTGATTCATGTTATTATGGTGTGTTTCTGTGTAATACCCTTAAACTGGATACATGAGATTCGTGTTAGTTTAAAATCTTCATAGCCGTTGGATATATCTGGGGAGATTTATCTTGCCAAGGCAGACACTGATGTGTCGCCAAGTTGGTTGGGGTGGTTTGTCTCAGCTGCCAGGGTGAGACCTGAGGTGCATGTAGTGTGGGTTTTCTTGAAACCCTGAACCAGACCAGAACTCCAGTATTGCCCTATACCTTAGAGATAGATGGGAAAATTGGAATGTCACACCTGACCCCTAGACTCGATTATGATACTACACTAGGTGTCGGATTGGGCTGTCTTGATATGCCAACCAGTGAGATCCTTAAAGGGGGTTAAAACCTGGGTATGTTGGGACAGTCTGAGAATTCATCTGAGTGGGTGATCATAATGACATGATCAGCCCCTTTGTCGGACAAAGTGAATGATCGGGGATGCACTCTCTCTGATGGAAACCTAAACTACCAGCAGTTGATTTCAACCGTTGAAATTTGTTTTGCAAATTATATTTATATGGTTTCAAAATGTTTGCAAAAGGTTTTAATTCCCAGGATCCATGTGAGTAGAGAGTGCAGCACTATACTTTGCAGCCGAGGGAGAGGTCCTCTCTTGTCGGGCAGTGTTTGATCATTATGGCCTGAGAGGTTAAGTGTAAGACCATTGAGGGTAATACCTGATGGGCTAATCTTGCATATGCCCACAGTCCTTGGGTTTTTATAATGTGACTTGACCCAATGACCATTTAGTGTAAATGTTGGGCCCATTAAGAGCCCATGGTGATAGACTCAGGGGTTCACTGTCTCCTACAGTGAATTCGGCCAGGCCTTATAACAGAGGCTATGCTGAGCCCATGTGTCTGATGTGTAGATCAATGTTTGGGTCCTACACCATACAAGATAACCAACTAGGCAGCAGTTAGGAGGCTAAGTGAGTAGATGGACTTAATGGGCCTAAAGCCCAATTCGAACTGGCTTAATGAGATTAATTAAAAGATGGCGGTTCTGAGATTTAGATCAGCAGATAGGATAAGGGATTATCCCTATCCACTCAAAGAGTCTACACCCCAATAAAGATTTGGATCAGGAAACTTCTAATTAGATTAGGAGGGCTGATCTTTATCTACAGATAAGATAAGGGATCTTATTTCTTAAAGAGAGTCCAGATCCAAATACAAGATTTGGATTAGGAAACTCCTAATGGGATTAGGAAAACCTCTCTTTAAGGCTATAAATAGAAGAGCAGGGCGAACCTCCAGATCATCTGACCGACTGCTGAATTGTAGAGAGAGACAACACAGTTTGAGTGCACTATCTCCTTCTCTCCTGCTCTTGCCGCCATACCAGTTCGATCTCCACCTGTGGAAGCGATCAAAAAGGGTTCTTGATATTACCTTTTGGTTGAAAAGGTAATCTGAAGTCGTGCTCACTAGCCCTCTATCAGATTCTTGCTGAAGAACCATCATGCTGATTCTGCTTCATCCTGTTCCGTGTCATCTTTGGCGGAAACAGTTTTTGGATTTTTCCTTGGGCGTGAACACCTTCATTGGAGGTTATTACTACTTTGTATCAGGTATATCCCTCCACTCCTTTTTGGTTTCAGATTTGGTCTGGTTTGGGTTCAAGATTGATCATTGAAAATGTAGTTTTCTAAAATAGGGAATGTGATTCCCACATGGGAGAGTGAGAAAATTTTGAAATTTCGCCCAACCTTCTTACAGGGTTCGACCATCCATATGATGGATCTCTCATCCCTTCACTATCCTTCCCCCCCGCCCCACTTTATTGGATCAAGTTGCACTTCAAAATTGTGATACACTCAAACCCCTCATATTTTAACTTTTTTTTAGAAAATCAGTCAAATCATTCCCGTTCGGGAATATTATACTTCGCTTTCATCCAAACCATTAGCTACATTTAGGGGTGGCAATTTATCAATCCAACCCACCAACCCACCCGACCCACCCAAGCAATTGACGGGTTGGATTGTAACCAAGGTTTAAAGTATCGGAAATGTAAGGTGTATCATAAAGGTAAATTGCCACCCAAACAATAATAAAAAAGGAGTTTTATGTGAGTATAATTAATTTATTTAAACATAAAAACTATTCTTTAATGATTTATATAAAGTATCGGGATATAATTAGTAACCATTGAAAAATAATAGAATAACTAAAATGTGTGTGTATATATACTAATATTTATTAGTTAATATTTTTTTGAAGTCATTTATTAGTTGGGTTGGGTTGGTCAGGTTGAACGTCAGGTTGGGTTAGGGTTTAGAACTTAGGGTTGGGCTAGGGTTGGCCTCAACCCGACCTAACTCGGCCCGACTTGCAGCCCTAAAATAAGTAATTTTTATTATCTCATAAATTAAGTAATAAAAAATAAAAATATAGAATTTTTTGTAAATTTTATAGAAAATTTTGAACATGCATTAATATTATATATTCTTCATATTAAACAAAAATATGTTTGAAAAATAAGAATTATTGTTAGTAAAGATAGAAATGGCTAAAATACAAAGAAAAAAATGAATTAATGTCTTAATCATAGTCAATTTTTCTGGTTAAATAGGTTAATGATTCAACTAGTAAGGTCATTTGGTTGCTGACTATCATCATCATCATCATTTGATATTGGCACATGCAACACACACGTGCACTTTTACTAGTACTTTTAAAAGTATGAAAAACCCCAAAAGCATGAAGTTAGGTTTTTATACCTTGTGCTTTTGGCGAAATTGTGTTTTTATTTTCCTGCAAATAGGTGGTCACGTGTGACCACCCTTTGATAAAACTACCGACCTTACCTCCGCTCGCCATTTCTAGAGTTGGACCGTCGTCACCAGTCTCTGACCCCAAAATCATTGGAAGCGGTCATCGGAAGTAAAAGCAGACATGCTTTTGCCAAATAGAAAATGACACTTGTTTTGGAAAACATACTTTTCTAAAGTTTTTATTCAAACGATTTTCAAAGCAAAAATACCAAAGTGAAAGTATTTTATGTAATTTATACTTTAATATTTTTAAAGGTATATTACAAAGGCCCCCCGTACTATGGGGTTAGTGACAAAGACCCCCTGTACTTTTTTTCTTTTTTTTGCAACAAAGACCCCTCCCTATGTTAGTGTTCTATTAGATAACTTCGAACAAGATTCTGATTTTACTTTTTAAAGTTTTCTAAATCCCTAAACTACCCTTTCTAATTTATTTTAGCTTTTTCTCCTTTTCTGCTATTATCTTCATCCCATTTACTTTGCTCAAACTACCCTCTTCTCTCTCTTTGGTTTAAACTCTAGAGTACAGAGAAAGAAAATGAAGAACACTAACAGAGAGCTTCCGAAGGGGGTTCCTCTGATGGCTGTGATGGCAAATTGAAGAACAACAAGCAGAAGCTCTCTTACATCTCGGTCCCATCCAAGACCGAGAGCCGACCATCCGAAACACTCGTTTCCCCTAGAAACCTCAATGCAAATGCTAGTTTCCTCCACCAAAAATTTCGTGTTGTAAAACTGATCGGCGGCATTGGCCACTCGATGATTGGCATGCCACGGCTCAAGCTTTCCGTCATTGAATTCCAACTGCAGTGGCTCAGAAAGGTAGAGGTAGACATGTGAGATAGAATATCCACCTGGGTGCTTATTTACGCACCAATAATCCTTTGTTTTGTGCTTTTATTCGTTCCTCGAATCCCTCAGGCAACCAATCATCTGCTCTGAATTCAAAGTTGCCTAATGACCGATATAAAATTCCTACCACTTGCCTCCAAAGCAATAGCCAATTCCATCATTTGTGAAGCGGAACGTAAAAAACAAAATCTGGAGGCTGCATATTGAGCCACTCGATGCATTGATTTGGGGTGATCCTGGCGGCTTTGTCCGTACGGGTTTTGTAGGCCAAGGAAGAGGCGGTAGGCCCAATCACCCAAACGGGCCGACCACTCACCCTTCTAAAATATTGTAAACCAATCCGATCGAAGTCCTCCAAAAGCCCGTCTGATCTCAACCACAGACGAACCTGTCTGTATGAATCTAGACCAAGCATCAGTTCCATTAGTGTACGGTTTGTCAGAATCCGTTTCGTAGCGAGAACTTGGGAGAATGAATTTGGTAGTGGGGGAGGTGTGACAACATGGAGAAGTAGATGGCCATGCCATAAGCACTGCCAGCATTGAAGACGAAATGAAATATACCCCAGGTCGTTGGCGACCTCAGCTGACCATCCCAAAAGCATGTCGGTTTCTTTGTCTTCTTCATCTCTCCAATTTCTTCTTCTCTCGCTCAAGAAGTTCTCCAGGAATGCCACCTCCTGAGATTATGCCAGCTGGTTCTTCATCATCTCTTCAGACCTTATGCTTAAATAACAACCCTAATTCTGGTAAGTTTTAAGAGAGAATGGCTGTGGTGAACGGATTGTTACTTTTGGGCCAGTTAAGTTTTATGAGAAAATGGCAATAAAAAAAAAAAGAATTTAAAAAGGTTAATGGGGTATTTTAGTAATTTAACGCTTTTAGGGGGTCTTTATTGCAAAAAATGTACAGGGGGTCTTCGTCACTCTCACCTCATAATAGAGTGGGATCATGTAATTTACCCTATTTTTAAAAGTACAAAAGTAAAATTCTATCAAAACAAAGCCTTAACTTCTCCCCTTCGTCTTTTGCAATTTTCTTCCTTGTCTTTACTTTTCTCCTCTCTCTCTCTCTCTCTGATTTATGAGTTCAGCTTGGATTCAAGGACACCATACGTGTCTCTAGTAAGCCCGGACAAGTGTCAAAGCCCAAATTTGGGACGCAGCACAAAGGTTGTTGTATTATGAACCAACAGTGTCTCATCCTTTGTTTCATTTATCGCTTTCCTGATTTTGATGCAAAAAGAATTTATTCCAATCGCAGGTATGTTTCTAGGGTTTTACTAGAACTTATTTTCTTTTTTCTTAGTTCTTCACAGAAACTGATCGGGGTATGGTTGAGATGGTTCTGGACGCCATGTGGCACCTACGTGGCCGCCCTATCTTCTCGGTTACGTCAACATCACGTCGGCATCTGTGGCCTACCTTATATCCTTGGCTACGTCAGCATCGCGTTACCTTCGCGGCCCCACTCTGCCTTTCTAGCCACGACAACTCTACGTCATGTAGACACGACCAAGACAGAAGAGCAAATGGGGACAATGCCGCTGGGGATTAGGTCTTATCCCGAAGACCTTGGCGGTTAACTTCATCTTGACAACCCCGGAAGTCTAATCCGATCAAGACACGGATCTTCGGCTATAAAAAGATACTCCCCACTCGAGGTAAGGGATCAAACTTCTGATTCTCATACTATTACTTTTCTTGGACCAGCACTGTTCTCCAACTACTCGGCCCGACCACCTAGTGACTTCTATTGACTTGAACGTTATGGGGGATAACTCCTCGAGCCTCTGACTTGTTTCTTGCTTGCATGTCTCATTGTACGGTTTCATCCTTCCACCTCAGCTCTGCCTAGTTGGCAAGTATCATTTGATTGTGACCTCGATTCTTGCACCACCTAGGATCGAGCAGTTTAAAAACATAAATTAAATTTCAGATATGAGTTGTTGGAGTAGTTTCCGAGATTTGGGTATTTGTGTTGTGTGGTTTGCAAAGAGCGCCAATGTAGTTGGCTAAAATGGTGAAGCCACCCTTAGGGTTCCTTTGAAATTCCAACGGGCTGTAAATCCCTTCTGTGACCAGAGAACTTCAAATTTTGGTATGTCTACAGTGATTTTCCAAAAATCAAATCCCTCTTTTCTATTTAGGTAAGACCAGGCAATGAGATTGTTGCAGCGGTATAGAAATTAAGAGCACTGGAGCATCTGGTTTTTAATTAAAAGGATGAAGTGACACGGAAGATGAAATTTCGTGGTCTAATATTTTTTTCATTTTCTGCATTTTTTCTACAAATTTTGTTATATTATTGTGTAGCATTTTATATTTTTATGTTTTTTTGTAATTTTCTGCAATTTCTGTTATTTTTGTTCATTTTTATGTTTTTCTATAATTTTGTTATATTGTTTAGCAATTTTTTTGTCTTTTTGTAATTTCTGGTTTTTATTTGTTTTTCCAATTTTTTTTAGTTTTCTACATTTTCTATTTTTTATAATTTTGTGCAATTTCTATTATTTTCTGTAATTTGTATATTTTCCTATAATTTATATTATTTCCCCAAATTTTTTATGTTTTTATAATTTATGTATTTTTTTACAAGTTATAGGTCACATTTAATGAATAATAGATTAACGGGTTGGGTGGATTGGGTTAGATCAAGGTGGGTTTGGGTTGAACCTAATCCATTTAATTTAACGTTAAAAGGTTAATGGATTAGATGGTTTGGGTTGAAGCTGAACCCACCCAAACCCGCCCAATTGCCACTCATCCTCGCTGCTTTTAGAATTTAGAGCCAACGGCTCTGCTCCTTTGATATGTTGGATGACACGTTGAAACTAGGGCTACAACTTGGGCCGGGTTGGCCCAAACCCAACCCGAAAAAGTTGGGTTGGATTGGGCCGGGTTGATGATCGGGTTAGGGTTAGGGTTGAAATTCTTGAACCCGACCTTAGTTCGGGTTGGGTTAGGGTTGAAATTCTTGAACCCGACCTTAGTTCGGGTTGGGTTAGGGTTGACCCCTTAGGCAACTCGACCCAACTCAAACCCGACTCCCTATAGTACTAGACTACTAGTTTACTAGTCTACAACTCTACTACATGTCATATATATATAACATACACTGATTTGTTTAGATGCAGGATAGTTGTATAGCCCCCTACATACTATCATGCCTTTCTTTAGTTTAAGTTATTCATAGGTACTTGACTACTTGTCTTTTCCATTTGTTTTGTAATTTTTATGTGTGACCTATCAAATGGATTCAAATTATTTGCCTGATCTTATGAATTGTTATTAGTGATTTTATTTCCATAATTTTATATTTCATTATTGTTGATTTCATGAACTTATATTTTTGAGTAAAATTCTATCATGTCATAATTCATGATAAATAAATACTTATTTTTCTACTAGATTTTAAGGGATGGGAAGGTTGAATTGGGCCCAACCCAGCCCGAAGTTGACATCGGGTTGGATTGGGTTAGGGTTGAAGGAAATAATTAGGGTTAGGGTTGAATAGGTCGGATTGAATTAGGGTTAAGGTTGGGGGTTTAGAGCATAGGGTTGGACTAGAATTGGCCTCAACCCGACCTAACCCAGCCCGACTTGCAGCCATAGTTGAAAATGCTTGGTGTCTTTGAAGGCCACACAATGATTCGTTATATTTCTTTTAATTGTATTTTTGTAGAATTCAAACAGGAGGAAAGACAGTATTGTGCTTTTTCAATCTGCCCTTTTGGTAAAGTATAATTAGTCTTCCAATTTTCAACAATGGAGGAAAGACAAGTTTCAAACAGATAAGTTACGGTACAAGTTTCAAACAGAAAATTTCTATTAATTTACCATTAATTTAAAATAAATTAACATTTTAATTTGGGATTTAAATTTTGGATTAACATAACACTCTTGCTAATATATACCTAGATTGAAATCATACCAAATGTAAAGAGAAAATAAACAAAAAAACTAACATAAATTATCAACAAAAAATTAATAGATATAATGATTATTGTTTGGGTTATGGTTGAGTTGGCTACAGGTGCCACATGGAAGCTTCTGCGGCCATCTTATCTCCCTAGTCACGTCGGCACCACGTGGAACAGATAAGTGCGACCAAGAAGGAGAGTTCTGCACGGACAAGGAAGGCGGCATTGCCGGGGAAGAGGACCCATCCCGAAGACCTTGGCAAGTAGCCTCATCTCGACAACCCCGGAAGCCTCATCCAAATAGAACACGGATCTTCGGCTATAAATAGGTAACTTCCGCTCAAGGTAAGGGATTTTTGGATCTTCAAACTTTTATTTTGCCTTTTTGCTCAGACCAGCATTGTTATCATCTACTTGGCCCGACCACTTACCCTTCATTCCACTGACTTGAGCGTCGGAGTATTTACCTGGGGAACAACTTCTCGGGCCTTTGATCTTCTTTCTTGATGCGTGGTTTCGTCCTTCCACATCAGTTTCACCAGTTGGCATGATTATCTAACTGCGATCTTGGTTAGAGACACCTCGGATCGGACAACACCAATTATATTTCTTTTAATCATTTTTGTCATCTACTTGAATAACAGGTTTTCCTGTACGAGGCCCGTTATTTCTCTTTAGTTTTGAGTTGGTCATTTTTAACTTTGTTCTATATATTGAAGTTGTAGATTAATACAAAGTTATAGAAAACATTGTTCTACAATAGAGTGTTCCTTAGGTACGCACATAGGGGTGTCAACGGTATTCGAAAATCCAATTTCGAATTCAATATTCAACATAATCAAATCGAATTTAGATAATTCGAATATTTAATCGATTGAGTTCGGATAATTCGAATATTTAATCGATCGAGTTTGGATATCCTATTCTTACCGAACAGTTAATTGGATTCGAATTCGGACATGACCTGATTCAATTCGATAAATATCCAAATTCGATTGATTATTTAATTCTTATATATAATATAAAAAATATTTTGTATAATTTATATATAATAATTAAGTTATATAAATAATTTGTATATTTATATACTTTATATCAATAAAATATTTATTTTATATATTTATTAATTATCTGAATTCGAATCGAATATTTGAATATTTAATCAGATTTGAAATTGGACATTAATTTTCAATATCCTTTGGATATCAAATCGAACTTGGATATTGCCTAATCCGATTCGAATTCGATCCGTTTACACCCCTATACGCACATTCTCTCTTATGTCAAGTTTTAAATGAGAAATGCACATACAGTTGTTCATGGGTTGGTTCGGTTCAATTTCAAGTTAATTGCCCAATCGAATCGACCTGGTCAGGTTGGGGAGTAGTCACCCAAAATTGACTGACCAATGATGAAAACTGGCTGATTCGGGTTGTATCAATTTAGTTGGTTTTTTGTTTGATCGTTTGGTTCAAAAAATTTTAATTTAAAAAAATAAATTAAGAAGTTAAATTTAAAATTAAAGAATTGTAATGGTATTATTAAAAATAAATTTAAAAATTAAAAATTATAATACAAAATATTTTAAAGTAGCAAGTATGAGGAATTTATCACATTCTCATATTAAAAAATATAAATTTAAAATATAAAATATGAATATTTATCTATAGTCGGGTCAATTTGATTTTGGTCGGTTTACAAATGATTAAATTGAAACTGACCCAACCTCTCAGATTAGCACAAAAGTTAAACCAAAACCGACTGAAATAATTAAAAAACCGACCAACAATTTCATTGGTTTGATGAACAACCCTAGATACACGGTCATTTGATTGATTTCTTATCAGATCTATGGATTTCCTGACATCCATGGGACATTTTTGGCCCAAACATGACTACTGTAAACAAGGTTTTTAAAACCGACCCAGACAATGAACTGGTTAGGGGTCCAGTTCTCGGGTCAAATGATCTGACCGTTCGAACCGAATAGACGGCCCGTTCTGACCAAAAAATAAAAAATAAATAAATAATCGGCCAAACCGTTAAATGGTTCGAACAATTCGACCGCCCGGTCAACGGTTTTTTGACCAAATTAACGATTTTGAAGGAAATAACGATTCTAGGATAAAACGGAACCAATCACCTAACTAATTCCTGATTTTTCCGGTCCGACCATCCGATCCCATCCGGTTTTAAAAACCATGACTGTAAATTTGTAATGACCTTGGGATGCTATTTTGTTTGCTCTTTTCACGAACAGTAACGCAATGAATACAGTTTAGAGAGACGATGTTCGCAGGTTGGTTCATTTGAATAGTGTCAACCTCATAACCTGATCAATTTAATTAACCTAATTGACCTAATGAAACTATGTAACCAACTTTTTTAATCCCTTCTATGTTCTATCATTGGTTATCAAAAAAAATAAATCTCTTCTATTATCATATTAGATATCAGATTTTTTTGTGCATTACATGGGCCCATTAATATTTATTTAAACTATTGTATATGCATAAGTTAAAAAGTAATTATTTTTTTGGGGTTTTTATAATTCAATCCATTTCAGAAATTTGAATTCACTGTATAGGTCAGATGAATTCTAATCGTGTATTGATGCCAAATTTACGGATAAGATGCGATTTATAAAAAAACTATTAATAGATTAGGAAGGGCTGTAATTTTAGATTTCTGAGATAGATTACAGTCTATTTATTTTTTTAAGAATTTTGAGTTATTTATTTGAAAGATAATAATGAAATTTAGGATATTAAAATCTGACCCGATTGCAGCCGCAGATTGGTCAAATGGGTATTTTTGGTAGTCGATCACTAGGTTGGGTTGGTAATTGTCACCCCTAATTGTGTGAGAAAACTACCAGTTTTGGCTGCCAACAGGCCAGGACTCTTCGTACGTACGTGACACGTTTGTTCACCTAACAAAGTATCCAAAGAAACACCATTAATGCTATGAATATGCGCGGATAGCCCTATTGACAATGTAGGCTGGTTTTCTTTGAAAAACAACCCTAAACCGGAACCTCTTTGTCTACTAGTGTTTGGGTTGAACCGTTCGACCACCCAATCCAAATGGTCAGCGCATGACGTTTCTAAAATTAAAAAAAAAAGAAAGAATAAAAGTAATTGAAGATAAAAAATGACATGAAAAACTGTTATTTGCGTCGAACAGTTTAGTGGTTTATTGACATGAGTTAGAAAAGGGCAGATTCTGTGGTGCCTTGATGAATGTTTTTGTTGCTGCTTCCAAACGTAGAGAATTATCTCAGAGTTGACCTTATGATTATGATTAAGGGTGTCAATGGACCGGTTTTGGATTGTAATCCGTCCAATCCAAAATTAATTTGGATGGATTGGATGGACTAATAAGACATATTAGATTGGATCAATCCGGTCCAAAATATTTATGAGACTGGATTGAACCTGGTCTGTCCATAACAAAATTATATTGGATTGGGTTGGATTAAGCCAATATCTGATCCATTGATATAAGATAAAAATATATGTGTCAATAGACAAGGTTGGGTTGAAACTAATATAAATCAAAATGAATTTGAACAGATTGGACCAAATCCAGTCCAATTGACACCCTTACTTATGATATCACTTATTATTCTTTTTTGGTATAGTTAACTTTGGCTGTTGGGGCCCAACAGCATAGGCTGTTGAGACAGTTTTTGGGCTGGGCATGTTCTGTGCAGTTTACCTATTCACGCCCATGCTTTGGTATTTAATAAAAATAAATTAACATGTAATTACTAATTTACCCTTTCTCAGAATAACGTGACATTCCCAGAAATTCTGTCAATAACAGAGGCTGTTGGCCCCCAACAACTAAAGTTTTTCCCACGGAATTACACGTTAGAGATTTTGATCTACATGTAATGGTTCTGAATTTCTGATCAGTATTCAATTTTATTATATATGGATTAAAAGAAATGAGAAACAAGGTTTTTAAAACTGACCCGGAGACTGAACCGCTCAGGGTCCGGTTCCTAGGTCAAATGGTCCGATCGTTCGAATCGAATGGTCGGCCCATTTTGACAAAAAATAAAAAGATTTAAAAAATTAAAAAAAAATAAAAATAGTCAAAACCATTGAACGGTTCGAATGGTTTAACCGCTTGAATCAGCAATTTGCTGATCAAATTAACAGCTTTTTGCAAAAATCCGGTTTTGAGAAAAAAATAGAACCAATCACTTAACCGTTTCCAGTTTATCCGGTCTGGTCCGGTTTTGAAAACCATGATCAGAATTCCATGTTAAAAAAAGAAAAAAAAAACCGAAGACTTTCACTAGAGAGGAACTCATTGACTGAAAAGAAGTCTTTACAGAAAGGTTGTTGATGTCAAATAATTGATGTTAATTAATAAAAATTACGAAGTTAAGAAGGGGTCGAAATCTAATTGGTGTTAAGTGGACCGAAAAGGGCCATATTTGCCTTTTAAAACTGTTCAGTTATATATAACGGCTAAGTATATATTTTACAGGGGAGGTCCTAATCCATTTTAAGTAAAAGAAGGGAGGTATTAGTATTTAGTACAAAACTCAAGGGAAGTTTAAGGCTTTTACCCTAAAATTTTATGAAATGTTCCCAATGCACATGGCGAAATATACTCTGAGGCTTTCTTTGTGAGCAGATCCGAATTGTAGAGGTGGAGGGTGGAGGCTGTAATTTCTTATTCACCTACCAATTTAAGTCTGAAGAGTTACCTGAAATAGAGTCAATAATTCATTGGTGAAGTTGAACCGTTTTAGACTTTTTTAATTGGGAAAATTACTTAAATCTCCCTTGTATTTTCTGATAAATACTTGAATATCTCAAGTAATATGACCTATGCAAAAATCTCCTCTCATATTTTAAATAAATATGTAAGTACGGTAGCACACCTTAACACCAACAGTATTTGAAAATTTGATTTCGAATTCGAGATTTGACATAATTGAATTGAATTTGGATAATTTGAATATATAACCGGTTGAATTTGGATATTCTATTCATGTCGAATATTTAATTGGATTCGAATTCAGATATGACCTGATTTGATTTGATAAATATTCGAATTTGACCGATTATTTAATTCTTATATATAGTATATAGATTTTTTAAATGTTTTATATAATTTATATATATAATAATTAAATTATATGAATAATTTATATATTTATATACATTATATAAATAAAATATTTATTTTATATATTTATTAATCATTTAAAATAATTAATTAGTTGAATTCGAATCAAATCAAATATTTAAATATTTAATTGGATTCGAATTCAAATATTAATTTTTGATATCTATCGAATATCAAATTGAATTTTTAAATCGGATTCAAATTCGGATATTACCTGATCCCATTAACAACCTTGTTTTTACTGAAGATGATGAAATTATGACCGTGCCCTTATGCCTACAATTAACAACCTTGTTTTTACTGAAGATGATGAAATTATGACCGTGCCCTTATGCCTACAATTAACAACCTTGTTTTTACTTTTATTTTTTGTATTACATATATATATATTAGTACTGGGGATAAAGAGGTGGAGATAGAGAAGGGTGACCATTATGTCAGTTTTTGTTTTTCTTTCATTTTCCACCAAACAAATGCAGCAAAACGGGAGTTCAGCGCCCTCCAAGACGCACCCTACAACGTCCCACGGCACATAATGTGAACTCCAGCAATGGGTATTTTATTTGAAATATGAATGGAGGTTTTAACTCAAGGGACTGATTATATACATCATATCCTATCTGAAACTGTAAAACCTTGTGAAAATCTTTCTCTTGGAATTTTATGTTGCAATTCATTGCGGAGGCTGTAAAT
The DNA here is from genome assembly GCF_055504915.1 of Nelumbo nucifera. Lineage (NCBI taxonomy): Eukaryota > Viridiplantae > Streptophyta > Magnoliopsida > Proteales > Nelumbonaceae > Nelumbo > Nelumbo nucifera. The sequence continues at coordinate 186,559,418 of NC_142649.1, read as the reverse complement.
GTTATCTGAATGATCAAATCAAAACAAACCGAGCTGGAAATCCTATCTGAATGAATTTTATGTCGCAATTCATTGTGGAGGATGATGCCATTATGATATTTAATTGATATGGCTAAAAAAATCTATATTATTTTAAAAAACACGAATGGCCTCAAAAATATTTTTGGAATTTTTTAAGGATAAAATTTATCTCTTTATATTTAAATTTATTGATAAAAAATGAGGGCAAATAGGGTAATCGGTTATTGATATTAAATGAATTGAAAAGAGGTAATTTAAAGATATTCAATGCATTCAATTCTCTCTCATTAGATCCAACATTTAAGTTATTAACTTGTATTCATATTCATTGAATCATATATTTAAGCCATTTTTGTTTCTTCTCATCATTAAGTTTTATTAATTAATTCTATATTTAATAAATTAATAATTCCAATAACATAAAAGCTTATACTTTTAAAGTCTACCTAACAAAAATAGTGTTTTCATCTAGGTGGTGGTAAGAAATTAAATCATTTTAGGTCAAATTGGCTAATCCATGTTGTCACGATTAAATAATAAAATTAAAAAAAAAGTTAGGAACATTTTCAACATACATATTAAACAATAATAAGTATTATAAATAAGAAATGTTTTTATTAATGATGGAAAAGGCATGTAAAATTTAAACCAATTGGAAATAAAAATATTTTCCTATTCTCTCTCATTAAATCCTATATTTACGATATATTTTATTTTCTCATCATTAAATTCTTGTAAATAAATTCACAATATTAATTTTAATAATATAAAAATAAATATTTTGAAAAGTAATTTGAAAACAAAACCATTTTCTTCCCTCTCGGTGGTGGGCAAGCAATTTGACCATTTGGGGTCAAATGGATTAAAAAATAATGTCATAATTAAATAAAAAAATTTAAAATAAATAACTATGAAATGTAAGAAGCATTTTTATTAATGATGAAAATGAAATGCGAAATTCAAAATCTACCTAGAAACGAAATGATGTCATTGTCAGATAATAAACTTTTTAATAATATAAAATACAAAGAATCACAAAAATTAAAAAAAAAGAAAGAGAAAATTTTGGGTACATATCTAATTTTATATATTTATAAAAAGTAAAATTTTAGGTACATCTCTAATATTGTGCATTCATTATATTGAATAAAAATAAGTTTTATACATAAGAAATAATTTTGTTAGTGATGGAAATGTAATACAAAATTTAATGTCAGCTTAGAAATCAAACAATTTTTATTTTTAGATGGTTGGTTAGTGGTTTGAGTAAAATGATACCATAGAAAAACAAAAATTAAGTGTGATAAGTAAAAAAAAATATTTTATATAATGTAAATAAAATATATAATTTAAAGAAAAAATTATAATCAAAGTCATTTCTACATTTAAAATTAGGTTGTAGGTTGGTCTAAAAACCAACAAAACTCTGATAATCGGCTCTACATTTTAAATCATAAAAACCCCTGCCAAGTCATCGGAGGCTTATGTTGGTCCAAAAACTTTATAAGTGGTGTTTTAGTAAAATGCTAGGGTAGATTTTAGTAAATCCATTGCAATATAATGAATGTATAATATCTCCTTTTCCCTCAATCCCTATCGTTCTCCAGTTGGTGTAAATTTCATAGCCAAGATTTGTTGTGAATTTTTATCAAATTGGTGTAATGATTTTTGAACCATACCAAATTCCAAATTGATCTCATGTTCTTTTATATGATTTGATTAATACCATATAAGTGGTAAGAAAATAAAAAAATGAGAGAGGGAGCGGGAGAGAAACTAAGGGAGAACGATAGAAATTAAGGGAGAAGGAGATCGACCAAGAAAGAGAATGAAAAAGATTGAGGGAGAATGATAGGTGTATTGTGTGTGTGTGTGTGCATGTGTGTGTGTGTGAGAGAGAGAGAGACTAAAAACCATTTTTATAATTTCTAATCGTCCAACATTAAAGGGCAATTTCAGTATAATCTTTTTGTTGTGTCCAACATGGACTAAGAGTCACATGTTGGCAATAGCCACATAAGCCTCCAATGACATGGTGAGGGTTTTTATAATTTGAAATGTAGAGCAAGTTGTCAGAGTTTTGTTGGTTTATACACCCACTTGTAGGCTAATTTTAAATGTATAATCAGCTTCAACTATAATTTTCCCTAATTTAAAACTAATCCAAAAGCAATGTTATTTTTTTATCTAAATGGTGGGTCAATGGTCCAACTTTTTAAAGAAACCCATGAGGTCATAATTGAAAAATAAATAGATAAAGCCCAAGGGTCCAATTTCCCGGGGCTGAGTTAAAGATTCAGTTGAGATGATTCTGAAAAGAAAAGAAAAAAAAAAACTGTAAGCTGATTCAGCTGTTTAAAGAGGTTAAAGTGGACAGCCCTCTGTTTGGAAAGGCTTTTATTATGCAGTGGCTTTTGGCTTTAGAAGGTGGTTCCTGAATGGAAGCCATGTTATGTGAAAAACCGAGAAAGCCGTTACACCCTTTGATTCAACTAATAGATCGACTTTACCGAGAAGCAAATTTTAAGACATGTTTGAGAGGGCTTCTTTGAGCTGCTATGGAGAAGCTACTGCGGTAGTTCCATTGGAAAGTTGATTTTGCGTTCATGTATGTCTACTTTCAGCTTTCCGGTTACCAATTAAAAGCATTAATTCTCTATTTTTTTTTTAACTGATGTAATGCCATAAACCGTTGCATAAAAGCCCTCATATACGGATTAGCTTGTTGAAAGTGACTCACTCAACGCAGCTCAGCTCAATCATGGCCTACCTAGGAAAGGGCAGAACCAGAAGCCACCGCGCTTCAGCCCTCTCAAGTCTCAAGTGAGCAGGAATTCTGGGTGTTGTTGGGTCCCGTTTGAGATGGTGATAATCCGATCGAGTATAGAGTCAAAGTGCAGAAGCCAATCTAATCCAGTTCCAGATAGATTAAAATTTATGAGTCCAGGTCCATTATTGCAGTACAGACAGTTTTATATTGTGAGAGGACGGAAGACAATTTATGAATGCCCGGCCACTTATTGTCCACATCATTCTGATTCATGGGTGAAGAAGAACGGAACGGACGATACAGGCGAGCCAGGATTAGATCGCGGGGTCCACAGCGGAGCGTACAATACATTAACATTATGAACCTCTCTCTCATTCTAGATCTATAAGTCGTATTTAAATTTTAAACTCAAAGAGCAGTACTGAGTGTTCATTTCATCTTACAGGTCGCTGAATATCTTCTTTTTGTTTGATTGATTGATGCATCGTGGGTGCAAATTAAAGGACCAGGCAGCTAGCGTTAACACCGATCGAACTCTCTTTCCTTTGGATCGACAAATTCTTCTTTCCTTCCATAAACCATTATATTGCTCTTGATCATTCTGTAACTTATACAGTTGGAAGTCCACTCCGCCCAGCAGTGCAATAAAGGATGATCATAAATGACGTTTTTAGGAGTTACTGATGACGGGAGGCTGCTCAAGGCTAGCTGAAGCTATCTATATATGCACCATCAAGCAACAATCGTGTCATATATACTCTTACATACACTCAATGCACCTGCATTTACCTCTCTCTCTCTCTCTCTATCTGAGGTTTCCCAATTAAAATTTTGAGCAAAGCATGCTGCAGTGCGGTGTCGTATGCATGGTTCCATTACAGTCGATCTTATTATTTCATGAGCACCATTATACCATTCAGAAATGATTTCTCCCCATGTTCTCAACCATGTGTGAATCGAAGAGGCTCGGTTAAGAGGATGTGTGAACCCAGTTCAGGTTCACTTTTAAAAAAAAATATACTCAAAGTAGTCTAACATTAATTATAACCTGTAATATATACTACGATTTAAATTCAGAATGCATGCAGAGTATTTCTTTCTTAATCAAACCTACCTACGTACCTAGCAGGGATGACAATTGGGGTATTTGGTTAATATCAGCTCCAAATGGCGCAGATGTGGTATGCAACTCCTAAATGCTGCACTCTGCACTCTTCAGATTAGGCTGTTAGGGTAAGGTTTGGGGGGTTAGACAGGATTATGAATCCATGAGTGACGTTGTTTGAGTTGAGGGTGAGCTTGGGTTACCACACCACACCCACTAAATATTATGCGTTTGCCTTTGGGGTCAGTTTCAAGTTCCAATCACACTATTAATTGCGCATTACTTACTCATTACTGGATTTCTTTTGGGCGAGACAGGATTGATCAGGATTAGTTGTCCTCCTTGTATCTACTCTACGTGACATCTCCAGAGTGAGTACTGGTACGTAGCTCTTGTTCCCGCCTTTGACACTTGTATCAACCTTGAGAAAACTTTGGCTGTTTCTTCAAATATTATTCTGTTACCTTACCCACCCCACCCCCACCCATACCCATGCTTGGTTGGGTTGGTTTCATGCGCACAAAACTTTCAAACGGCCAAAGTTTTTGAAAGTTATTTATTTACAAACGCACAAAACTATGTATATATATATATATATATAGCATGCAATGATGGAGAACAACATGGGTCATGGCCAATTGGCCACATATATATTTAATTATTATTTACTTAATTGTTAATTTTTCATTAATTTGCCTATATATTTACTTCACCCCGGAGGCTGGAGGCCTGGAGCCAAGCGCCTGACTTCAACCTCATTCACTTCTACCGATGATTGCCTTGGTCTTCATTCGTGATGCTTCTTCAAATGCCATCATATTAAATTAGCTTGATTCAATTAATGATCTCTTCTGGATGTCACAGTTGCTCATCCTTTACTCATGCGATATAAATTACTAATATATGCGTTTATGAGTTGATGAGTTGCTCATCATATTAACTGCTGCTCTGTTTCTTAAGAAATGACTCCCACCGGAGAGATCTGCAAGGCCCGTTCGGACATTTTTTACAGCCTTGCATCGGGAATAGACCTGTTCATGGGCCGGGCCGGGCTCGGGTCGGGCTTTTACTCTTCATTAACATAAATATGTTAGGCCCGAGCCCGAGTCCGAAGCCCGACCTAATAAAAAAAATTAGAAAATTTTCCTATTCAATAATCAATATAAATTATAATTTATTTACATTAAAAAAATATATAAATTCAAAATTTATTTATATTAAAAAAAGATTATAAAGAAGGGAAAGAGGATGTGGAGAAGAAGAATTCGGTTGGAAAAAGAAGGGATAGAGGTGAAAAAAAGAGGGGTATTCGACTAGGGTTTTTAGGTTTAGTTATAGGTCGGACCGGGCTATTTTGGCAAATCCCGAGCCCGGCTCGAATTTATTGCGGGCCAGGCTTTTTGGCCCGAAGTTAAGCCCGCGGGCCTATATAGGTGTTCAAGCCCGTGGGCCGGGCTGGGCCGGCCCGTCGGGCCACCCGGCCCATGAACAGGTCTAATCGGGAACATCTCCGTATTTCTGTGCGGAGAGATATTCCCAATGCAAGGTTATAATGGGTATTTAAACGGGCTTTGCATTCTTCTTTCATGAAAATTGCTAGCTTACAAAGTTCTGTTACACGTATTTGTTGGTCCATTGGATTAATTAAAATTTTATGGTAGATGAGGATAACCTGAATTGCATTTTATATTTAAATTCAATTGGATGTCCAATATGAATGTTAAGGTTGCATTTGGCATTTCTTATTATTTTAAGGATTTATCTTCTTTTTGCAGTTATATGTACCATGTAAGCATCAATGGTTTAGCTCATCAATTAGCAACTTAAGCATTTAAAGGGGAACGGATTTACTCTATCAATTACCCTTCAACAGCCTTCATGTATCATCTTTTAAAAATCTGCTTTCTCAATTAAAAATTCAGTATTCATAGGGGCATTTTGACAGATAAGTCCCTAAAATAAGAAATTCCAAATGCAGCCTTAAAACTACTTAAGTTCGAATTCCATTCAACAAAATAATCACCTGTCTGGGCTAAGATTGGTTGAATTAAATTCTTCATCCACAAAACACTAATTCAAAACCCCAGAATTAAGAAGGTCCAGGTTCTGCTCCAATTAAAATCAGAAATAAAAAATAATTTGAACAGGTTACTTTGAAACCATAGGGTAATTTATTACTCACTTTCTTGTCATTTAAAATTGCATAACAGAACTTTGGAAATATATTTGATCACAAGCTTTTAAATGCTTTATGCTTCTGATTCTGCATTGTGAGAACACTATACACAAACGGGCGAGACCAGATCTGCTCCTCACACAGGGCGCCTCACACCGACCTCATGCGCACATCCTACCATGCATTGGGAACATCTCTCGTACTTATAAGTTATTATCCACTGGAGATGTTTCTAATGCACGGTAGATGTGCCTGTGAGGCGCCCCTGGGTGAGGAGCAGATCCCGTTCCCAAACGGGCGGGTCGCAAACTTGTGGGAAGTGGCATGTAGCATCCTTAAACATGGATAGACTTGAAGCTTGCTTTGGAGATAGAATTTGCTTCTCACAAAGTGCGCTTCACACCAACCTTACAGCGCACGGAAGCCATGCATTGAGAACATCTCCTAGGCTCAATGTTATCATTTATGGGAAGATATTCCCAATGCACCGCTGCGATGCACTATGAGATTGGTGTGAGGCATGATCTGTGAGGAGCAAATCCCAATTCCTTCCCTTGTGCTCCTTCCCATTCTGTAATTCAGACTTGGTTGTGTTTGGTACCATTGTAATTTCTATTTGAAACATTTTTTATTGATCAATACAAATTGCTATTTCAACTATAAATGTCAATTATAAGTTTCACTCATGCATTTTTCTAGTTGAAGTGACAATCATATTAATATTTTTCACCAATTCGTATTCATCATCATCATCATCATCATCCATGCCTTATCCCAACTATATGGGGTTGGCTAAATGAATCCTATTTCATTCATTCTATTTAAAACCATATCTACTATTAAATTGTTAGTGCTTAATCTTAGAACTTACTACTACTACCCACGTGGCTTTAGGTCTACCCTAACTCTTCTAACCCCTTTTATTTGTAACAAATCACTTTTTTTAATTGGATTTGTTGGTGGTATTCTACGCATGTGACCAAATCATCTTAGTCTAATTTTTCTCAGTTTATCACTTATTGGAGTTATTATTAGGTTTTTATGAATGGTTTCATTCATGATCCTACCCTTTTTGTTAGGTTTTCTTAATTCTCTCCCACTAGTGTTTTAACATTGATTGTTGCTCTCTCATAAATATCTTTAATTAGGTCTTTATATCTATTTTGAACCCCTTTATTCTTTCAGACTCAATATATTATCTCTCTAAGAATTCTATCATAAGCCTTTATAGATCAATGAACACCATATGAAGATCTTTTCTTTTTCTTTTTTGAACTTTCCTATCAATCATCTAAAAAGAAATATAGCTACATGGTTGATTTCCTTGGCATAAAGGAAAAATGGTTCTTTGATACACTTGTTTTAAGTTGTAATTGTTGTTCAATTATTCTCTCCAATCTGAATTAATGAATTCGAAAAGTTTCAAGTAGAAATACAAATGATATCAAACACAACCTTATACATGGGGGTAGTATATTACATAGACAATGAATATAACAAAAGCCTTAGGAATGTTAGAATGCACCGAACGAGGTAGTTTAGGACTTAATTAAAACCCCCTTATCTCCGAATTAAGACTGACTGAACTTTGTCTGCTCATTTAAAAGGCAACAGTATTGAGTGTGGATATTTGAACCTATATCTCGACTCATGAGGGTATTTTATGATTTTAGGTTTATAATTTGATTAAAACTCTTGTGAATTGAAAGACCTACTTGTTTAAGGAAGGAACAAATGTGGAGTCGTGTACATGTGTGTCCTTATAACCAATTAACCAAATCGAATTGGCATAAATTTGAATTCAATCAACTTATTAGAAGGATCACATTTTTCATGTTTAAAATCGATTTCATCAAGTCAAATTAGATATTTGAATATGGATTAAACAGATTGAGGCCAGGTTTGGTTCACTACTCTGAGCCTTATTCTTTTAGTTCTTGCTCATTGTGGGCAAGAATGAATAACAACAATAAAGTGTTTGGTTATAAAATTCTGGCCATGGGCCACATTCCTTTTAGAATGAAAAATCAGCCCCATAGCACAAAAATTGAGTAGCCTGCAACATGAAAAATAATCATGCCCCATCTTGCTCATTTTCACTCTTTGAGGAAACTTTGCCTACAAAAAGTACTTTTACAAAAGTACTTTTATAAAAGTAATTTTATGAAAAGTACTACGAAAACACTTACAAAATCACTTTTGTAAAAATAATTTTATGAAAAGTACTTTTACAAAAACACATACAATTAATTTTATGAAAAATACTTTTACAAAAGCACTTTTATACAAGTACTTTTACACAAGCACTTTTATAAAAATTCTTTTTCAAAAGCACTTTTATAAAAGTTCTTTTTCAAAAGCACTTTTGTAAAAGTTCTTTTTCAAAAGCACTTTTATAAAAGTTCATCTACCAAAGTGCTTTTATTCATTCACTTTGGATTGGCTTGGACCCAATCCGGTCCATTTGCATTTTAATTGGATTGGATTGTATTGCACTAGGTGTTGTAATTTTTTTATATATATTTTCAGGATTTCTCATGTTATTTTGGTGTTTGATTCAATTGGGATTCCAATCCAATCCATTTACATTTTATTTAGAACGAATTGGACTTGGTTTGTATGGATTTGGACTAGATTTGGTCTAGTCCATTTGTAAATGGAAACTCACCTTGACAGACATTGACTACCGGCCATCAACTACCAACATCTATGCCAATAGTTTTGAAGACCTATACTGACGGTTTATGAATACTGGCATAGTTATTTTTTTTGAAGAATGAAAATGAGCAACATAAAACACTTGTTAGTCTAAAAAGAATTCATTTTTAGGAAAAAAAGTGTTTGGTTCATAGCAATATTAGTAATTCCCTAAATTTATCAGAGTTTACTAAAAATTACCAGAATTTACCAGATATTGCCAAAACTTAGCTTAAATTAGTAGAACTTAGTTGTAATAAACAAAAATTACTAAAAAAATACAAGAAATTACCGAATTTTACTAGAAATAAGTAGAAACTAGTTGTAACTAATAGAAATTATATGTAAATTATCAAAAGATTAAAAAATTATCAGAAATTACTGGAAATGATCTTTAATTACCAAACGTTAAATGTAAATTATCAAAGACTACTAGGAATTGAAAAAAACCAAAATTAACTAGATTTCACCAGAATTAACCATGAATTGCCAAAATTTACCCGAAATTATCTATAATTATAAGTTATTAAGTATTAGTAAATAATCAAAATATACCAAAAGTTGCCATAATTAGCAATGATTTTTTAGTAATTATAATTTCCAAATCTTTTCAGCAGGTTGTGAATTGATTTGAATTAATTCTGATTCAATTTTGATTAACAAAGTCCATGCATCCCATAGGGTCCCACTAAAAAAGTGATTAGACTTGTTAATTAAATTTCTATATTAATTTAGTGTATACTATTTAATAGTTTAATTAGGGTAAATTACAAAGACCCCCCTGTACTATGGGGTCTATGACAAAGACGCCCTTGTACTATGACCGTGAGACAAAGACCCCCTTCCGTTAGCCTTCCGTCCAAAAAAGCCGTTACAATATTTTTAAATCCCCATGCTACCCTTGTAACAACTAGACGAGAAAAACAATGTTCATCTTCCCTGACCTTACGATACTATCCTTCCATTCCTTCACATTTCTCTCTCTCCCCCTCTCTCCTTTCTCTCCCCCGATCTTATAAAGTTCAAGCTGCAAACGCAATCGAGTCTATATCGATTGGTTATGGTGGGCTAGCCAGTGCAGAGCAGAGCAGATCTGGAGCGTTAATGGGGTTGATGGCTAGGGACGACTGTGGAGTGGTCAGAGCCTTGTAATTCCGTTGCCGTGCACATGCTTCAATAACACTAGTAATGGCATTACAACAGTTTATTTGTCATATTTAGTGCATGCTGGGGAGAGCTTAAGCAACATCGGAGCAACGTATGGTACGATTGTAGCAGAGTTAGTGGCCATTAATGGGTTAACACATCCATCCTTCAAACTTTGATGCTTCAACACACCCATTGTTGAATTTAAGACGGCAAACGAGCAGTAGCGCAGAACATCAACAGTTTGGTCATATCAGAGGATTTGCAGGTGGTGGAGCATTACTTCCTATGGATAAATGCATCATTCTGCAATTGGAGAGCAAATTTATTAAGATAAGTACCCTGTCACCATCATTTCCAATACGTAGACATGCTCTGGTTCTTTAGTTTAAGATAAATTTTTGTTGTTATTTGGTTCATGAAAAGGCAAAAAAAATCAACTTTTTCTATTCTTGCTTTTTTTTTGAAATTATATTGTTTTTTCTTTTCCAAATCCAAAACCCAAAATGAGTTTGTTGGAAATCTTGGTAACTCCCCTTACAGAAGTGGTAAAGTGCATACTAATGTTTGTCGGGAGCCCTAGAAGAACCAGGTAGGTCTCACCGTGCCATGGGTTGCTCCTCCTCCCTTCCAGAAAGCTTGTCTTCTAGACGGTTGGATGGTTTCAGTTCTGAGAATGTTGAAGCAGTTGACTCAAAAAATTTACGAGTGAAGCTGGTCCTTTTAGGGGACTCTGGTGTTGGCAAAACCTGCATTGTTCTTTGTTTTGTTCGTGGACAGTTTGATCCATCATCCAAAGTGACTATTGGAGCTTCATTTTTATCATAGATAGTAAAATTGCAAGATTCTACAACAGTCAAGTTTGAAATATGGGACACTGCAGGGCAAGAGAGATATGTTGCACTGGCCCCCCTTTACTACCGAGGAGCTACAGTTGCAGTAGTTGTGTATGACATAACAAATCCACATTCATTCAACAAAGCTCAGTACTGGGTTAAGGAGCTACAAAAACATGGGAGCCCCGATATTGTCTTGGCTTTGGTAGGGAACAAAGCTGATCTCCAAGAAAAATGAGAAATACCCATTGAAGATGGTATGAACCATGCAGAGAAGAATGCGATGTTCTTTATTGAGACATCTGCAAAGACAACAGATAATATTAACCAGCTATTTGAGGAAATTGCTAAAAGGTTGCCTTGTGCTCCCTCTTTATGATTGCAGAAAGGACACCAACAGCACTACAGATTACAGAATTCCAATACCTCTCTTTCTTCTCCACTGTACTTCCGAATTTGTTTATATTGTGGATTACCTTGTTATCTTTGATCTATTTATAATGGGTTTTTGGTATGATTCAAAAAAAAATGTCTATCGGGAAGGAGATTGGTTATATTTTTCATTATAGAAGGAACATCAACAACCTTAATGAACTCACAGAAATCTTAATTTCGAAGAGAGGTCATACACAACAACTATTGAGTGCAGCTCAAACGAGAGGAGAGGAAGCCAACCGGCCGGTAAATGCAAACCTAGGTAGAAAGAGTGGATGCCATATTAACACAAGTTCATAGTTGGTTTCCTAACCCTGAAAATGCAGAGAGAAATAACAGTGAATGTGGAAAAATTTGAGGATTCCCCGTCCTTAATGGGGAGTAGGTACTAATGTCACGCGATCTGGAAGCTCCCTCGTGTCTAATGACTCGGACTCTGATTCAGGTATTTTTTGGTCAGGGCCGAGCTAATGTATACTGTGAAAGAAAGAGAATTAGAGTGCCCGGGTGTCTTTTAACTCGGGAGGGCACTCCGATGCTTAAGTCAGAGAAGTTTGTGAATTCTTTTGAGAGTTTAAGAGAGCTAGAGAGTGTGTAATCATGTGTACCGTTTTAGGTAGAAGTGAGTGCCTTTTATAGACACCAGTGGTCAGAGCCCTCTTGTAATGGGCCTGAGCTTCTCGTGGAACCGTTTTCGCTTCGTCGAGCACATTAATGTACCGGTTGCGAGATCTACGCAGGGGTTACGATCTACCCGAGTAACTCCAAGGCGTGCGATGCGGTAGGCCGGTCAAACTGTCGAGATATTAGCGCTCTAGGGATCTTGGCTTAGTAATATTTTGCTGGAATGGGTCAGCGGGCTCTTCCTCGTGAGTCAACGTAATCTTACAGAGTCTATTAGCTCGGCCTTGCCGAGGTGGAGGTCGGCCTGGACGAGGTGCTCCATGCTAACTTGCCGAGCTAGTTTGCTTACTCAACACCGAGATGTCACCCAAAGGCCACATGCCGCAACATGATTGATCGGACCAAATTACCCTTCATCAATTGCCCCCCACTCTTGAGTCGGCGTTAGCCCGACGAAGGGAGTAGCTGTTAAAAAAGGTAATTGGTCTGATTGGTTTGCTCTTTCTTGACCTGGGATGAGGTAGGGCTGGTGGCAACAGATTTCAATTTTCAAACTCCAAGGAAGGGTGCGTTTTGCGAAATTTTGAAAAGAGGCACATGCAAAGGGCACGCTGATTTCAAAATTTGAAAAGAGGTGCGTGGGAAGGGTGTGCTAATTTCAAATTCAAATAGGAGCGCTCTTACGGCGCGCAAATCTCGAATTAAATTTTTTTTTTGCGCGCGATGTTGGTCATAGATTCGTTATAGGCGCATCTCTACCATTCACAGTTTTTTAGATGGGTTATAAATAAGGGGTCCCCATTGAGGTCCCCACTTGCACTGTTTTTGGAGCTTTTTGGGGTGGTGTCTAACTGGTTGGGGTCATAGTCCGAGCCTTGCTCTTCGTCTACCTTTGTCGAGGTTCTGCTAGTTGCTATTGTCAATCTTTTTCACCTTCTCCGGTGAGTATTTCTAGTCCTTCCAATGTCTCACATTCAGTTTGATGGTAGGTCGTTCAACCAGAAATCAGATGATGAGGCGAGCTCCTCAGGGGAGGACTCATTTTGGGAGTACTGTGAAGGGTGCTTAGTAGGGAAGAGAAGTGAGATCGAGCGAGTTGTAGCTGTCTTTGGCTCAACCGAGCTATCTGGGGATTGTATAATCGAGTTGTTCCATACATACCAGATTCCCAATAAGTATGATTGGATCAAGCCGTGTGCCAATTATTACCCATGGGACCATGACCGAGATGCAGTGTGCGTCTATGAGGAGGCGTTGGTCGCTGGTCTTTGATTCCCCTCCATCCTTTCATTATTTCTATGTTGAGATACTACGGTGTGTCTCTAGGTCAACTCAGTCCCAATGCAATTCGTACCTTGGTGGGGCTGATAAGTTTGTTCCATCATCGCAATTTCCCTTTGAATATGGATATTTTTTCCAGCTTGTGTGTCATGAAGAGGACTAAAGATCCTTTTTGCTTTTACCTTTCATTCCGAGGTGGTCAAAAGGTTTTGATTGATTTCCCTAATAAGGTTAAAGGGTGGAAGGGTAAGTTTTTCTATCTTTCTAAGGACAGTGGTTGGGAGATGAACATTGTGTGGAAAAGCAGCTGTCAGAGCTTCGATGAGTCTTCAGACGTGGAGTTGCGAGTTTCACTTCAGGAGTTTGTCCGCCAAAAAGTTGAAGTAGTGAGTGTTCTGGCCGAGCCCAAAATATTTAGGCAAGCCAGAGCTGCGTAGGTAGGTCGGCCATTGAGCCATTTGCATATGCAATTTTTGTTTTGCTGATGATTAGCTCGTCTAACTGTTTTTTCTCTTTTCTTCAGATATGGCGAGCATGGCTTCTATGTTGGTGCTTAATAGGGAGAAGAAAGCTTCGAGGAAGAAGCGAAGGGCAGAGCACCGCTCCTCAATGGAGGGGACCTCGACAAGTGCTGAGGTGAGGTTGCCACACCCCGCTCCACCTATTGTCGACCTCGAGGGAGGCAGCGAACCCATGAATAATGACCAATACTCATCTGGCCCTTTTGCCTTCAACCTCAAGTCAGCCATGAGGAATGCGAGGCCGACTCTTATGTTTTAGACATCCCCCGCTTCGTGCCCAATGTCATCAATGTTTTGATTGCGTATCTGACCCTCGGGTGGTCATTCGGTTGGTCGGGGGCATGTTGCTCACTGAGTACATTCGCTATTTCCATAGTCTGGACCCCATTGAAGCCGGAGCTCGTATGGCTCACCATATTGTTCAGGTTTGTCTGCTTACAGGATTTTTGTCCTTTTGATTCAGGAAAGTCTGTTCTGATCATACTTACGTTTTTTTTTGCAGGCAAGCTCCATTTGACAGGTCTTGCTAGACCTTGTTCATGCAAGTGAGAAGGAGAGAGGTGAGATGCGGGTGAACATAAGCTCATTGCAGGCCGAGATGCAGAGGGTCCAGCTCAACTCGGAGGAGGATCGCCGCCAATTTTATGAGCAGAATCAGGGGATACAACGTGAACTGATCGAGGCTCAGCGCAAGCTAGTTGAGGCTTAGGATACCATTGTTGCCCAGGCATGTCAACTAGAGGAGAGGCAATCAAAATACACTCGGGATATCCACCGAGCTGAGGAGGCGGTCATTGCTCGCTTCTTGAAGTCCCCGGAGTACGAAAAGAAGAAGGCGAAGGTTGGTATTCCCATGATGAAGAGGGGTTTCAAACTCTACCGCCGCTACCTGAAAAATGTTGCATCCTACCTCCGATTTTGGCTCCCTTTTTGTGAACGATGTGCCATTCGAGCTCGCGACACAAGTTGATGAGGAGCCTCTGACGCTAGAAGAAAATGAGGAGGATGATGGCGAGATCCAGGGTGACGGCGAGGAAGGGTATGAAGAGGACGACAACGAGGCCCCGTGCGGCAACAATGAGTAGCCTGATCTATCTACTAGTGATGACTTTCTGATGATTCCGGGAGCCTGCGTGCTCTTGTAAGTTTCTCTTGGGCCTGTGTGCCCTTTTAATGTCTGAACTACTGAGATCTTTCTTTTCTTTTTTTTTTTGATACATGTACGACCATTGGCCTTTCTTTCAATTAATGGACTTAGCTTTTTTGCATTTGTTGCTTTCCTCTTGGATGGATTTCTTTTTTGTCTATGTCGTGCCAACTCAGTCAGATTGTCACCATGTTGGTCAAATGCCATATTTTTTGTAGTAGTCTGGATCTCATCTCTTGCGCCTTTTGGCGAAGCTGCAGGCCGATCTGGATGCCTTAGCGAAATTTGTTTTTTTGTTCTCTAAATTATTGACATGTTTCTCTCTCCCTTTTTTTCTTTATTCTCTCTTTTCTCTCACCTCTTTTTGTCTGAAAAATTACAAGAATGCCTTATATAAGACAAACCTCCATATATAATTGTCTCTATAATATTCAAAAAAAGTACAACAATGCCACATATAAAACAAATCTCCTTATTTAATCGACTCAATGGCATTCGAAAATTATAGTAATGCCACATACAATTATTTACGATTATGACATCCTATAAATAAAATGCCATTCCTCTTCTTTCTCAACTCTCTCTCTCTCTTATTCTCTATCTCAACTCTTATTTATTCATTTATTTATTATTATTATTATTATTATTATTATTATTATTGTTATTATTATTATTATTATTGTTATTGTTATCTAAACATTTATTTATTTAATAAAATAAAATAAATTGGTAGAATAGAAGGGATGTGACATTAAGAAATAGATTTCAATAAACATTTAATTATTTATTTTACTAAATTATTTATTTATTTAAAAATAATTTACTAACAAATTATTCTCTCCCCTTGAGCCCAATATTTAGTGTTGTTAATGGGTCGGGTCTGGTTCGAGATAGCCTATACCAGTCCCAACCCAATAGAATTTTATTTATTTAATTTATTTAAGAAAAACTAGGGCTGAACCTATGTGTTGGGTCTATCTTGATGGAGCTAAATTGATTGAACATAATTATAACGGTTTTTGTTCCATGATTTTGTCTTGATTAATTATTGGATTGATTCTCGTTTTTACTTATTCAGAATTGATTCAGGTCTGAAACCAAACATTTTATGAAATATATAATTTTTTATCTTTCTTGTATTTTTTATCATGTTTCATGTTTGAAATAGTAAATTTAATAAATAATAAATAAGATAATATTAGTTAAAAATGTTTAACTTATTAACATAAAAATAAATTAATATTATTTTGGATATTGTTTTCAATATAATGAGGTCTATGATTTGATCCCAATTAAATAATTGGTTCAAGACTGGTTGTACGTGGTTTATTATTATTCATAATAATATCTCCCATGGTTTTTGAACTGCTATTAACCCGGACAGTCGGACCGTTCGGCTCAAGAACCGTTCTGGTAACCAGTTCTGTTTTACCTTAAACCCAGTTCCTAGCAAAAAACCATTGAATCAGTCAATGACCCGTTGATCTGGGCAGTCAGATCATCGATCCTTTGACCCATTCAACAGTTTTTGGCTGTTTTTTATTTTTAATTTTTTTATCAAAACGAGCATTCATTCAAACCGAACAATCTAACCGTCAATCCAAAAACTGGTGACCAGAACGTTTCTATTTCTGGTTCATTTTTTAAAACCATGTTATCTGTCGAAATGGGCGTAAAAAAATTGTATTTGCAAAAATGGCATTTTTAAATTTTGCCGGGCGCTTCACCGCTAATGGGGTTGAAACGGAACGGGCCGGATGAGTACCGAGTTGCAGAGTCGAACAGGCCCTGGGACTATGGGAGTTTGTAAGTCCTACCTAGACAGTGTCCTGATCTGATCTGATCTGTGGACAAATAAAAGGACTCTGATGACTTTGGGACCCATATTTGACTTCTACTTCTAGCCCTGCTAATGTTGGAAAAAGAGACCTTTTATTGTTCTCCACCGCTAATCAAAACCAACGAAACCGGCCCACCAAGGAGGAGGGAGTATAAATCTTTCAATTATCTCACACGGTTGATCCGGAATATTCTCATTCCTTTCTGGCAATTGGCAAAGCAATAGGTGGTGACCCACACGTGGTGGGGCCCAAAAATATTCTATATCAACCATGCACAATGAGGTGACGTGCCCCACTAAGTTAACTACGCATAGCTATCAATTACCACGTAGGGGTTGTTCACCTGCACCCACCATCAACGTCAATTTGGAATTATCAGAATCTAAGCCAGGCACGTTGTTCTTCTTCGTAGACGGTGATGGACGCACCCGTATGACTATAGCATATTTAGGTAGTAACACACGGAGTGTAGCGTAATTTCGTTCCCGTACAAGACGCCGACGATAAAAGATTTGACTCGTGGACCGAATTGAATACTTTAGCTTCTTTCTTCAAAAGAAAAAAAAAAAAAAAAAAGAATAAATGGCTAGTCGGTAGACACCCGGCAGCAAATCTCTCAGAAGGGTTGCATTTACGTAATCGTACGTCACTGTCACCATTATTGACTTAACACAAAGTTTGACACCCTTTATTTATAACAAATTATAAACCTTTGTTTATTTATTATTATTATTTAAATTTAAAGTAATTTGATAGTTTTTGTTTTGGCTGGTCACTTTGTAGCATTTATTATCCATGTATGTAACATGGGTTCATTCATTCAATCGAAAGCAGCAGAAAGTGGCAGCCAGGAAGAGCTGGACGAAGACAAAGGAGCACAGAATCTGATCATCGAAACGGAAATGTATCTCCGACCCCGAGATTTCCCAATTTGTGAAACCTTAACCCTAATCGCAGAGATAGTTGATTCAAACTTTTATGGGTGAGGAAGCAGTACTAGAGCACAGATGAAATGAAACCCTACTGGGGTTTTGAACAAGTCAGAAGAGAGAATCACCACTTTCATCGTTTCATGATGAACTATAGCATTAATCGCTCTCTTTAATCTTACTTTGTTTTTCTCGTAAGAATCACTACTAGCTAATTCTGACTTCATCTTCTTTAATCTTCCATTATGTTCGATAAGTGTATTTTTTTTTTTCAATTATTCATTTGTTTCTAACTTTTCTTTAAAAGTGAATTCTTATTGTTTTGCTATTCGTGCGAAGAAAATAAAAAACGGAAAAGAAATACTGATGAGTCCTTGGAGGTATCATTTAATGCAGGCCAGCTTCGAAGTCGCCGATCGTCCTCGATTTCGTATTTTGATCGCTTCGATTTCCATAGATATTATCGTCGCATTTAAAGCGCTGGGATTCGGTTGATCCATCGAGTGATCGATCTTCTTCTCTTTCTGTTATAAAGATCTCTGGGCTTAAAGCTTTTGATCTTTTTCCTTGCTTTCGTGCTTCATTTAAGAGGAGTAAAAGAACATGGGAAGAGCTCCATGCTGTGATAAGCAAGGACTGAAGAAAGGACCTTGGTCACCCGAAGAAGATGAGATCCTAGTTGAATATATCAAAAAGCACGGCCACGGTAGCTGGAGATCTCTTCCTAAGCACGCAGGTTAGATTTGTTTTTGTCATTCTTCCCTTTTACTGGCCATTATTCATTAAAGATCAGACTCTCTGATCGGCTGGAATGGTCATTTATTCTTGAGAAGCCTTCTTTATTTTTCTTTTCCCCTTTTGTTTTCCCCCCGAAAAAAAAAAATCTTGAAGTGGCGTAGAGAAAAGGAATGAATGAAAAAAAAGGTGATGCTTCCCTTGGCTCTCTTTTGAGGAAGTATTTGTCTATTTGAACTATGAAGTTCGCAGAGTTCTTTTTCTTTTTCTTTGAATACTTGAGAGTTACGTTGGGTCATGGTATAGTTTTTCAAATGAAAGAGGAAGACGAGTTTTCCGATCGAGCTGGTTGGTTTTTAGACTCCGTGGAATCGATTTATAGTCGATGCTGCGCATTGTTATCAGTTCATCTCGACACGTTTAAGATGATTCGAGATGCTTTGAACATTTGTTTTGGTTTTGTTTTTTGCAGAAGCTTATTTTATTTATTTTTAGTAATTTGTCTTCGTTAAAATCAAAATTAATTAACCAGAGGATTCTGGGACGTGAAGAGCATTTTCGGTTATTACTTGTTAGTATACTGCGTCTTGACTCTTCACTCATGTTTAGCTTCAAATCAAATATTGTTGTAATACCAACTTTGCCTTACTTCCGAATTCCAAGTTGAGAAGATGAAATATACAAAATACATGAATCTAATATAATGATGCATCTTACTTTTTTTTTTTTTTGTTATTTTTGAATAAGTAACTAAGAGGCTGTAGCTTTGGGAAGTGCATTTGCATGCTTTGAATGATGAGTGACCCTACTTTCTGTAGAGATGAGATTAAAATAAGGGTATAGTCTCTTTCTCTAATTATGAAGGAGTTTAATGAGTGTCGGCTGTATGAATCTAGGCCTGTGCGATGATATTGATGACTTTGTCATATGCATTTGTTACTTGTCAACGTAAAAGCTGTGATCCTGTTCTTTGGTTGTTGTTCATTATGATTTATGAATGAACTGGGTGGGGGGCTTATATATGCCATGGCAGGACTTCTGCGTTGTGGGAAGAGCTGTAGACTTCGATGGACGAATTATCTTCGACCGGACATCAAGCGGGGTCCTTTCACCCACTCTGAAGAGAAGACTATTATCCAGTTGCATGGCATTCTTGGAAACAGGTTCTCTCTCTATCTCTCTCTCTCTAACTTTGAAGTAAGTTGACGACTGTGTTTTATCGATCCCTAACCGGCCGGTCAACCCTAATAACCTTGTGATGCTTTCAACCCACTACGTGTTCATATTTTAATGTCCAACTGGTATATGTTCCCCCACCCCCGGCATGTCACACACTGATTAATTGCAGATAAAATGGGTCCACTTCGAAGTTGAACTGTGAACAATCAGGGGAGCTAATCCATCTCCATTCTCCAAGACCTCAAAAATTAAATTCGTATCACAGAGAGAAGTTGCTAAAGAAAAGCAGATTTCTCATTTCTGTGTGATATGTGTAATATAAGGCCAGATTGACTAGAACAAGAACCGCTTGTATGAGATCATCGTTTAATTTGATCAGAGCACCACATTAATTAGAAAAAGGGTGACACTGTTTGTTTAACGTCCAATTGTCAAAGTTGTCGGTGTCGTCGATTGGACACTGACATGGATCGTGTCAAACAGCATAAGCAAGTTCAATTTGGTTGTGTTTTTGGTGATGAAGAATTTAAACCCACTTAAGCTATTAAAAGAAAGGGGATTGCAAATAATTTTTCGCTTGATTGACTACCGAATCGGCTCTCCATTTTTACGCCGGGGTAGATCTATTTATTGCAAACTTGCTTCCGTTCTGTTCGAGCTTTGAGTACTGAAACTGAAGAGGGTGAGTTTTACAGGTGGGCTGCCATAGCATCCCAGTTGCCAGGAAGAACGGATAACGAGATCAAGAATTTCTGGAACACCCACTTGAAGAAGCGCCTCCTCTCCATGGGTCTCGATCCACAGACGCATGCTCCTCCCGCCCTTTCCTCTGGGCTTATAGTCACTCCATCGGCATCTCCTTCGACGCGCCATATGGCACAATGGGAGAGCGCTAGGCTCGAAGCGGAGGCTCGGCTGTCAAGGGAATCGTTACTCTCAAACCATCCATCTTCTTCTAAGAAATCCGATACTGATTACTTTCTACGCATGTGGAATTCTGAAATTGGGGAATCGTTTCGGAGGGTAAACGGGCGAGAATCGTTGGCATGTCAAAGCCCCATGTCCCAGGCATCGTCATCAACGAAATGGGGATCAGGGATGACAACAGAGGTGGTGCCTGCGGCAATGGCGGTTGCACTTACTACAGATCAACCCGAAAGGGTGCAGTGTGGAAACAGCAGATCGGATGCGGAAGAGGTTGCAGCTAGGTCAGACTGCTCGAGCTCGAACGAGCTGGATGAGTCATCAGAGACGTCATTGCAACTGCTGTTGGATTTCCCAGCCAGCGAAGATATGAGCTTCTTTCAAGGACAAATGGGCAGTTTCTCCTTGTTGCCTAACATGCTAAGCGAAAGTTCCTTGAATTCTACTCTTTGAACCATGACCTGGAAATTGGAGAAGAAAAGGAAATTACCATTTTTGTCGTCCCTTTTACGGGCTTGTGGTTTTTGAGTAAATCATGTTTTGAGTTTGAGCTGGTGTCGCTATATAGATAATAGGGATAATATTATTTCCCCTCTCTTTCTCTCTCTGTGTCTCTTGGTGCGTGGTGGCCTTTTTCTTTCGGCTGGTGGCATTTTGTTGATTTCTCCGGCTATTGTAGAAAGTAAAAGAAGGGGCGGCCCTGGTTTGGTTGACGATGTACGGTTGAGTAGATATATACACTAAATACAGTTGGAAATATTATTGATTTATTTTTGTCGATTGGTTTATCGGGTTGGGGAGTGAATGGACGACGAAGAGGGAGACCGGATCTGTGAAACATCTTCCGTACTGAGAGCAGATCCCGTCACACGAAGAGGTGGTTGTTTATACCCTGTACGTACTGAGATGAGCTCGGCAAATGCGCATGTATGTACAACAAAGACGAAGCAACGTAACACTTGCTGAGAAGAGTTTTGTATGTGTTGTGACAGTTGGATTTGGGTAATGAGTATATCTAAATTATCTAACATCGCAGCCACACATGGAGAATATCTATCTCATCCTCTTAGATAGTATTATGCAGGAGGAGATGTTCTCAATTCACCGGAGGTAGTGTGTTATGGGTGGACATGGGCAGAGTTCTTATGAGCAGGAGATCCAGTTTCAGTTTACATCTATTGATTGGATGATGACGAAACGGTGTGTTGTGATCAAGGTTCAAAGTATCAATACGTATTGGTTAATATGTATCGTTCCGGGGCCCCTTCAATATGCCCCTACTATGGGTGTATTAGAGATTTGACCGGTTCAAGGGATAGAGGAAAACTAAACTGCCCCCCCCCCCCAAATCGGTTGCAAAAAAAAATAAAAAGAAAGCAACTAAAATGTGTATGGATTTGCCCGATACACCCCTATCGGCATATTAGGCATAACGATATTTTGAACCTTGGTTGTGATGACCATGCGAGTGGTGCACCCCTAATAGACGACTTGATCAATAATCAATACCTATTTAACGTACTCTTTATTCCAAAAAAAAATGACTAGGGCTCTTAATTTAGTGCTCAAAGTTTGACAAGATTGAGCTATTGTTGCGTGAGTGAGCACTCCACTGATCTAGTGACACGTGGCATTTGTCTTTGCTGTTTGACACCTTAGTGCCATGCGGATAATAGCATATCTCGCCAAGTCAAGGAGACACCCCAGAATCAATCCAGGGCACCTCATGCACAACTTGGGCACCTCAAACGTAACTCGGGCACCTTGGCAGGGCGAGTAGTAGCATCTCGTCCTCGAGGACTTGCCAACCTGACTGAGGTCCAAGTGGTGACCTGCGAGATGTGCTCGCCGACCTCATCCGCGTGCGTCCTATCATTCTTGGGTCCTCTGCATGCGAAATTACCTTTGAGGACTTCGGGTCGATAGCCACATCTTCCCAGAGATCTCGGACACAGTGCGTGAAGCTCGCACCAAACAATGCTTATATAAAGATCTCACTTCCAACCTCATAAGGTACGCACGATTTAACAATCAAAGTCTCTCTCTCTCTCTCCCTCTCTCTCTCTCTCTCTCTCTCTCTCTCTTGCTTTCTACCTCTCAAAAACTCCAACTTGCTGACTTAAGCATTGGAGTGCCCACACCGGGTAAAAGTAACCTGGGTACTCTGATCTTCTCTCTTTCTTTGTAGCTCAACCAAGCGACCCACATAGTCCAATATCCGAGCTGTCCTCCAGTAGGGCTACTAGATCGCGGACCATCAATTGGCGCCGTCTGTGGGAACACTACACAAAGCCAAGTTCTCACCTTTCTCTAATCCTAAGTTCAATGGCATCCTTTGGCAACAATGTCTTCAACAACGCTAATAGAAACACACGTATTGATGATGCTATCACAAGGGGGGGGCAGAATCTGAACAACCAGCTCGAGTAGGCTTCAGAGATCTGGCCTAGATGACCCATCACTATCTGCAAGGCCGCACTATAGATTGAGCCCTCCATGTTGGTAGCGAGTTGATTGTGGAGCTAGCCTCGCATGCCGAACCCCTCATGGTTCCCGTGAGAGTCAGTGACCTGCAGATAGTAGAGCTGCCCCCTCAGGTTGAGCCTCCCATGGCACTCATATGAATGGATGACTAGTAGTTCCAAGAGCATGTGTAGCACATGTGTGGCATTGACCAGTGAATACAGACTCGGGAGGGTCCCCCCCGCGATGGCATAGGTGCAGCCGCGATTCATGCCCGGTTCCCAAATGCACCTGCAATCATATATAGTACAACTGATAAGCTCGCGGGGTGAGCGTAGTTCTGACCTAGTCGAGCCAAATTCTGCTTCTAGCACTCTAGCTAAGGCACACTCGAACTAATCTCAAGGGACATCAGCATTTCATGGCCGACCTGATAAACAAAAAGGGGGGGAAAGGCGAGGAAGGGAAGACTACTAAGCTCATAGGCCTAGTGTATAGCTGTCTTGAAAATGTTTTTTGGTCAATTATTTTTGGATATCACATCTTTTCCATATCATCAAACCCTATATGGAAAGATAGATCCTCCGCTAATCGTCATTCTAGTCGCCACCCTCACTATCACACTCATCACCGTTTCCCTCCTACGGAGTAGTTGCCTCTTGCTCGACCTCTTGGGTAAGATCGTCCAGAACCGACCTAAGCTAGATAGAGCCCAAGTCAATGTCTGAGTATAGGTGTTGAAGAAAGCGGTGGCATAGCTTGAAGCCCCTCTTCAGAGAGGGTACCGCCACTTCAATTTTCTCGTGTTCAAACTACGAAGATCGACAAAAGCGCTCCACAATAGCAACTTTGGCTCGATGAATATCATCAGAGTGCCTAGCCCATTGTTCTTGGAGCTTGCCGTTCATACTAGCAATTGTCCCCCCTAGCTTCTTCTAGCTCGTGGTTCATACTCGCGCTAAGGGAACAAAACCACTGTCGGTCCTCCTCAGCACTAAGATAGGCTGCTTCTAGCTAAGATTGGAGGGTCTCTGTATTGGCCCTCGTCTCGTGGGATTCACACTTCCAGGCAATGACTTGATCCAGCATGACTTGGCCCAGTGAGTTGATCTGTGGACAAAAAAACAACTTGGTAAGGGATAAATAAAGCAGCGAAACAAGTTTTTCCAAATATGTATACTTGCATGGCATTCTGAATGATTCGTGCACTGACTTCAAAGGGATTAAGCTCATGATACGCGTAGACATCTTTAAGAAGGAGAATGCCCCTTCTCATACGAAGTGCCACATCAAGTCATGAACCCGATCGGCGATCAAGCAATTGACCTAGGGAATGAATGGAGGAATTTTCGGGCCATAAGGAGTCATTGCCTCATCGAAGTGGGACGCACTTGCTAGTGGTACTGGAGCAACATGGGTAGGTTCAGTTTGAATTGGGTCGATGCGCTCCTCCAGGTCAACCGCAACACGACGACCTTCCGTCGACCTCTCTTCGACCGCATGGCAACCACCCTCCTCTTCTTCTTAGACGGCTTTCGTGTTATGTTTACGATCGAAGAAAAGCTTGTCATCTCTGCGATCAAATAAAAAAAACTCAACTGAGGGACAAAGGGCCAGAAGCAAAATTCGAAGGTAATGAAAATAGTGCCACCTACATATAGGAAGGCTGGCCTTGATGAGCATTGGTTCGGCTAGGAACTCGTCGACCAAGGAGCGCCATTCAATGAGGAGTCTAAGGTCATTCAGCAACTCCTTGTTAAACTCGACTTCATATCTTCTTGGCTCGGCACTCCATGTCTTCGACATTGGCCAGCCTTCCTCATGACTCAGAAAGAAGAACTTTGTCTTCTATTTCGCGATTTTGGATGGAATACATCACAAAAGTTTAAACTTAGATCGGTGGCTGATGTAGAAATAGTAGGTATCGTTGGAAACCTTCCTTGTACTGCATAGCCCCAAGAAGACATCTATATCTAAGGGGAAACCGAGGTGATAGCTAAGAGAAATAGTGCCTGCAATGGTCTTGATTGAGTTCGGGTGCAGTTGACCTAGTGCCAAACCGTAGTGTTAGAGGATTTCACAAATAAACGGATGAAGGGGAAAGCAGAGCCTTGCAATGAGGGCTTCCTTGAAGACACAAACCTCAGTCTGTTCCACTTCCTGGCTCCATGGATATTGCCCGTCCTTGGGCTGGATATAGCTCAAGTTATTAGGGATTTGATAGGTAGTAATTAGACCCACTATCCCCTCTCTGGGAACCTCTTCGCTCTTGAGCCAAGGACCCCCCTCGGCTCGAGCATCTGGGTAGCACTCTTTCTCCCACCCGCTAGACGTGACTAAGAGGAAATAGAGACTCATTGACAAGAAGAGGAAAAAAGACGGGTTGCCAAAAACTACCACCGCCAAGCCGGAGATTGTCAAAGCTTCACCAATCTTCGGCCTAGCGTAAGTCCAAAATAGGATAGTGAAATGGCGCCCTTGAGGGTCCCCCAATTTACAAATAGAAGTGTGGACAATCAACGGACCAGATTTGCCCAATCCAATGGTCCAGGAAGAAGCCCACGTTCGAAATTTTGAAAGGTGCGCGTGCCATAGTTCAAAATTTGAAAGTGCACCCTAATTCGAATGTTGAGAAGTCATGCCCAATTTCAAGTGCACGCCTATTTTTAGACTGAAAATGTTGTCTTTACGCCAATAATAGCCCGATAGGTTGGCCAACTCAAGTGGACTGACTCATCTGACGTCTAGAGCAAGTCAACTCGGGCCTCATCTTAAAAAAAGCTACACCCTTCGCCGAACTGGCCTTGGCTCGAGTGTGGGGGGCAACTGATGAGGGGTGATTTGGCCCTCCATTGACCTAGCAACATGTGGCATCCGCTTTCGTTGCTTGACACCTCAGTGCCATGCGGATAGTCGTGTATCTCACCAAGTCAAGGAGATGAACCTTGGAATCAGTCCAGGGCACCTCATACATAGCTTCAGCACCTCGACAGGGCACCTCATACGCAACTTGGGCACCTCGGCAGGGTGACTAGCAACACTTCATCTCGAGCCGATCTATGGTACCTCAGGTACCTCGTTGTTATTGGTCCAAAGGACCTTGGCATGAGAAGTGACCTCCCTTGAGGACTTAACAACCTGGCTGAGGTCTAGGTGGCGACCTACGAGACATACTTTCCGACCTCCTCCGCGTGCATCCTATCACTCCCAGGTCCTCTGAAAGTCAGCTCCTACACCAAATTTCCGGAGGAAGGGGCAAAAGCCTAATTTACATGCCAAACTACTTCCAAGGATTTCAGACTGGTCAGCCACGTCTTCCTAGAGATCTCGGACGCAGTGTGTAAAGCTCGCCCCAAACAATGCCTATGCAAAGGTCTTACTTCCAACCTCATGAGGTGCACATGATTTAGCATTCAAGCTCTTTATCTCTCTTTGTGTGTCTCTCTCTCTTGCTTTCTAGCTTTGAAAAACTCTAACTTGCTGACTTAAGCATTAGAGTGCGCACACCGGATAAAAATAGCTCGGGTACTTTGGTCTTCTCTCTTTGTTTGCAGCTCGGCCAAGCAACCTACATAATCCGGTGTCCGAACTGTCTTCTAGCAAAGAGCTACCAAATCTCACACCATCAGCAACCATGTGGGGGTGGGACCAAGGGAGTTGGATTAAGTAGTGTCAAGATTGATATCTGAAAGTCCGTCGCTCCTATTTGGTATCTTATCTCATTAAATCTGAATCTAATTATATTAAAATATTTATTGATTTTAATATATAAATTTTATATAATATATTATATATGAATTTATATATATAATAAATTCAAAATATTATATTTATATGAATTTATTATAAATAAAAATATTTTTTTATTTATTGTATTTTAAAAAAATTAAAGTATAATTAGATTAAATCTAAATCTCTCAAAAATCAAATTAGAATCCAAGATTTTCAAATCAGATCAAATTTTGGATTGGAGGCCCATATCCAATATCCACACCACACTAGGGCCTAGGGGGCATCGTGGCTCTCCCGTCTCATCTGCAGACGCGCAGTTATGGGTAGGTAGGTTGGTGACACGCGTGTGTGAGTGTGACAGACAACAAAAGAGATGGAGGGTGGAAAGTGGTCCAATCAGTATTAAATGGGGTCATGTGGACTGCAGGTGGTTCAAGTTAGCATTGACTGTTTCAATTACGAATTCGAAAGAGATGTACGTGTCGCAGAAGACTCTGTGTGATGTGTCGGACGATTTCTTCTCACTCTCTCCCCTCTTAGTAAATAGGAGAGAGGGGGTAACTCTGGTATAATATATCAGTCAGGGCCCAGAGGAGTGAAAGATGACATTGGCTTGTTCATTCATTCATTCAGTCGCATCTTCGGTTTTACGTAATTTTTTACTTGGAAAATGCATGGCTTCATAAATGATAAATGTTGGTGGCTTTTGTTTTTCTCCGCACGGTCTCCGTGTTCAATCGGCAAGCACCAGAACCAGAAGCCAGACCAGCATTCAAGGAGATTCTTTTTACACGGATCCGCTTATACAGTGGGCTTTTTAGTGGTAGACCTGAGAATGAGAAGAGGCCTCTCCTTGTTCTGCCAACTGAGCCCAGGGGTTCAGCCTCTTTAGTTTAATATAATCCTTTGCCACTGATTTCCAATTTCGTCCCTCTTAATTGATAGTGGTATGCTTCTAACCCATGTTATATTCTTTATATTCTTTTTGGTTTTTTGGGACATTCATCTAATGTCTGTTTATCTGCACTTCAAATTTGAATTAGCATCTCATTGATCAATTTTATATTCATTTTTTTGTAACTATGATTTACTGTCCTACCCAATACTTTTTTTTATAAGCAAAAGACCAATTAAACTTAAAGAGAAATACAGGGAGATAGGTTCAGCCAATTGGGAGCATTCTCCCAATACCAAAAAAATTCATCAGATTTAGCCTTTTGGACTACTTGATGAGCAAGTTCCCTAGGCTTGAACAGAATATTTACAGAGGAAAAGTCATGACATAAATTATTAATTTTTTCAATATAAAGGTTCAGACGCTTATCAAAAAGAATTTTCAAACTTCCATCAAAAGCTCCTGATGTCGTGCGATTTGGAAACTCCCTCTGTCTGAATTCTGATTCGGATATCTTCTGGTTAGGGTCGAGCTGTGTAAGGCCAAGCTGAAAGGTGGCCGAGCTGATGTATACTGCAAGAGAAAAAGAGCTAGAGTGTCTGGGTGTCTTTTACCGAAGGAGAGCACTCTGGTGCTTAAGTCAGAAGAAGCTTGTGTATTCTTTTAAGAGATTGAGAGAGCTAGAGAGTACGTAATCGTGCATACTTTTCACAGGTAAAAATGAGTACTTTTTATAGACGCTAGTGGTCACAGCCCCCTTGTAATGGGATTGACCTTCTTGCGGAACCATTTTCACTTTGTTGGGCGCGTTAATGTGTTGGTTACGAGATCTACACAGAGATTACGATCTACCTGAGTTAACTCCAAGGTGTGTGATGCAGTAGGCCAGTCTAACGGTCGAGATATTAGCGCTCCGGGGATCTTGGCTTGGTAACGTAGTAATGGAATAGGTCAGCAAGCTCTTCCTCGCAGGTTGCCATGGATTTTTACATCTCGGCTGGCTTCTAAGACAGGTCACCGTAATCTTACAAAGTCTACTAGTTCGGCCTTGTTGAGGTGGAGGTTGGCTTGGTCGAGGTGCTCTAAACTAACTTGTCGAGCTAATTTACTTACTCAACGCTAAGATGTCACTCAAAGGTCACATGTCGCAATATGATTGGGAGGACCAAATCACCCCTCATTCATCAACTCACACTAAGACTTCCAGGGGATTGCATACAGAATCAACCTTATTATCATAGGCGCATAGAAAGTTAAAATAGCAGTCCAACAAAACAAAGCCAAAAGCTCCTTGGTTATTTCTTTGATAACCCCATCACATATTATTATTATAGATTGTTCATTTAACATGGTGGGATTGTTTTCCTGAGGAACTGGATTTGTGCGGTGCAAATTTATACTTTTTTTTTTGTGTTAATTGCCTTCCTTGGCAGTGCAAATTTTGCATCATAAAAACTGATGCAAAATTTGCACTACATTCCCCTTGCACTAAGGACTGCATTTTACTTCTCATTTCTCAAAATAGAATAAAACAAAAGCAAATCAGAATTTACACTCAGCTTATTTGCACTTCCAAACATTTTACACCAAATTTGCACTGCAAACAAACTAAGCCTACGTATCCACCACATAGGGCCAGGGAGTTGTTTGGGAACATGGTAATTTCCATTTAATTCACTTCTTGAAAATGGAAACAATCCTAAAACTACAAGATGGGTTTGTTGAAGGCCTCTTTTCAGACAATACATGGAGAATGATCACTGCAGATTTCATAAAATGAAGCCATTTTTGAAAACCCAAAGGACTGTCAATTGTTAAGGAGGAGAAAACATTTTTTCAACTAGTGAAGTTCAAAAAGTTCTCTAACCATGCAATGCAGCCACCAAGATATCTAGACCACCTTTGATTCTCTCTAGTCTCTACCGGAGATAGTAAAAGATCAATCAATGCAATCCTTTTTCTTTTTGCCTCTTCATTTGTAATTTGCAAGTAAAACTACAAGTTGTGTAGAACCTGACCTCACTCGATAGGAGCACAAAGTCATACTCCCAAAAATTGCTACTTCTTGAAAGTGTTTCCCATCTTCCAAAGAACGACTTACATTTCAATTATCTCTGTGTTACTTCCTGATCTTCACACACAAGCAAACTTATTTAGAGGTTAGGTAGGGAGCTACCAAAATAAAATGCTTCTGAGAGTAATTGTTCATTGCAAGAGCCCAAAAACCGTGAAGAATATTTTCAAACATTGTTTTTTCACAATTAATTAATGCAAGTTTTTTAATTTGTTTATATACACACAAACACATCAAGCATTCACACTAAATGAACATTTGCTTTATCTCCACCAAACACAAGCAATAAACAGCAAACAAACATAAAAAGGAAATATACAAATGAAAAAATCAAACATTTTCCCACTTCTATTTGTCAAGCTTGAGAATTTCAACATCAAAAGCACCCAAACAGCTTCTTTGGGGCAGTCCCTTTTGCACGGTACTTTGCAGCCAACTCTTCTGCCTTGAGTAGATCTTCCCCACGTTTGGCTTCAACCATGGCTTTCTTTTCTTCTGCTTCTTTGTGGATTTGAGCTATCATGTTTTTCATTTTCTCTGCATATTCTGCCTTCCTCTTCTCATATTCTTCCTGTTGCACCAAATTATTTGCCAATACAACATATATGTGTTAGAAATGGAGCAAGAGTTTCTTTGACCACATCTCTTTTTTCTTTTTTCTTTCTCTTCAGATAACTCCATTGAGTTTTCTGTTTGTTTAAGGCTTTTCTCAATTCATTAGTTTTTGAGCTTTTCTTGTTCTCTTTATCATCAAAATTGAAGATAGACTTTGAATTCTTTTTCAGCCAGCATTTTTTGGGTAGTCTTTTGAAAAAAAGAAAAAAAAAAGAACCAGATAAAAAATGCAGGAGTAAGTTTTAGCCTTAACTGAGCTGAGTAC
Source organism: Nelumbo nucifera (assembly GCF_055504915.1). Classification (NCBI taxonomy): domain Eukaryota; kingdom Viridiplantae; phylum Streptophyta; class Magnoliopsida; order Proteales; family Nelumbonaceae; genus Nelumbo; species Nelumbo nucifera. The sequence goes on along the minus strand of NC_142649.1, from coordinate 186,529,007 downwards.
CATGTTACAGACATTAATGAAGTAATTAATGCTCAACCTGAAGATGAAATATTAGAAAAATGCAAACAAGAAAGAGCAAAAGCTTGAAGCAAAATCCAGAGCATAGGTAAAGGAAAATACTGGATTGTTGTTTGGAAGCTGATAATAAGCTTGGCTTATCTTGCTTCTCCTTTTGATTAGGAACATAAGGTTTCATTTTTTTTGGGTCCATAACAACAATTAGATCAGTGCTATAACTAGAGCTGAATAACCAATAATCTCATGGCACTTATGTTACCATGTTTTTCTAGATTCTTGCATAGAATATGGTTGTATCCTGTATGGTGTTCACAACTTTTGATTAAGTGTAACATGGATTTGGGATTTTTGATGCCATATCACGATGTTAAACTAGAAAATTGCTAGTCTTTCTTGCTAACTAGAGACAACAAAATATATTTTCTCACATAAACTGTTTTCAAGTGTATTGCTTGGTGACATGATAGAATCTCCATTTGACAGGCATAAGAACACAGGTTAAGAAAATGTCAAAGGTTAGGTCCATATCCAGCCTACCCGTCCCAAAATCACCAGGACCATCACTGGATATTGACTAAGTTGTTCTCAAGTGCATCAAAAAGCATGATAAATTTAAAAGGACATCCACAAAATGGACTAATGAGTTTACCTCCTTCTTTTTCAGTTTAGCTTCTACAGATGCTTTCTTGCTGTTCTCCCATGACCCAATTGTTGACAATTTTTTCTCTGCCCTGTTCAATTGTTTCAGTATGATTAAGTTTCAGTTCCAACATGTAGTATGATTTTGGTTTAAAGGAGAAGCAAAGTACAAATATACAATTAAGTCAAGTCTCAGAAGTTTCAAATCAACTCCCAGTCTACCTCAGAGAAAAAACCAGTAACAGGACAGCATTTTGCTTTTGAAGATCATCTAATTTATTGTTTCTTTTTGAAAGCCCATCTATTTATTGTGACCATTAAGTCAGGTGATTTATAAAATTTGGGGTGTACTTTTTTACTCAACCACCAGTCAAGTTGCAGAGTTCCTGAGAATATTGGTATGTTTCAGAAAGATGAAAATATGAAAAGAACTTTCCTGAACATAAAGGCAAACATGATAATAATACTATATATGTGAATATGATACAAAAGTTTATCTGAAGAACATACATCAAATTTAGAAAAACAGGGACAGCATACATGAAATTTAGAAAATTGTAGAGAAGAGTGGAGATATATACCCAATGTAGGTTGATAAAAATGCAAAACATGGTTCAATGAATGGTGTCATAAACTCTTCAATGCCGACCATTTTTCTTTCTTCTTCTTTCTTTACATTGTTTGCAGTTTTCATAAATTTTCTCTCTCCACCAAAGAACTTCAATAGATTTGTATACAAGAGCCAATATTTAATACGCTTATGATAAAGTCCTAGTTTTAACAGTGATGACACACCATTGTTTCCATTATTAGCATGTTTACCCATTATGGGTACCTGTGTCAAACAGTACAGAGGCACATGGAGGCAACTAAGGCAAAATACAACATATGAAGGCTTCTAAGAAGGACAACCCATAAGAATGACAAGTGGAAATTTGCGATAGCAGGGCCATATAGTTATACAAATTCATATAATTCAATCTAAGGTTGTTTCTAATCACCATGCATGAACAATTACTAAATTCTTTCTCAAACAGAAGTACAATGAAATCTCTTACTTGTTCTCAGCTTTTGTTTTTTCACTATCTTCCCATGCTCTGATTAGGGACAACCTCTTCTCGGTTTCAACTCGTGCAAGGACAGCATCTAAAGAATATATGAAGGAAACAATTTATCTATCTAAAGATTAGCTGCCCATAGTAGGTCGGATGCTAAATCAACACTTACCTCTATTATCTGATTTCTCCTCTGTAGGTTCTGGAGCCTCTGTTATTGACAGAAGAGCATGCAAATGGTTTAGATGTTAAACAATACCAAATAGGCAAATATTATTTATTGTTTTTTATCAGAAACTATAATATATTGTTTTAATCATCCATCATGAGAGAACAATATTGTTCTGCATTTCACAGAGAAACCTAAGAGCAATGGTATCTATCTTCACTTCAACAAGGAAAAGTAAATTACCCACATCATTAGAACTGTTGCATCAAAGTCTAGGAATTTTTTACATTTATGTGCCAATGGTAAAATTTCAGGCTGAAAAGCGTAAAATATGAGCTCAAGTCCAAGAGCAGCTACTTTGTGCAAAAGAAAAAAAAAAAGGGGTGAAGTCCATACCGAGTCCACCTTCCCAAGACCCCAGATATCTGGGATCAACATTGCGAAATGATATTTTTATGTGCCAATATTTACCCACATATTGATCATATAGAAGAACTGAACAACTTGTATTATTATTTGGCTACCAAAAAGCACCAACTTTAAGTTTCACATACTAGTGAGCTCAAAAAAACAAAACAAGCTCCAAGACAATAATATTGAATCACACAGCTAACAGCCATATATTTTAATTTCCTTTTTTCCCTCCTCTTAGGTTGTGTTTGGTTTGAAGGAAAAAGTAGGGAAAGGCAAGGAAACCCATACAAGGTTTGTAAAGGTTTCCCTTCCTTTCCCTACTTTTTCCTTCAAACCAAACATAGCCTAATAATGAAGCATTTATTAGATGATGCGAATGCTCCCTATCCCTGTCCGTGATATATGGAACAACAGGGCATAGGAGTCGAGAGGAGGAGGCAGAAGGAATCAGGAAGAAGATTGATTTCCTTTCAGTCTGAGTATCTTCTGTTATCTTGCGCAACATGATATCTATGGGACACAGCATAGTTAACTCCAAGTAAGTTCACCAGATGAAATAAAGTAAACCATCACAAGAAAAGGAGTAAAAAGGAATTCTGTTTCAATTTAAAACCTACAAAGGAAAGCAAGGGTGTCAAGGTAAAATCCCATCAAACTCATGGCTTTTTGATACCATTTCAACATAACTTGACATAAAGAAGTATCTTCAAGCTCAAAACCCGAAACAGGGGTTGATTAATTTTTAGGCCAGGAATACAGCCTTGATCATAACAGATCATTAGCAGAAAAATTTACACAAGTACGAGGGTATTCCATGTAGAGCAGATGAAGCCAATAGGTTATGAAGTCTTGAGAAAGTACTCATAAAAGGAGAAAAAGCCAAAAAGTAGAATCCCTCGTAATTGGACATCTAACAAAGCAAAAGCAATCATCGCTTCGGAATCTTAGAAAGTCAGTCCACCCCAAGAGAAATAGTCTGAAACCAAAAAGAAACTATAGTCTATACAACGATACCAGATCTCAAGGAACAATCTCAAAAAGGGGAAAAAATTATTGAAACCTCTCTGCTCTCAGTTATCACTATAAGAGCAGGGTCTAAGAAGAAGTACTTTTCAGTCCATCCAATTATCCACAATAGAACTTCAATTCAAAAGGAATCTTTGTTTTTTGGTAAGCAATTACAAAAACGAATCTTGAAAATTAAAAAAGAAAAAATCACATATTTGTATACGCTCTCGCTCTGGACAAAAAAGATTCAAAAGGAATATTTTAATTTATTCAGAAGATTATTAATTATAATTACCAAATCATCACTCATAAATAAAAACACAAAACGAGGAAATAACCAAACGAGACCTCAAAATTTCCTCTAGCTTCTAAAAGGCATGGGAAAATAATCTGTAATAATAAGACACATATCACTTTATGGTAATTCCATCAAACTGAAAGTATGAAAAAACAAACACCAAAAACAAGAACAACCATGAAGGAACTCCAGTCGTTCGATAGTAAATTTAAGGAGATTGAAGAATCTCATGATTTCCTTGACATACCGACCAGAAACAACCAAAAAAGAAGATGAAGATTTTACCAAAGTTCCAAATAACGACCGAGAATCGAATTAAAAAAGAACCACTGGAGATGGTGAAAGCCTTTGAATTTCAGAGAAGATAATAAGGAAAACCAAACAGAGAGACGCAAGTTATATCTCTAAAAGTCTAACATATGCTTTGAAAGAAGTAGAGTTAAGCTTAAGAACAAACAAGAAAGAAAAACCAGGAGCAGACCTTTGGGTTCATCGACCTTGCCTTCGGGAGGAGGTGGGATTACAGCTTTCTCTTCTGCAACGTCTTTTGGAGCTACGACAGTTTCAGGAGGAGGCGGTGGTGGTGCAGGCTCAGAGGCTGCCTCGGCCTCAACTTTTTTTACTTCTTCCTCTCCCATGTGTTCACCAAACCCTCAGCCGACGCAGTAACAGAATGGGTCCTTCAAATTTAGCGAAATTCGCCAAAGAAAGCAGAGACAAAGAAGAAACACGCTTCCAAAATCGGCAACTAATGCTACTGGCTGCTGGAAGAAGCCTTGAGCATAGCCCCCCACTTAGCTTAGGTAGGGGAGAGGAGAGCAGAGAAGTTGGTAGAAATAGGAGAAAGGGTGGGCGGTGACACCTCACACCTGACAGACGGAAGACAAAAGAGTGATGACAGATACTGCAATGGATTGGGAAATTATATATTGTTTATTTTTTTGAAGAAAGGATGATTGAAGAGCCGGAAGTACCAAAGTACCCCTGCTTTCTTAACGAAATGATGGAAGGTTGTAGCCGAATGGTTTGATGTTGTAAACTTACGATTGGGTTTTAGCTGTGAGGACTGAGGAGGCTTCAGTAAATTCAGTAAATGGATATGGATTAGAGAGCAAGAAAGAAGGAAGAAAGATTTATACAGAGTATAGTTTAAAATAAAAGTGATATAGCCGTTGGTTTCAGTAGTGAGGGACGGCTAGCGCTGGCTTTGGAGTTTGGACTGCTCCCTCTGCCTCTGGTGAAAGATTTTTCATTTTTTTCTGGGTAAAAAAATATAAAATCGTCAATGATAATACGAAAATATGGGTTTTTTTTTTTTGTTTGTTTGAAATTGCAAATGCAAATTGAAGGAAGGGATTAGGGAACGAGGACAGAGGACAGGAGGGAGCGTCGCTTTCAGATGGTCATGGTATTGTATGCTTCTGAGAGAAACAGGTAAAGCGGGTAAATCAGTTTTTCATTTTGTTGTTGTTTTGTTAAATGGAAAAAGACGAAAATATCGCAACAGTATCTGGGTTTAGGCTTCGTTTAAGCGTTGTCCATGTGAAGGGTGGGCCCCTATCCTACTTAAATTGAAATTGTCGGCATTCATCTCTTCTTGAAGACGTTTCACTTCACAGTTCACGCTCAAACAGTCCCACTCCAACCTGCCTTTTAACGATTATTCGGAACCTCACGCAACCAAACCTAAGCCTTTTTTAAGGCTTGATTCTTTGTGCAGAGGCCAGAGTTTACTCTCGAATGAATGATGAGAGATGGAGGAAAGGCCAACATCCTTACATACGCTCAGATGTTGCTTCCAAATCAAATAAAATACTTGTTTGTTTCTAAAACGGTGGGGTCAGCCAAATGTTTTGGATTTCTTTTTTGTTTATAGGAATAACAAATTTGCAAGGAGGGTTTCTTGGTTCATAGGCTAGGCTTCCCGCTTCCTCCGCCCGTTCTGTCAACCATGACAGATCATTTTCGTTCGCGCAGTGACACTTGTAACGAAGAACAGATCATCAGTCCTCAACCACCACTAGTTTATCAAGCGAGCAACAACAACTTATGTACGCACGCAAGGCCTCGTTTCAATGTCCTCACAACACAAGACTGTCTACCAACTCCCTCCGCTCGCCACCCACATGATCATAACCCTAATATATCTCACTACAGTTGAAATGTTTGGCTATCGGTTCCAAGAGCTGAGATTCTTCTTCTCTGGTGGAGTGGAGTGGCAGAGTCCCAAGTTGAATGAGTTGATGGAAACTTTACAACCAGAAAGAAAGTGGGTACTTTGATTACCTTGAGGTTTCATAAATCATAATGAACTTTAAGGGTCCCACCCTTCAAAGGATCTGATGATGGATGCAATGCTGTAGGTTATCACCGGCCCCACTAATTTAGACGAATCTCAATTTGATTAATTAAACTAAACCCTATTATTATTATTGTTAGCTTTATATATATCTTTTAGTTTTAAATCTTTAGCTTTTATACTTTCTTCTTTAATTTGCGTTTTGTTTCTCCTTTCCTTCGTATCTTTTTCTTCCCTTTTTTTTTTGCTGTTGGTTCTCATCAAGAAAATAACCATCACATATCATCTATATGTGATTGACATTACTTGTTACAACTTAATTACGAAACCAACTCATCTGGCAGACAGTTGTTAGGAGTCCTTAAAAACGATTCAATCAAGAGAAAAAAGGAAAAAGAAATTAGGACCTAACACGTTGATACAAAAGGGTCTCTGTGAGTATTATTATTAGCACAACTAGCTAGAGCTATGTCTGTCTAATTATCAGTTACAACAGAATGATTGATCATCTAAACATGGTCAGTTCATTAATTAGAATGATTGATTATAAGTATGACCAACTCATCCTCTCCCTCTCAGTGTCGTTGAATGACCGACTCTCACCAGGCTATTGCTATACATATTAACCTCTTGATTACTTAATATTGCCCCTGCAAAAATAAATAAATAAATGCTGGGAACATGTAAAATAAATTAAAGCAAGAAAAGAAATAAATAGTGACTGGACAAATCATGATAAAGTGGTTCAACTAACAAGACTATCTTCACCTATAATCTTATAATAATAAACAGTCAATTCAGTGCTGTTACGTTTTATATAAAAAGAAGGGGTAATAAGGGCAAATTTTGAGGTTTAATATTAATAAAAGTAATATTTTTAAAAATTTTAAAAAATAGGTTAATTTTTTAAAAATGGTAAAAACACTGTTAATAATCTTCTTCTTGCCATTTGTTCACCAGTGCTGCTGCCCGTCGCCGCTCGCCATCGCCATCGGCTGCCGCCTCCACCTCCGGTAGCGTTGCCAGAGGTGGCGGTTGTGGTGCTAATGGTCATTTCTCTGCCCAACGCCGCCACCTCTACCTCCGGCCTCCGGTAACGTTGCCAGAGGTGGCGACGGCAGCGCTGGGTAGAGGAATGACCACCAGCACCGCTACCGCCACCTCTGCCTCCGGCCACCTCCAGCAACGTTGCTGGAGGCGGAGGCGGAGGCAGAGGCAGAGATGGGTGGTAGCGGACGACGGTGGCGAGCAGCGGTGTTGATGAACAAATGGCAAGAAGAAGATGATAAACAGTATTTTGCCCTTTATTATATTATTTTTAAAAAGTTAACATATTTTTGAATTTTTTTTTAAATATTACTTTTATTGATATTAAACCTCAAAAGTTTCCCGCTACTATCCCTAAAAATAATAAAAAAAAAAACATAAAATTTACAGGGGCAGAATCGCAGAATTTACTTTTGGAAAAGATAACTTGATAATCATCACCCCCTTTTGGCTTTTCTTGTCTATCATCTTATCTTATTTCTTTACCAATCATGCATCAAACAGCTCCCTTTACAACGTTATTTCTCATAAATTTAGGCTTGGTTTGGCTTGGGGTAAAAAGTGGGCTCACGAGTAGGGATGGCAATGGGGCGGGTTAAGGGAGAGCTTTGTAAATTCTAGACCTTATGTCCTCCTTAAACCTTTCAATCCGTATCTACTCTAAAACCTATAGCGGGTTAGATTTTGAGAATCAAAACCCTCTTCACATATGAAAGTGCAAAACCCTTCCCAACCCTACTCTCCCCGCATTTAAAGGTAGGGGCAGGTTGGGAGAAATTGCCTTCCCTACCCATGAGTTCTCCTCACTATCCTTTGTTAATGGGTTAATTTTAAACAAAAAAAAAAAAATTACCACGTGGTCAGAATAAAACTCTCTTTTGGTTAAAAAAAAATAATATCAAAATATGAATAATATTGTTAAAAGCACAAGTAGAAACAAGGTGGTTTGGACAAGAGTGCTCAATTGACTTATTTTCCTTAAGATTGAGTCTGATGTTAGATAGGGGCAGCATTAACAATAAAACAGTCTTGGTCCGGGTGTCATTATAATTGAAAATAATGGAGGATTTTAAGGTTACTTAAGACTTAATGGTAGTTCAATTCTGGTTATGGTTACAACTTACACGGATAGATTTCCTTCCATTCACTCTAATTGATGGGAAATAGCTTTTCGTAAATGGTTTTATTTGTGCAAGTGTTCCTTGTAAATTAGTAAAACTTTCAACAACCAATATTACTTGTAAATATATTAATATAAGGTGGGATCCCTTATATAGGCCTGATATGAAGTAGAAGATAGAATAGCTAGCTGTTCAATTTCAAGGATCCCTCATATGGTAGACAGCTTGGATTGGCTATGTCATGCCTTTACATTGTACAAATATGACAGGTTGTGTAGGAAAGCTCCCCACTTGACCGCATCTTCCCTAAATATTCAGAGGCCAGGTTGGTTTGGAGCTTAAAAGTAATAGGAAATGTCTTAAGTTCCTTTCTATATCCTTGTATTCAGGAAAAATTTTGGTCAACAACACTAAATAAGCCCACATTTATAGACAAATTTTATATCAAAAGATCAAACAACCTAAATAGCTAACTAATATTAGTTGTAAAAGGTAGAGTTAATACATACAAGGTAGAGCATGTATGTAGTATAATTGATACGATATGAAGCGGATGATTAAACATGGGATCCATCCAATGGAGCTCTTATCTGATGAACAGGATTCTTTCTTGTAGGTAAGCTCTCTACTCCATTCGGAATTGGAATTGATGTCAGCAATACCAACTTGTATCATTTCCTCCTCTTCCATAATAACATGTGGGAAAGCCAAACCACAGCCACATATATTATATAAGATCATTTACTATTGCCATCTCACCTACTAAATATCCATATTCATTCATTGATGTAATGATTAATGGTTTGTACTGGGGCATAGCCTGTTGCCTCATTCACATATTAAAATATGGTTGATGTTGATTGATGAGATGGTATCTCTAGGTCTGATCTGTTGGTGACCTACCTCTCTTCCCTTCTTCACCCTCCACATATAATATAAATTAACTAGGTGTATCTAAACGAAGATTCACTTTGTTATTTGATTACCCAATAGACAAAACAAGGAGTATATTTATTTAATTATCATTTATCAACCAAATTTTCTTTCATATGATTTTTATTAGTTGGCAGCCCTTGGGAAAATTTAGTAATCTTACTTGAGAATTGACATAGATGGGTGCATATTCATCATGGGGGAACTGATTTGGATTATTTATATTGGGTGGAAAGACTTTTTTTTTTAATTTTATTTGGGTTCATTTTGGTTCCATTGAGTATGATGAGTTGGCTTAGTGTGAGCATGCCACGTGTATGACACAGACCCTTTTGAGTAGAGGCACCAAAAGAAAAGATGATAGGGCACCTACTTGTTTATTTGGAGTGATTAACACGTCATATGATTGCCACCTCGAACCACCTTATTAATTAATTTATTTATTAATAAACTACTGGTCTAGCTGTACTGCTCTTCCATACAAGTCGTCTCAATTAGTAGAATTAGTAATCCTCCCAAGCCTCCATCGTCAAACTATTGGCTATTGCTGCACATAATCAAACAGTTGGAATCCATATACGGGCGGGGTCCAGTCAGATTCCTGAGTTGATGGGCCTTCCATGTTTGATATTTGGAAAACTTGTGTCCATGAGCAATCAATGAGATGGAGTTGGGTCATTGAAATCTTGGGCTGGGCTTTTTGGCCTTGAGTGGCCTACCACTTAAATGCCCGTCTATAAATCCGACAATATTCTGCTTTGTTGTTGGGTTTAAGCTGAGATGGCCACGTGGTGGTCCTCCACTGGAGAGATTTTTGTCTAGCTAGAACTTAGTAGTCAAAAAAAGACAACGTGGACAATGCGAATACCCTACAAATCTGTCGTGCTTACAGCTGTCACCGGTGCTGCTACAGTCGGACAGCTCACTTGGATTGAACAAACGAGACAAGCTGGATGGAAACGTTTGCCCTGTGAGAATTGACAATTTGAAATGAATGACCTCATTCTAATATTTTATTCCCGAGTAGGAAATTGGAATAGCTCCAACGATAACCCCATGAAATGGGTTTCATTGTAGAGCTACATCCCACCTAATTACCTTTCTAATACAAAAAAATATCTAGTAAGAGGCAATTAGTTGTGTCCTGATTTTTCAAAATCATGCTTTTTAAAAACGAACCGGTCAGGGGTCCGGTTACCGGTTCGAACGGTCGGACCGTTCGATCCGAAAGGCCGGCCCATTCTGACAAAAAAATAAAAAATTTAAAAAACTGGAAAATGGTCAAAACCATTTGAACGGTTAACCGGCCGGTTCAGCGGTTTGCTGACCAAAATCAATAGTTTTAGGGGAAAAAGCGATTTTGAAAGAAAACGGTCAGGTGACTGATTCCCGGTTTTTCCAGTCCGAACGTCCAGTCCCGTCCGGTTTTGAAAACAGTGTTCAAAATATAAATTTGTCCATCCAGTTTATTTATTAGAATTATTATTAATTCTATTAATGCTTTTATTATTTGGAAATGTAATACAGTAAGTACTACTATTTTACAATTCACAGCTTGACCTCACAACTTTCTTCTCATTGAATTCTGATCTCAAAATCAATATATTTGTTTTTCTTGTGTTTTATCTATTAATTAAAAAATTGTTTTGATGTAACTTTTGGTCTATTTTACATTGAACAAACAAATTGAACCAAATAAACGAATAAAGGAGTAGACACATCATAAATCGGAAGTATATTGATTTATTGATATCCAATTCTGTAGCCTGTAGGAGCTTAGATCCCTCATATCCAGACAAATTTGATTTGATTTGTTAATTGTTAGTGGTTGAAAATCCTGGGAAAGAGCACAGCTGCTGAAGCAAACACCTGCAGGTACATGAAAGTCAAGTTAAAAACATGGAAGAACACTACATCTTCACGTGGGCTGGACTCTCCGGTGAATACCTTAGCCCAGTCCATACTGCAACTGGGCTAAGCCAAACTTTACGTCCTTGTTTGTTTGCCTTTTTATTTTCCCCGAATTTTGCCTTGTTACTTGAGGCCGTCCAATAAGACTTAACCAGGCTGGTACTTTTTTCATGTATGGTGATTCTACTATTGTGGAATTGTCGGGGAGGTGGGGAGGGGGAGTCACCCAGTCGAAGGGACCAGCTCCTCCATAGGACTATAGGAGTTTTTCTGATTAGGTATTGTTCTCTGTTGGGGTTGGGGGGCATTCGACCTCTTTGTTTTCTGGCGCTCCTTAACATTTTTTGCACCATTTCCAGAGTTCTTGCAAAACGTTCACTCTTGATATTAAGATTACTTGTTTCTTTGGCTAGTAGTTTTACCTTCATTTATTGTTTAGGCCAATAGATTACTTATTACTTGTTAGTCCAGTCTTCCCGTGGGGTTGTTTGGGTGTCAATTCTTATCGGTTTCTTCTTGATTGTACTCTCTCTCAGCAGTATTTAATGACATTTTGTCATTTGCCATTTCTCTAGTCAATACATGGGAAAATCTATGATACATGAAAGATATGATAAATAACACCTGATGAAGGGTAATTTAGTCCTCCCAGACAAGTGGTGACACGTGGCCCTTATCGACATTTCAACACTAAGCCAGTAGGCCAACTCGACGGGTTAGCTCGAAGCACCTCGCATAGCCCAATCTCGACCTCAGCAAAGGGCGAGCTGGCAGAGTCCATAAGGTCACTAGAGACCTAGCCAAGAAGCCAGCCGAGCGGAGGCGAGCAAAGGCAGCCTACAAGGGTGAGCTCGCGACTGTTAAAACAGCTCGTTGTACCGTATGCCAAATTCTAAGTAAACGAATTGTAACTCCTGCGAAGATCAATCAACTGACACTATAATGCGCCTGAAAGTAGGGAAACAACTCCACGAAGAGCTCAACACAGTTACCTTGAGCCCCTAGAGTCAAGGGACCTGTATAAGACATCTAGATCCACCAAGAAAGGTATGCGTACTAATACTCTCAAGCTCTCTCACACTCTCAAAGAAATCGCCATTCACCTACTAACTTAAGCATCAAAGTGCCCTCCCAGGTAAAAAACTACCCAGGCACTCTCACCTTTCTTCCCTTGCAGCTCACTTTAGCTCGGACATCCAAACCTCAGCTCAGCCAAATTGACATTCAGTCAAAGTCCGAGTCATAATACATGAGGGAGCATTCATATTGCGCAACATCACCCCCTTCTTAATTTCATGTTTTTCTGAATTTTTCATTTTTTAATTCCACATAATTAACCATTAAACCAATAAGGAAATAACATAGACTTAAATATTCCTAACGACCATAAAAAAGGAGAGATTTACTTTTCTAATGTTTACCCATGTAGCACCACTTTCTCCACTTTCTCCTAAATTGTCTTTAATTCCTATTTATCTCCTAAATTATCTCAAACTCCTATTTATCTCTTAATTCAACTTTCTCCTAAATTACGCATGTAGCACCAGTTTTGGTTGGTTTACAAATGGCCAAATTGAAACTGACCTAACTTGGTTGAGTTGGAAAATTGATAAAACAAAGCCAATTGGAAATACTATAAAACCGACTAATGGTGCGCAATTTGACTACTCTTATCTGGAGGACAATCCGGACTCTAGGTGGATGGCAAGCTGGATAGGTCTACAAAACAATCTATCAGAGAACCCAGGGTGGCTAACCCGGCGAGGTCGCTCCGATGCTTAAGTTAGTATGCTGTAAATGCAAGCTGAGTGCTTGAGAGCTTGAGTGCTAGAGAGTAGAGTAATCATGCGTACCTTTGCCTTGAGGTTCCCATCTTTATATACTGGAGTAGTCGTGGGTCTCACAAAAGAGCTCTGGGATCTCTAGGGGTGTGGAGATAGTGTTCGTTCCGCTTTCGAAGGAGCAGTAGGTAGATAAGGCTTTATCGTTTCACTTCCGACTCTAGCGGAGCTGGGATGAGTCCTCATCGTGATCTCGGAAAAGTCGGGATCTGTTAGCTCATCGTGATCTCGAGAAATTTGGGATCCATTGGAGAGACCTCTGGAATCGGTTACGTGGCGATTCGGGTTGTCAGCCTCAAGCTGATACTTCGATTCTTTAGTTCTAAACTGAATTGGATGCTGAGGTGCCTCGACGCCGAGGTAAGCTTTGGGCCGAGGTGGCCGAATACCTGAGCTCAAATGTTGCGAACTAGGCTTGCCAGGCTGAGCCGTCATCCCTTAATCAGGTCGCGTCCACGTGTCCCCTTCTCGCTAGGTCAGGCCAAATCACCCTTCATCACCGACCAACTCGGGTTGAGTTCGATTGGATTGGTTATTAGAAAATGAAAATATAAAACAATTATATTACTCCTATGTATTTCTATTGTTTAACTTTCGCTTAACAAAGCTTGTGCATCGCACGGGTCCCTGCTAGTATATATATACACACACTCACACACACACATACACATAACCATGCCTCTCCTTCCTCTAAACCCCCTTCCTAATTTTCTGTTTTTTTATGAATTTTTTTTTAATTCCACATAATTACCCATTAAACCAATAAGGAAATAACATAGGCTTAATTATTTCTAACAACCATAAAGAAAGAGGGATTTTCTTTTCTAATGTTTAGCCAAGTGGCACCATTTTCACCCACTTTCTCCTAAATTGTCTCTAATACCTATTTATCTCCTAAATTATCTCTAACTCCTATTTATCTCTTAAATCTCTAACTCTTATTTACGAGTACGTGCAACCTAATTTACTGAGCAGTGAGAGAATTTTCTAATAAAAAGTTTGCAATCTGCAATCAACATGTGAATCCGCCAAGGAGCGTGATAGCCAAACTCCAACAGACTTGTAGTCACAAGTGTAGAATCTCCCTCAAGAATGATGGAAGAGAGCCCCAAATCTGACGCAAACAAAAGGGCCGCATGAGTAGCTTTAGCTTCTAATTCTTCTGGGGAAGCTTTAGGAACTTTAATGGATCTACCATAAATAAAATCCCCTGAGTGATCACTCACAGATCACAACACCTAAATCCCCATCTAAAGATGATAAAGCACCGTCAAAGTTGATTTTGTACATAGGAGGGATAGGTTTCTGCCAAAAGTGGGAGGAGCCATCCAGGAGACGGTAGTATTAGAAATATCCCCATTAATCAATATTGAGCATCGAATCTCCTCCAGTTGGGACTAGGCCTTGAGTTTTAATAAAAGGACACTCTTATTTTGGCCCTTAGCAAACCATATTGGTTGTTATAAGGAAATTTGGACTTGTGACCTCACAGATATTTTTGTCAATCAAGTCAAATTTGGGTCCGACCATGGTTGGAACCATCAGTCCATTCACATGTATGATAATTGAAATAGTCACCTATATACGAGTACTTGATAGTATTAATATGGAAATAGAAGGTTCTAAGCAATAAGGCACACATTGATCAGATTTTTCAATGTATAAATAAGGCCATGTTTGATTCAATTCTCATTCTTTTTTATTCTTACATAAAATGAATCAAACGCTTTTTTCTTAAAAATGAATTCTTTCCAGACTGACAAGTGTCCTATGTAAGAGTACTTTTGTGAAGTATTTTCATAAAAATACTTTTGTAAAAGTGCTTTTGTGTAAACGTACTTTTTATAAAAGTGTTTTCGTAAAAGTACTTCCATGGTGGTAGTCCGCTAGTAAACATTTATGGCAGCAGTTTTATAGGTGGAGTTTCCTCAAAGAATGAAAATGAGCAAGATGGGGCATGATTATTTTTTATGTTGCAGGCTGATTTTTCATTCAAAAAGGAATGTGGCCCGTGGTAAGAATTTTGTAACCAAACACTCTAATGTTCTAATGTTATTCATTCTTGCTCATTTTTATCCAAAATGAGAAAGAATTAAAAGAATAAGGCCCAAAGCAGTGAACCAAGCATGGCCTAAAGTACCGGCAAATAGGGTCTACTAACATTAATCCATCCATTATCCATATCTAAATGAAAACTTCTATATAAGGACAGTTTTTGTTGGACCAGATCGGTTGGTTTACCGTAAATCAAACTGGTCCGGTCCAGACTCCAGTATGACCATCAACCCAGTTGGATTGCAAAATATTGATCTAAATTCATTAGTTTTTCTATCCCCATGTAAGCTAAACAAGTGTGGTTAAACAAGGCGCATTGTGAGATCAGACAAAGAAGTTGGTGTTGTAACTTGTTAGCACCAGAAGTGCGCTTGGGGGGATCAATGGTGGGAACGTGGGTTCGGGATTCAGATTAGATTCAGTGCATATTGGACATGATCAAGTAATGACCCGACATTGGATGGGTGTGGGAGGATGGGCGATCCAGGTGGCCAATTTTGATTGGTCCAAGTAATCAAACTGCAAGCTGATGTGACCAAAAAGTAATGAATGAATGGATGCATTGCATGTATATGATGTATCCGGATAGGGTTGAATGTTGTGGTTGCTTTAATTTTCTGGCCTTTATTTCTCCCAGTGGCGTTTTTCAATTGAAGTATCTTGACCCAACATATTCCAACAACTAGTCAACTACTAGAGGCCGTGGGGGTCAATGTTACAGGACCGTTTAATGAGATGCATCCCCGAAACTATTTCAATGCACAGTTGCAATCCTCCAAGCAGCAGCAGACAGCATCAACTCTCTTCCCTCCTCTCCCTCTGGACGGCTTTTCTCGAAATGTTCATGATGTTTGCAAAATGTGGGGCTGAGTTTTGTTTTGCTTTGCTTTGCTTTGTCAGTTGTGGTCAATCAAATCCATTACATGGGCCAACATTTTTAAGACAAATAAAACGCAAAGCCCAAATGATTCGTACATCAAAAAGTTTGGGCCTAACTTTGCAAACATGAATTAAAGGAAGGAAGTCATTATTGGTTTGTTGAATTGTAAGCAAACCTTGAAGGGAGATCTGAAGCCGTCTCTGTTTCCGTCTCCCTCACGGCATCATTCCGGTTTCACATATACTTTGTAGTAACCTGCAAAGGGGAGAGTAAGTGAGAGATCGAAGAGGGAGGGGATTGCCGACACTGGTTCGCTGCTGCGTTGAGTGAAGAAGATGAACAAAGATTTCTTGGGGGCAAAAAATACATGGTAATCCGCTCTCATCCCTCAGGATTTGCTGTGTGCTATCAGATAAGAGGAAAGGAGCGTTGAGGAAGCCCCAACCATGTCTCCTGTTGCAAATGAGGATTTCCCAACACACTCTTCGTGTTCTGAACACGAACGTCGGGTAAACCTTCAACAGGTTTTTAATGATGGATGGTCCCGTGTGTTCGAACCTCCTCGCCCCACCCACAAGGCAGATGGCAATTCTCGACCGCTTCAACTCCTTCTTCACCAGCGAACGATTCATTAATCTCTGTCTCTTTCCCTGTCTCAAAGCTCCTCTCCTCACTTCCCCAATTTCAGAGAGAAATATAGTATTATTAAGATTTTTCTTGAGGGTATAAGATTGCCTAAATAGGAACAATCTGAAACTTCAGATCTGGGCAGATGTGGGTAAATCCTTTGGGTGGAGGCGGTGGATTTCCGATTGAAGAGCCCTTTGCCAGTATTTGAGGGACCATCTTCCAGCTGCGAAAAAATAGATTAATAAACCTAACTAATCAGAAGAATAAACAGGAAACACTTGGTGGTATACAAAGTTGAAATTCACTCTGTTTTTGCCTTCTTATCAGAGAGAAAGAGAATAGATTGCTTAAAGTTTAACGAGGGGAAAGAGAGGAAGAAGAGAGAGACGTCTGAAGAGGAAAGTAGTGCCCGTGTTCAGCGGTTGCATTGAGACGAAGAAGACGAAGTTACGAGGGTAATATTGGGTTTTAAAAAAATTAAACATTGTGATGTCACATGTACACGGATTTTGACAGAATATTAACATCAGTAGAGTAATATAAGACAATAATTAATAAACAGTAAGAGTAAGAATAGTTTAAGAAATTTTCATATATATAATAAGTAAATTACTTAAATACCCTCAATATTTTGTCGAATATTAAGACCGCCCTTCAGGATTTGAATTATACCCGTCTGACCAGAAAACTATAAGGGTTAATTAACAGAGAATAGACAGAATTAAAATAGAAATATTGTTTTATCAAAATGTACTTAATAATAAAAATGTTGGTTTTGCTTTTAATATATATGTTTTGAAATTGACAAAAATGAGGGCTCTTTTGTCCACATAACATTAAATAATAGGGTGCCATAAAAGGATAAAATAGACTTTTGCTGAACACTTTCATGGAGTTAGTAGAGGAGTGGGACACATAAATCAACCCCAAACAACAAGAAATATTGAATTAGGTAATAGGTAAACCATCTAGGTGTTTCCCCTTTAGATGGATGGTATTGTGTAAATGCTGCAAACCCATAGGTGTGTAAAACTAGCAATCCCCAAATATAGATGACCACACTGATGAACACACGCAATAATTTGATTTTGTGTGTGTTCATTATGCATTGCACAAATGGTTACTGTACATTTCTCTCTCTCTCTCACAAAATAAAAACAAAAACCTTAGGGACGAGCCCACTGTAAGAAGCAAATTAAACAGCCGCTGTTTGGTCATCCCTAACGGAGGGAAGGGAAAAAAAAAAATTGAAAAGAGCACAGCCACTGTTTGGCCATCCCAAACGGAGGAAAGAAAAAAAATTAAAAAGAGGACAAAAAGAAAAGAAATAGAAGAGAAAGTACGGTGAAACTGAGAGCTAGTGCAATATAAATCGCCCCCGGTATTGGGTTGACGAGGGACAAACAAAAGGAAGATGGTGTCGTTGATTTTGATGACAAGCGGTTTGGTTAATTTTCCATTTATATGTATTAATAAAAAGGGAAAATCTATGTTGCACAAAAGATATGGTTTGACCAATCAAAATCCACCCATGAATTTTGATAAATAACACCATGTTCCTTATTATATTTATGATTCTGGTTTATTGGTCAATTGTTTTTCCCATATCATAGTTGAACCCAAATAAAAAAGTTAATTTTGGACTTTTGGGGAGGGTATGTATACACAATTTGCAACAATAAAACAATACTAGGGGTATTGCTGAAATCGAGTGCATCGTATTGAAATACTCCCACAGATTTGAGTTTCGATATCTCTGATTTGGTGATATCTCAGGAATATTCTATTATAATTAAAAATTAGTGGAGACCCGTGTGGTGCACGGGATTTATTAAGTGAAGGCTAAATAATAGAAAAAGTCATTTACTAAAATATTCCTTATAGTTTCATGGATTTACTAAAATCTACCCTATACTTAGCATTTTATTAAAACACCACCTATAATTTGCAATGGATTTAATCAATTTTCTATTAGATGACAGTGGAAAATGATAGTGTTGATCTTAATGTTCATTTAAATAAATTTAATCAAAAGAAAATAAAAATAAAAATACCGTTTTTGCCCTTAATAAGACACGGGCAACCACTCTATTGGCTATATTTGATTAATTTTGTTTTATGTACAAAAAAGTGTTAGGGTATTTTTGGAATAAAAATCGTAGGCCTAATGGCAAATAACCACTCCTTAATGAAAGGTTGATTAAGTAAATAAGTTGTAAAGTATATTGGGGGTTTTAGTAAAATGAAAACTATAAGGTAAGTTTAAGTAAATATGTAAAACTATAAGATGTGTTCTAAGAAATGACCCTAATAGAAACACATAAGAGTAATGTTTTATATTTTCAACTTTTTAAATAATTAATAATTATCCATATTTTATATTTACTTTTAATAAATATTTTATAATACGAAAATAACAATACTTAATTTTAGTTAAGTTTATTCATCAAATGATGAAACCGACCAACTCGATCAACTCGACCCAAGTTGGTCGGTCTTTTAGTATTTTAGGTTGTATTTGGTTCAAAAATTTCCCAATTCAACCAAATTGGATCAGTTTCACTTTAGCCATTTGTAAACCGACCAAAATCAAACTACCTAACAATGGATATATATTATATTTATATTTAAATATAATTTTTAATATGAAAAGTAGGAAATTTCTCATATTTATTAGTCTAAAATGTTTTATATCATAAATCTAATTTTTAAATTTATTTATTTAATAATTGCACTATATTTTTTAAAATTTAATTTAATTTTTAAGTTCAAATATTTTGAACAACTAACTAAACCAAAAAATCGACCCAAACCGATACAACTTGGGTGGGTCAATTTTCACAAAAAATCTATAAGTTTCAACTGACCAACTCCCCAACCTGACCAGATCAATTTGGTTGACTAAATAGCCTACAACTAAACCAAACCAACTCATGAAAACTCATAATTTCAGCAAAATTAATAGTCTCATCTTTAATAAATAACAATAGTTTAATCTCCAATAATTATTGAAAATTTATAGCGAAAATACACAACTATTGAAAATATATTGATACTGAAAAAATAGAATAATTACAAAAATACAATAAGTGCTAAAAATATATTAACTTAGTCAATAAATAGTATAATCTCAAATAATAGTTTAATCTATGATAAATATTAATCAATAAGTTATAACAAAAATACAATAAATACAAAAAATTAAATTTAAAATTTTCAAGAATAGTAGTTTAATATTTAGTAATTATTGAAAGTTTTCTATTAAATAATAAAACAAAATAAAATTATGAATAATCATTGAAAATACATTTATAACAAAAAACAATATATAATTACTGAAATACAATAAATAGTAAAATTAGTATATATAATTATATAATAAATACAAATTAAGTTTAAAATTATTATTAATAAGTATTAATTTTTTTGAAAGTTATTTTCTTGAATTATTACTTGATATAAGTGAAATTAGTTGTTTATAATATTATGTAAAAATATAAAATTATTATTAATTTCAATTTCAATATTATGTTATAATTATTTTTCTAATTTTCAGAATTTTTTTAAATTTATTACATAATTTCTTTATCTTAACTATTTAAAATATAGTTATCTTAAATATTTTGTTATTTAAAATGTTTAGTTATTTAAATACTTAAATAACATGTAAAATATTTAAATTTTAAATATTAATTTTTTATTGAATTTAATTTTCCATAAAATCAGAATTTATACTATTATTATATAATTTCATTATTAAATTATTTTTAATGTCAATATTATGTTATAATTGTTTTTTTACTTTGAAGAAATTTTTTAAATTTATTACATAATTTCGTTATTTTAACTATTTAAAATCTATTTATGATATAATTAAATATTTAAATAATCTATAAAATATTTAAAATTTTATGTTATTTTAATTTTATTTATTTAAAGCTATTACATATTATTAAATATTTGTAAAACATTTAAATTTGTAATCTGGAAAAACATAATTTAAATTGTTTGTTCATAATTTCATGATATATTTTATAAAAATATAAAATTATTTTTTGTGTTTGTAATAAGTATTTTAAAGTTATTATATAATTTTGTTAAAATATTTAAATAATTCTTAAATTTTTTAATTCAAATTCTTTAGTTAGATATAGATAAAAAGTAGGAGAGAGGATAAATAGGAATTAGAGATAAATTTGGAGAAAGTGAGGGATAGTGGGGGAGGTAGTTTAGGAGAAATTTTAGGAGAAGAGATTAGTTAGATTATTGGGAAAATGCATCTCATTGGTTGTTTCAAAATTGACCTGGAATAAAAAAAAATAAAAAATGAGAAAATTTCTTCACTGGGAGATGAGAGAGATTAAGAGAGAGTGCTATACCAAGAAGAAAATATGTTCTCATAGTTAAGCATATTCCTCACTATTTTGGATTCTATTTATAGATCCTTACTGTTGGGTTTGTTCCAATGGATAGGAACTACCCATAAATCTCTCTAAACAGTTGGGATTAGCCTCCACTGGGAAGAGACATTTATCCTTGCTTATTGAGACACTTTCTCAACCAATAACTACTCTAGTGGACCAAGTTTAAAAGAGATAAGTCAAGAAAAAATTTATTTTATAAGAAAATAATAAATAATAATAATTGAAAAAAAGGTGCAGGTTATATGTACATATTAGTCTACATAGAGCAAATACTCCATTGATCATGTGATTATTCCCATTGGCCTACGAATAGTCCTACACGTCGAGGATAATATCGAGGGCCATAGCCACTCAATCCAATAGTGATGACTTTCCATCAGCTTCACCCATTTTTGGGATTCAATTTTCAACCATTTTCTTCCTTCTATCCATCAAAATCAGCCGTTTAGAAATTAGAATGATCTCCAGTACTATACTTGGGCGTTAGTTACAGTAGACTACTTTAATCCAAGGAGGCATTCTTTTTCTGGATTTTGAGAGGGGGGAAGTTGGTCAATGGGTTTTTGATTTCCATTGACCAAGAATTCCATGTTCTTTTTTAAGATTTATATGGGGAACAGTGAAAGTTTATTTTCTTGAGTCTCCTAGGTGGGTAAATAACTTTCCCACCTTGGGGGAAAGTTGTCAACACTTGAATGGGACAAAAATGCTCCTTGTAATAATGGATTTTTATGACTAAAATGGTCGTTGCCTAATTTATATGGGAAATAAAAGAACATGGGTAAATGCAATCACTTGAGAAACATTTATTTGGTTAAATGCATTTACCCGGATAAATAACTTAACGAAAAATGAACGGGGCCTAAAATTTATATTAACACACTTATATTAACACGTGGTAGGTTGAGATAGTGCCACGAGTCACCATTAAGCACATCAAGTTGCAAGAGCAGCACACATTATAGAAGAAATTGCCTTCCACTTCCACATCCTTCTTTTTCTTTCTTTCTTTATTTCCTCTTCACATTAAATTGGTGCAAATTTTTTGAGATAAAGTGTTTGAATTATATCTTCACTATTTTTGGGATGAAAGCTTTGTTTTTTGTCCTTTCTTTTTAAAAAGCCATTCATATCCAAATAAACTAAAAAATATAAAATAAAGTTTTTACTATACAAAAAAAAAATATTTGTAATCGAAAAGGTTTAACTTCCATTTTACTAAGAAATAAATTACAACTATTGTATTATGTACATAATTAGGGGCGTGTACATGCGGCAGCTCTCATTAAGTGATAGCCGGTCCAGCATATGACAAAGTCAAAATGTGAGACCAATGGTTCTTTCTTCAATTGTAATTTACTTTAAAATAATTTTTAGGGCTATTGAATAAAATAGGAGATAGATAGATTCAAATTTAATTCGTTTATATATGAATTTTAATCAGATCAATACATCATATCCATTGGATTTATGGTGGATTTGAATCCAATTTGGACGGCAATTGGATATTGAATAAAGTTAAGAAATTAAACTATAAAGATGAATTAAAAATGGCTTTGATATTTTATTTCATGAATATATTATATATATATAAATTAAATTTGGATAAATTTGAATTTAGACAAATAGATTGAATTTGGATTACCCTTAATCAGGTGAATCCATAAGACTAAGCAGTACAAATACATGTAAAATAATACAAAATACAAGATTTTGTGCTCTACATATTTGTATTTGTATAATGATAAAAAATTAACTTTTAGCATTATACCAACAATAACCCATTACATTTGTTGTTAAAATATGTTTGATAAAAGTATTTGCTAATTAGGCATTTAAAAGATGCTTGGGTCAGGGTCGAGGAGTTTAATTTCTAGATTAAATGAAGCCAACTCTATGACATGTCAACAAGACAAGATAGTCTTCGGGTCTGTTTGGTTTGTGGAAAATAGAATAGTCCATTTTGATTCAAATTGTTAGGTTGACTAGAATTTTCTTTTTTATGTGAAACTTTGGTCAATCTATTGATTTAATTACATAAATCCTCTTTAAATCTGATACCAGAAGATGTCCAATCTAATGAATAGGAAACAAATATTGTAAACGAATAGAATTTGGTCAGAAAACTAGTCTCGCTCTCTTTATGCTCTGACTAGGGTGTTCACTGTTCAGTTAAATGAATTATGAGTTAATTTTTGAAATTGAATTGATACCACTCATTTTTGAAAAATCGAAAACTGAAACCAATTGATTAACCGATTGGTCGGTTCAGTTTGTTGATTTTTTGGTTTTTTATATTTTTAATATATTATAAAATATATAAATGTATAATATAAATATTATAAATATAATATATATACTATATAAATACTACAGATCTATAATATACAATTTCTTTAATATAATAAAATAGATTATGAAAAATATAATTTATATTTATATATAATGCATATAAATTTGTAAACAACAAATAGATAATATATATTAACTGTCGGTTTTTCTTGGTTTTGACAAAACAGGGACCGATGGGTGTGGTTTACTCGATTTAGTTTGGTTTTTGGATTTTTAGCTCAAAATCCAACTATCCAAGGTATGAATCTACGGGAAAACCGCATCGTGCAGAGGATTGAATTCGATTCCCCAAACACCCGCTCCCGTGGACTAATCTCAATCTGCCTGGCACTTGGCAGGCTCAATCCTACTCACCCACACCCCACCGTCCAAATTTCTAATCTTCAATTGTCCTCTCAACTTTTTGCTACGTGGTCATGGGTGACGTGGGAGTGCAGAAGAGTTCCGTCCACCTCAGCTGCCACTCAATCCATATAAGCATGAATCAAAGACAGCCTGGGAGAGCCCGAACCTGGAAGCTCTGAAAAACTCACTCGTAAAATATACTAGTTCATGTGTGATGAAGGAAGATTTGGCCTGACCTCGCAAATCATGCCACGTGGCAAAAAACGAGTAGCTCGGCACTTAAAACAGCGTACCGAGGGTACAAACACCAAAGGGAAGAGACCAGCGGTCCGAACTCCCTGGCAGGTGCCCGAACTCCCTACTTAGAGTTCAAACTCCCTACGAGGAACCCAAACTCCCTGCAAGGTGCCCGAACTCCCTACTTAGAGCTCGAACTCCCTACGAGGAGCCTGAACTCTCCCTTTGGCCTCGAGTCACACAAAGCAGAGACCCGAACTAGCCCGTCTTATGACAATTCGGGCCCCCCCCTTATCCGAACTCAAGACTTCGCCTCACGCACCGCTCCAGGCACTTCGCTTCTGGAGCATTGAACTGGACGAACCACACTGTACCTGACACCGAAAGAGTCTGTATCCAGGGGCGGCGCACTTGACTGACTTGGGATCTGACGCTTGACAGCCGCATTTCAAACGGTCGCCTGCCACCGTCACCTGTCACCGCTACCTCCAGTTACAGAGACAGCTCCGACAAAAGGAGCAGTGACGGTTTTGCCCCAAAAGAGGCGATGACGCCCGAACTGGCAGAAGTACGGAAATACTCATTCCCGACCTGACAGGAGTCTAGGAGTGAGTGCGCGAGGTGGTTATAAAAGGCTCTCCACCCCCAAAGAGGAGGTATGCAAAACTTTGCGCTATCTGGTTTTATCTTGCCTTTGAAGGATTCTAACTTAAGCTTCGGAGCCTTTACGCCGGATTCTCCCCGGAGCTTCCTCATCTCCTCTGTTTCAGGTTCCCTGCTACTCAGTTCAGAGGCAAGGTCGTTGACAGCTAAGACCAGCCGGATTGCGCATCATCAATTGGCGCCGTCTGTGGAAAAGCTTCAAAAAGCCTCCCTCCAAACTCTCATAACCCCTTTTCTTCAAAAAACCCAACACTCATGGCCTCCTCCAGCAACGCCGGACGTGGCACGGAGACAAACACCACCGGGGAACAACTTCAAGTCCCCGTGGTGTGCGTTGGATAGTTCACCATCCCCCTTTCGGTGGATGGGATCCCCAGCTTGAATGCGCCACAAGCAGTGGCGCCCGTAAACCTTCCTGCCACAAGCATCCCCTTTCCTCCCCCTATTGAGACAACCTTTACTGAACCGACTGCCGTCTCCCTGGCAGCCAGCCAAAACCGGTTGGATGACCTGATGCAGTGCATGCGGGCAATGCAAGCCCAAATGCAACAGTTCCAGCAGCACTAGCTTCACCAGCACCAAGTGCTACACAACATCTCCCAGTATCACTATCAACAGCAGTTCCCCCAACTGCCACTGAACCAACCACTACTTCCACCTTGCCGATCAAGGCCTCCCCGCAAGATGGACGCCCCCACCAAGGAAAGGCCTCCTGGCCCCAAAACCCCCCTAACAGCCAGGCCTCGTCCCCAGGCCGAAGAGAGAAAAAAATCATCCCCGCCTCGCAGCTCGCAGGCGGGTCGAGAACCTCGCCCGCGAGATCGGCACCTCGGCGCTCCAAGCCCGAGTTCCCGCTCACGAAAAACCGATTCGGCGCCCTGGCGGTAGACTACCAGCATTCCGGGCCCATCGAGCTCGGCAACACGGAGGCCAGCAGCGCCAGTACAAGGCCCACTCAACAACAAAGGTGCCGGCGAAGTCGCCGAACCGCCACCCGTGTCCTGTCAGAGCTCAGAGGCAAAGAAGAGACGAGCTCAGTCGAGGTAGGAGCTGCCCCGATTCTCTCGGTTCCTTCCCCCCTCACATCAGAACACCTTGCGGTCCCCTTACCCAGAAATTTCAAGCTCCCACCTCTGGACAAGTACGACGGGTCCTTCGACCCCAACGACCACGTTGACGCTTTCCAGTCCCAAATGCACCTCGCCAGGGCCAGCGAATCGTGCATGTGCGTGGCCTTCACCACCACCTTCAGGGGGGTAGCCCGCACTTGGTACAGGAACCTGGCCCCCGGGTCGATTAAGTGTTGGGCCCAGTTCGTGCAGGTCTTCACCACACACTTTGTCACCAGCAAACGGTGCCCCAGAACTGAGGAAAGCATCTTCGGAGTAGTCCAAAGGGAAGGAGAATCCATCCGGGGCTACATCAAGCGATTCAATGAAGCATGCTTGCAGATACCGCGGTTGGACCCCGCGGTGCAACTCGCGGCGGCCAAAAGAGGGGTA
Source organism: Nelumbo nucifera (assembly GCF_055504915.1). Lineage (NCBI taxonomy): Eukaryota > Viridiplantae > Streptophyta > Magnoliopsida > Proteales > Nelumbonaceae > Nelumbo > Nelumbo nucifera. The sequence continues at coordinate 186,503,166 of NC_142649.1, read as the reverse complement.
ACGCACAAAGAATTCAAATGGCACATGGTAGCTAACCAGCCCGCAACCGTGGCCGAATTCCTCAAGCTCGCGGACAAGTTCATGAGGACAGAGGAAGAAATCAACCAACGAACCGAAGGCGGGAACGAGAAAAGAAAGAGGGAAGGCAAGCCCTCCAACCCAGTCGACAGGAAAAACCCGGCCCGGGAGCCGAAGCCGAACCAGTCGTTCCGAGTTCCCCTAGTAGTTCGGATGGATTACACGCCGTTAAACACAAGGCGGACCGAGATCTTAATGACGATCAAGGACGCCCCATACGTGAAGTGGCCACCTCGCCTAAAGGGAAATCCGAACGAGAGAAATAAGAATTTGTATTGTAGCTTCCATAGAGACCATGGTCATAGTACCAAGCAGTGTAATAATCTCCGGGACGAGATAGAGGGGCTCATCCGTCGCGGATACTTGAGAAACTTTGTACAACACAACAATAATAACAATAAGGCAGGTCGGCAAGGGGAGCACGAAAAGGATGCCCCCGAATCTAGCAGCAGACCTGCCGAACCGTAGCAGCAACAGCCTCCGGAAGAGAGGCCAGTTCGGGGAACCATCCATGTAATTGTGGGAGGTTCGGTCGTAGCAGGGTGTACCTCGGCAGCAGCCCGGACTTCAGTTTGCGAAGCGGCCCTCGAGGAACGGAACCCCCAAAGAGACCAAAGACCGAAGAACCAATCTTCTTCACGGAGGACGACGCGCGAGGGGTCCACTACCCCCATGATGACGCACTTGTCATTAAACTAAGGATCAGTGACTTCGAGGTCAGACGCGTACTCGTAGATTCGGGCAGCTCAGCGGACATCCTCTTTAAATCAGCATTTGACCAGCTACAGTTACAGAGGAGCGAACTGAAGCCCGCGAACACTCCCCTAGTGGGTTTCAGTGGAGACGAAGTCAGGCCCCTCGGAAAAATAACAGTACCTGTGGAAGTCGACACATGGCCTTGTGCGGTCAGACTCAACCATGATTTCCTGGTGGTCGCGACCCCCTCCCCATACAATGCCATAATAGGGCGGCCGATCACGCATATCCTACGGGCGGTGGTCTCCACCTACTATTTGGCCATGAAGTTCCCTACGGACTTCGGTGTGGGGGTGGCGCGGGGCGACCAGCTCGAGTCCCGCAAGTGTTATGTTGCCGCCCTGAAGGGAAAAACCAAGGCAGCCGACGACCTCGAACTGGAGCGGTCTGCGGAGCAAGGCGAGGAACGAGCTTTGCCCACAGAGGAAACAGTCGCAATCCCGACTTCGGCTACGGACCCAGCCCGCACACTCCAGGTCGGTGCTTCCGTCGAGGAACCCCTACGAACCGAACTTGTGAGTTTTTTACTTCAAAATTTAGATATTTTTGCATGGTCCGCGGCCGATATGCCCGGTATTGACCCTGGCCTTATAACTCACAAACTTAACACTGACCCTGTAATCAGACCCGTTAGACAGAAGAAACGCAACTTAGCCCCAGAACGCTGGAGGGCGGTTGACAAGGAGGTCGAGAAGCTCCTCGCAACAGACTTCATAAGGGAAGTCCATTACCCGAGCTGGGTGGCCAACCCTGTGCTGGTAAAAAAGGCGAACGGCAAGTGGTGCATGTGCATCGACTACACCGACCTGAACTGAGCTTGCCTGAAAGATTGCTTCCCCCTCCCCAGAATTGACTGCCTAGTGGACGCGACCTCGGGACATGAGTTGCTAAGATTCCTGGACGCTTACTCAGGCTACAACCAAATCCGGATGGACCAGTCCGATGAGGAAAAAACCAGCTTCATAACCGAGTTCGGCCTGTACTGTTACAAGGTCATGCCCTTCGGATTAAAAAATGCTGGGGCGACCTTCCAAAGACTTGTAAATAGGCTGTTTCGGCCCCTGATTGGCACGAAGATAGAGTGTTATGTAGACGACATGGTCGTCAAGACACAGTTTTCACAAGAATTAATACAAGGCTTAGATTCTGTCTTCCAAATCCTACGTCAGTTTAGCATGAAATTGAACCCCAACAAATGTGTCTTTGGCGTCACCTCGGGCAAATTCCTAGGCTACATTGTCAATCGGCGCGGTATTGAGGCCAACCCGGACAAGATAAAGGCCATCCTATATATGAGACCACCTCGGAAAGTAAAAGAAGTTCAGAGGCTGAACGGCCGCATAGCCGCTCTAAGCCGCTTCATGTCCAAATCAGCAGACCACTGCCTACCTTTCTTCAAAGCAATCAAAGGCAAAGGGTTCGAGTGGACCCAAGACTGCTAGCTCGCGTTTGACGAGTTAAAAAGTTACCTCGCTAGTGTGCCAACCTTAGCCCGGCCCGAGGAGGGCAAGGTCTTAGAACTGTACCTCTCGGCAAGCGACGAAGTGGTCAATTTGGTACTAATAAAAGAAACAGACCGGGTCCAGTGACCCATATATTATGTTAGTAAAATTTTGCAGGGAGCAGAGACAAGGTACCCGCAGATAGAAAAGCTAGCATACGCACTGGTGATAGCAGCTCGGAAACTCCGCCCGTACTTCCAGACTCACACCGTCATCGTCCTGACCGACAAACCTCTAAGACAAGTTTTACTCAAACCCGAGGTTTCCAGTCGACTGACGAAATGGGCCATCGAACTCAGCGAGTACGACCTCCAGTACAAGCCAAGAACTGCTATTAAGGCCTAAGCCTTGGCAGATTTTATCGCCGAATGCACGTTCAGCCTCGAAGCCCCTGAGCCGGTCGAGCCCGAGATCCCCAGTTCGGGCGAGCTCGGAGCTCCCAAGCCAATAGAGTTTGAACCCCATGAAGTAGCAACTAGTGTAGCATCTCTCCTGGTTTGACCAAACGCAAACTAGGATGAGGAGCCCTGGATCCTTCACGTAGATGGCTCCTCGAACCAGCAGGGCAGCGGGGCTGGAATAGTGCTACGCGGCCCGAGCAGAACAAAGTTGGAATACGCACTACGCTTTGAGTTCGCGGCATCCAACAACGAGGTGGAGTACGAGGCACTAATAGTCGGGCTGAACCTAGCGCACAAGGTCGGAGCAAAGCACGTAGTTATCTGCAGTGATTCCCAGCTCGTGGTCAACCAAGTTGCAGGCGAGTATGAAGCACGCGATCTCACTATGATTGCATACTTGGCAAAAGTAAAGGAGGCTCTGCTCAACTTTCAGTCACACTTCATCAAGCAAATCCCGAGGTCAAAGAACACTGAGGCCGACGCCCTGTCCCGACTAGCCAACACGAGTCACAACGCCATGAGAACAGTGTACATAGAGGACTTACCTCGGCCCAGCATTCTCGGTGGGGCAGAAGAGGTCGCTCCCATCTCTGAAGCAGAGCTGAGCTGGATCGACCCACTCGCGAGCTTCCTGCTAGACGGAACCCTCCCTACGGACCGCAATGCAGCCAAGAGGGTGCAGCGCCAGCCAGCCAAATACGTCATAATAGACGAACGGTTGTACCGACGATCCTACACGCTCCCCTACCTGCGATGCTTGCGACCTGCCGAAGCCGAGCTCGTACTCCGCAACACTCATGAAGGCTTGTGCGGCGGACACCTGGGGGGCAGAGCCCTCGCTCAAAAGACACTTCGACAAGGATACTACTGGCCAACGATGAAGACAGAGGCCGTCGAGCTCGTCAGAAAATGCGACAAGTGTCAGAAGCATGCCAATATCCACCATCAGCCTGCTGTCGACCTCAAGTACCTCACCAGTCCATGGCCCTTCGCCCAATGGGGCATCGACCTTCTGGGGCCATTCCCACCAGCGACAGGTGGGAGAAAATTCCTAGTGGTGGCAGTAGATTACTTCACAAAGTGGATAGAAGCTGAACCTCTGGCAATAGTTACAACCCGAAACATACAGAACTTCTTTTGGAAGAACATAGTATGCCGCTTCAGGCTACATCGGGTACTAATATCCGACAACGGCAAACAGTTCGAGGATATCAAGTTTCAATAATGGTGCCAAAGTATGGGAATTAGTCAGAACTTCACGTCGGTCGCACACCCGCAGGCAAATGGCCAAACAGAAGTAATGAACAGAGCCATCCTACGCGGACTGAAAGCACGACTAGACCGAGCTAAAGGGTTGTGGAAGGACGAGCTACCAAGTGTTCAATGGGCTCACTGAACCACGGAAAAAACCGCCACTGGAGAGACCCCCTTTAACCTCACCTACAGCACCGAAGCGGAAATCCCAGCGGAAATCGAAGTACCTACGCTGCGACTAGAAGCATATGATGAACAGACAAACGAAGACGAGTTACGCACCAACCTCGACCTACTGGACGAGGTGAGAGACCTCGCGCACATCCGAACTGCGGCCTACCAGCAAATGGTAGCCCGGTACTATAACGCCAGAGTAAAGAAGAGGAACTTCCGCGTCAGCGACCTAGTTCTCCGTAAGGTCATGGTACCCGAACACGGCGTAGGAAAACTCTGACCAAATTGGGAAGGACCCTACAGAGTAAAGAAAGCACTCGAGGGGGCATACAAGCTCGAAACCCTAGAGGGAAAACAAGTACCCTGAGCATGGAACATTGTTAACCTAAGGCGATACTACCTATAGACCGCCAAGCAAAGTGGATAAAATCATCACTAAAGCCTACGGACTAGCATGCCGAGCTAACGAAGGAACCTCGGCAAAAGCAAGCAAAGAAAAGTCAGCCAAAGGCAAAATGGAGGCAACGAACTAATAGGGACCCGGGCAGAAAACAGGCCGCGCGATTGCGGTAACTCAGGCAGAAAACAGACCGGACGTATAGTCAGTTCGGCAAATACGTTCAGTTCGGCAAATATGCTCAGTTCGGGAGAAAGAATAACCAGCACTTAACCAAAAGTCATTCCATTTCAAAAGTAGGGTAGTACAAAAAAAAATTACAAGCCTGGAGCTATTTCTTCATCATCAAAAGGCACTTCAACAAAACCCGAAGGCCCCGCCTCGCCCTCGGAGTCTGGCTTGGCGTCAGTAGCATTAGCCATCTCCTGAGTTATGCGTGAAGTGAATATGGCGCTAACATCGAGCTCAGGGTACGTATTCCGGATCATCCACCGGCTTAGTTTAAAACCCCTCCTATATGAATCCACCATCAGATCATCAAAACCCGGCGAAGCAATGTACTCATCAACGGCCTTCTTCTTGGCATCTTCGATACCTTGAGAAAAGATCTGCGTCCTCTCCCTGATGTCCTCCTGAAGATACTCAACCTGATGCTGCAGATCTAACCTCAAGTCTGCCATGTACTTCACCACCACTCCCATGGTCTCAGCATCTCTCTGAGACCTCGCCTGCCTGATCCGGGAAAAACGAGCAGCCTCCTTGGCAGCATGACGAGCCTCTTCGGCAGCTTGCGCCTACCTCGAGCTCCTCTCCACCTGAGCCACCAAGGCGTGAATAGAAGAATTCACCTACCAAAAGAAATCGAGTGATCAAAAGAACCAACAAAACAAAAGCCAAAGAGCTTTAAAAAAGGGAGAACACTTACCACCATGGCATGGGTAACGACATGGCAGGCCATTTGATGCAGAGGGAGATCAGTCCACGCCGTGACCTCCTCAGGGAAGATAGCCTCTTTACTCTTTTGAAGAGCATGGGTTGGCGTCAACACACTCTTGAAATCCCCTGGGGCCCCCGAACCCGAGGGCCCAGCTCGCGTATGAGTAGACCCGGAGTAAGCAGGGGCATCGGAGTATGTAGGAGCCCCTCTTTACTCTTAGCACGAGGAGTGGGGGGCAATTGATGAAGGAAGATTTGGCCCGACCTCGTAAATCACACCACGTGGCAAAAAACGAGTAGCTCGGCACTTAAAACAGCGTACCGAGGGTACAAACACCAAAGGGAAGAGACCAACGGTCCGAACTCCCTGCAAGGTGCCCGAACTCCCTACTTAGAGTTCAAACTCCCTACGAGGAGCCCGAACTCCCTACTTAGAGCTCGAACTCCCTACGAGGAGCCCGAACACCCTGCAAGGTGCCCGAACTCCCTACTTAGAGCTCGAACTCCCTACGAGGAGCCCGAACTCTCCCTTTGGCCTCGAGTCACACAAAGCAGAGACCCGAACTGGCCCGTCTTATGACAGTTCGCCCCCCCCCTTATCCGAACTCAAGACTTCGCCTCACGCACCGCTCCAGGCACTTCGCTTCCGGAGCATTGAACTGGACGAACCACACCGTACCTGACACCGAAGGAGTCCGTATCCAGGGGCGGTGCACCTAACTGACTTGGGATCTAACGCTTGATGGCCGCATTTCAAACGGCCGCCTGTCACCGTCACCTCTAGTTACAGAGACAGCTCCGACAAAAGGAGCAGTGACGGTTCTGCCCCAGAAGAGGCGATGACGCCCGAACTGGCAGAAGCACAGAAATACTCATTCCCGACCTGACAGGAGTCTAGGAGTGAGTGCGCGAGGTGGTTATAAAAGGCTCTCCACCCCCAAAGAGGAGGTATGCAAAACTTTGCGCTATCTGGTTTTATCTTGTCTTTGAAGGATTATAACTTAAGCTTCGGAGCCTTTACGCCGGATTCTCCCCGGAGCTTCCTCATCTCCTCCGTTTCTGATTCCCTGCTACTCAGTTCAGAGGCAAAGTCGTTGACAAGTAAGACCGGCCGGATTGCACATCATCAATGTCCTTGCATAATAAGGATTATTAATTAATGATCTAAAAATGATTATAAAAATAATAATAATTAGAGGCTACGAAGAAAACAAGATGGTAATCGTGAAGTTGGGACTGGGACTTGGGAGTTGGGAGTTGGGAGGACGCCGGATCCGGAATCTCGTTCGTGTTCGTGGAATCGTGGTTTCGGAGAGACTTCTGAGTTATAAAGGACAGGTTAAGGAATTTGGCTTTCACGGATTTGCTTTTGAGTTTTGACGACTGAGGAGTTGTCTCAATCGAGAAACATGTGAAGCATGTAGTAGTCATTAGTCAAAAAGAAAAAAAACACAATTTCAAAATTAAATAATTATATTAATATTCTAAAAAGAGAAAGTTTATTTATATATGTATTTTATTTTGGTTGTTTGATTAAAACGTGGGACCGACGCCCATAGTCTCCCACTTTCCAGCTTTCCCACCTCAGAGGTCCTCAGTCCTCAGTCCTCAGTCCTGACCTGCTCTCTCACCTTCAGTCTCTCTATAAATTTGAAACTGGTCCTTCTAAAACGGGCAGAACTAACTACAGTCTACAGTTACGCAAGAGGCGAGGAGAGAGTACTGTTGTTGCCGCATCCACACATCGCTACAGCTATATTCTTTGCCTTGCTGAAACTTTGTTGGAGCGAAAGCGGACGACAGACTATAATTATGGATGTATATATCCCTGAGGAATACGTCATATGCCGGAGGAAAGAGAAAAAAGAAGCCGCCGACGCCCTGAAAATGGTCTCAGATTCCGGCCCAACTGTAGTAAAAGTAGACAAAGGCAAGCAGAAACAACAATTGAGGCAATCGTCGTCTTTAAGGCTTGGGAAGGAGTTTTTGGTTTCTGGGGTTGTAAGCGAGGAGGTCGTTTTTAGTTGTATCTCAGCTTAAGCTCTTTTTTCTTCAATCTTGTATTTACAGCTAAAGGCTTTTAGGCTTTTTCAATTTATATATTATAATATTATATATCCTCCTTTTCCTCCATCCCTTCACTAAAATTTCTTCTCAGATTCAGCCTTGTTTTGCGGAGGGTGTCGACTGTCGAGACAGGGAGGAGGAGGTCACAAGCACCACCATTATATTGTAGGAGCTACTAGTAGTTGCTGGTTTAGGCTTGTAATTTCCACATACGACACGGGATATTCTGCTATCTTTCATTTCCTTTATACCTTTCTCTTTCTAAAATTAATCAAAGCTTGCTCACAGACATTAATTGAAAATTTGAAACCCTCAGGCTCTGGGCCTCACCACTCACCAGTCACCATGTATCCAGGCCTCAGGCTCTAGACAGTATAACCCTATTTTAGCTTTCCGTTATTCAGACAAGTGAAGCAAAATATAAAAACCCTTCCCATCATTCTTTGTTCCCAACAGGAAATTAGAAAACTCAATGCGCAAAACCCTAGACCTTTATTCATTTAGGCTCTGAGGGAAAGTTTGAGTAGGATGAGATGGGATGAGAAAGTGCGAAAATTTTACTTTTCACTGTTTGGTTGTACAAGGGAAAATAGTGGAAAAATTCATTTTTTCATGTTTATTTTTTGAGAAAATTCATTTTCTAATGTTTCTTTCCCTCTCATATTATGAATTAATGAAGTGAGTTAAGGGCCAAATAGCCAAACTAGTTGATGTAATCCAACTTATATATATATTTAGTCATATTTTAACGATGTTGATTGTAACCATCACATTTGATATAGACCAACGATGGGCCCACGTCATTTGAATTTCATATGGCAAGTTATGGCCCCATGCAATAACAGCTAGTAGTCCTATTTTGCAACCAATCGACTTGTAACTATAATTGTATTACTGCCCTTGGACAATAGAGCTAAGTTGGATTCCTAATGATAGACGTTCATTAATCAGTAAAGCTTAAGGCTTGTGTTATATGCGCGTCAAAAGATTTTGCAAGCATTGGAATGATAGCTTAATGGCATAAGAGTAAACAATGAAGCGTTGGGATTAGGGTTTTGTAATTTTACTGGTAAACAAAATTTAGACTCATTCAAACATTTATATTTTGTCTGGACTCCCCACTTAAATCATTTCGATCTATTTAGTTTTGTACTCTCCACCATAGTAAGATATGCTTTTAAGATGCAAAAGCATATCTAAGATGTTGGGTCTTTTCTTTGCATATCAAACTCGCCATACATTTGATACAAATAAACTAAAAATAAAGACCAAGAGATCTTAACCAAGGGTCCAAGTTTTGAGGCATCAAATCTATGAAAAGTCCATGCTTCAATTAATTTTATAATTAGGCTAGTTCCTCCTCTTAAACTAAAACAATCAAAAAATTCAAAAGCAGAATTAGATGCCATTAAACTTGCAAATTTCAAAGATGTCAAAGCCTAAGTGTTGTTTCCCCATCATCCAACTTCAAAACATCTTAATGATGATCTGGATGGTAGGAATTACATAATCTTGGCATTGTAGATTCTCTCTTGCAGAGGTTAGCCGGAATTGTGGTACTGCTAAAGGAAAATTTTGTAGCATTAAGAAATACACAGATAATGTATTGTTGCGAACTCAATCCAGTTTCAACATTCTTTCAAGGAAAAATAGCATCAAAGGCTGCAATGAAAACAACTTCCAGATCGGACCTGACAAGTATATATTAATAACATCATCACACTAATAACATAGAATGGTGATCAGACAATATAAATATCCATTGCATAACATATGTTTACTACATCACCCTGCATAGACATATATAAGTTCTATGCAGGCCTAGAGGAAAACATGATTGTTGCTTCCCTTTTCTCAGCCTAGCCATTGCATCACATATGTTTACTACACCCTATTTTCAACTTAGGTGCCCCTACATTATAGCATCTTCTCATATCGTTCCTTCCCTTTTCTTTTGAATGAAAGTTGTAATCAATTCCTCCATGTGGCAGAAAATAGGAGAAGTGATCTAGAAAAATATTCAAGTGATTTTTATATAAAACTTTTTTCCTGTCCAATGAAATGTAGTTCTGTGGCTGCAGAATTCTTTCATCAGATATGTTTATAATTAAAGGGGTTGTCTTGGCTCTTATTTATTGTCATTTAGAGTATTTTAATTGTCAGGGATTTATGTGAATTCTAATTCAAATGTTATTTTGTCTAGTTTTAGAGAGAGATTTGTATGATCCAATATCAGTAATGCTTTTCTCAAAAAAAAAAAAAGTAATGCTTATGCAATGTTTTAGAAGGCATAGGAGTAAGGCGAGATGCTAGAACCTTCCAGAGCATGGGTTGTAAGCTTTATAAGAACAAATATATAACCATGTGCATAGGACATTTTATATAAGAGTGCATATGAAAATCATAATGTAATCAATTACTAAAAGCTTAAGGAGATAAAGAAAAAAACCAATGTGCTTTAGGCTTTGGGAGGCTGATTCTTTAAGGAGACTCCTAGGGCCTATCTTGTGGGAATAGGGGTCTCAAATCTGAATTGAAATGGCCCATGCCGATTCCAACTGTTTGGGCAGAATAGGAATCACATTCCCATTCCTGGTGGAATGGCATTCCCCCATTTGAGGAAATGGCCATTCACTCCCCCTCCCTTGGGAATGAAATCCCATTCTAGCTTATTCCAATTCTGATTTTGATTCCCGTCTGAACCAAATGGACCCTTAGCTTAAAGTGTTATGAGATGTAGATTGGACTTGGGGGTGGGGGCTATAGATTAGGCCATTGGATGCGACAAGACTCATTTTCCAGTTTGTTGTTTGGGGACTCATGGCAAGCTGTTTTGTGCTAGTGGACTTCAAGCTAGTTCCTTGCAGTTTTCTACTCTTAACTGTTTTCTTGATGTTTTTTTTTTTAGATCTTGTTAACAATCCAAGAAAAAAAAACTACATGCTTGGATATCCTTCAAAACTATATTAAAAGATGTTATTGTAAAATAAAACCACAATTAGTGGTTAAAATCCATGTAGAGTTAAAAGAATCAACTCACATGAAAACTTGTTATTGATCTTTAAATTAGTATTGTGATGAGAACCTCTGCCTCAATTCATATATGAAACACATTGGCATTAGCCGCCTGAGGATGTGAGGTATGTGGCTTACCATGCATGGGGTGTTCCCCCCAAGCCTTGCCCCAAGGAGTAAACTTCACACACCTTTTAAAATATTAATTTGCCATACAACATAATTGAAGACATGATGCTAATGCACCTGTATCTACTTTTCTATATTACCAAATTTGTCAAGATAATTTGTTACCAATGGAAGTGTTGGTGTGTTTTTTGTTTAACAGGAAAAAAGTGGGGTTCCTCTTGTAGTACATAAGAAGTTTCAGGAACCTAGAGAAGCGGAGGTTCTCTCTTTTCCTCTCTCTCTCTAATATACATACATATTTATCAAACACACACACATGCACATAACCTAAAACCCACATCCACCCCACTCCTTGGCCATTATAGTTCTACTAACATTAAACATTTTTGTTGGAATATTATTCCAGAAAATAGTTATAGCCCCAGTCAAAAAGGAGTTGGGTCTTGCATTTAAAGGAGCCCAAAAGAATGTAGTTGAAGCTTTGGAGGTAACCAAGGATGTGGAAATCTTTTACTTATAGAAACTTGGAACTGTTCTATATCTTTTGCCTACATGTCCTCTGTTGTTTTTTCTGCATGCTATGGATGAAAAAGAAGCTATGAAATGAAGGCTACTTTGGAATCTAAGGCTCCATTTGGTTTGAGGGAAAGTTTGGGTGGGATGGGATGAGAAAGTGAGGGGGAGTTCCTATTCATAACTCACAAGAGAGTGGGGGGAGAATCTATTGGAATTGATTCAAGAGGCTCTGATTAGTCCACAATCCAACCTTAATCCTACTTCTACTGGGGATTTCATACAGGATTGACATCAAGACCTTTTCGGTTCAGGAAACACCATGGTTATTCAAATTTTGTAGCCATGATGGATTAGTGGTGGATATTTAATCAAGTAAATGGACTTTTAGATCAATTTATTGTTTATGGTGAATATTTAATACACTTCCCAATCAATAATTATTTTTACATTCACTCACTTGAACCAGTAAGTGATTACTACTTGGCAGGAATTCAAGATCAAATATTAAATAAAAATCATGAAAAACACCATTCAGTTCAGGGATCCATCCCTGTGAAAGTTCAAACTATGTTCTCTCTAAAGTACAAAAAATCTAATGCAGACATGGAAACAAGGAAAGAAACCATAAATTTATCTATATATCCAGCACCAAGGGCTCTTTTTTTTTTAATTTTGGGTGATCTGATTTGTTTTTTTTTTTTTCTTTTTTTTTTGTCAATTTGAGTTTTTTAATAGTTACATTCTAATGTGCTAATTTCTTAGGAATGGGAATGTGATCTTAAAGTGTCACAATAGTTTAAAGAGTCTTTTCTTCCCTTTTTTTAACCCAGAATTACTCCAAAGCCCCAGAGTGGATCCTTTTTTTGAAGGAATTTTATTAATTCAGAAAAAATGGCATTTTTAAGAAACACAACTACTAGCACCCAATGAGTCGGCCCCATCCTCAACCAGTCATCACTGTAGATAAATCTTAGTTAGATGTTTAGCTAGCTTTAGAGTCACCAACATAGAGTCACCTTCGACTTCCATCTACCTTAAATTAGGATGTTTAGCTAGCTTTAGACTAGAACAACAAAAATTTCAGCTGTAAGGGAGTCTTCTAACCCTATTGGAACTGCATAGAGAACTACAGAGAGAGAACTACAATCTTAGTTAGATACTCAGATTCTAGGTGTGACAAAAATTAAAAACAGGGGTTATATTCTGACAAAAAATTAAAAACATATACACAGATAAATCTACCCATTTGGTTCCCTCTTCTAACCCCAGATAAATCGACCCATTCGGTTCCCTCTTCTAACCCTAGATAAATCTACAGTAAATCAAGGAATGAAGTTATCCCTTCAGAAGAACCAATCGGTTCCCTCTTTTTTTTTTTTTTTGTAATAGCCGCATCGTCTTCTTTGATCATGGTAGAGAAGGGTTTTGAAATCGAACCAAAAGAATAAGCAGTCTCGTTGGAAGTCACAATGGAAAAAAAATGCACACCACTGTAAATCGATCAAACCAGCAGTGATTTGATGATCGAATAACGAAAAAAAAAACTCAGAGAAAACCCTTGTACCTAACAAATAGCATCACATCAAAATAATAAGAAACAAAAAAACCCTTTCGTCACAGCACTATAACATGAATCTCAGAGAAAACCCTTGTACTTGTGCATGTCCTGAAGAAGATGAAATGGAGCTTCTCCTTTGCTCGCAAAAACAGACTGTCCTACCAAATCTCCTAACAAATCTCGCCTACACAAGGAGAATGGAGCTTCTCCTTGCCAAAAATAATGAAGAACATCAAATGGGATCAGTCATTGCAGAGACTAGCGCAACTATGGTAAAAACATTCTTATCCACCAAAATATACACGAAAATATAGGAAATGGCTCGCCAAAGCAAGAGGAGTGTAGATCTGGTCTTACCTTTGCTTGATATCATCAAAGAAGTCGCCGAGATACGACCGTTGGAATGCTTAGCTGAAGGAAGAAGGAGACTCTCGAGTTCAGGCCTAACAAATCCCGATAACTTTTCTCAGTTACGTCTCACGTTTTTCCTTCCTCATTGGGGTTACACCATTTTGGTGGGATAACATTTACTTATTTTTGGGATCCTAAGAGACCGTCACCGTCACCGTCACCGTCACCTTTAGATGCAAGTGACGACACTTGATGCACCTTTCAGTTTCAAATTCTCCTGTGCTTTTATGTCGCCTCATATATCATCATGCGCCCCCACACAGATTTTAGGGCGGTGTTTCGATTCAATGCCGTTTTTTCAGAGGCATGTTTCATGAGCTTAGAAAATGTTTTGTTAGATTTTCTATTTGTTTCCATTGATTTTGTTGTTATATAGGTGTTTTTTAATACCATATCAGCAATAATAGAAAAAATAGAAAAACATCAAAAAGAGCGATCACACCTTTCCCGATTTCTAAGGTGTAGTTTGAAAAAACATTTTTTGGAACAACGGCTAACCAAACACCAATGCTTTTTCAAAAATCAAATTTTTTATGTAGAGTTGATGTGACATCATTTTGGACATCCATGCTAAACACCTACTAGATGAGTGGTATGGGATGCAATTCAAACTTATTTAATTTGTAAAATAAGGGTTATGTTGGTTTGCTTTGAAGTTTATCATCTAAAAGTGCAATAATTACATTAAGAGGTATATTGATATTGGTGAACTTTTTTTTCTTTTGAACTTTAAATTGTAAAGAATATTGTTCTGAATTCTAAAAAATTATCAAATATCCATTTTGATTTCATATATGAGAATTTTTGTTTGTCTTTTTAGAATATCATTGAAAAACAAAAAGTTGTATGATTGTACTTTAAGATATAAGAGATAAGAGGAAATGAATAACCCATTTTTCTCTTTAAGTTAAAAAATTCCTCTTAAGAGATAGGAGTTAAGTGGAGATCCGACTACAAAGAGACAAATAGTCTGATACAACATTGCTCTGGTATCTTTCACCTTTATTTTAATTTTCTTTTTCTCATTTGACATAAGATAGGGTACCAGAAAAATCTTGATTTGAATCATTGCCCTTTCTTTGACTCTTACCCTTTCTTTATCTGGGAGATGATCCCAAATGAACATGTGTGGAAACTATAATTGTAAACCACAATCGAATCTATGGAAGCATTGGTTTATACATTCATTTTACTCTAACCACTGAGTTAAGTAGATCGTTTATCATCATAAAGAGAAACAAATGGGATCCATCACATCGATGGATTATAGATGGAACATTACTTCTAAGCAATACCAATCCTTAGTAGGAAAGAGATCCGAGAGCTATTATGCCGGATCATGAAATATTCATCTTGACAAGAAATTATCTACATGATAAAATATCTATCACAAGCACAAGGGCTATAGCTCAGTTGGTAGAGCACCTCGTTTACACGTGTGCCAATGTTTTTCAGGGGAGTCCATCATGTAATCAACAGGTAATGTAATGGTTATAAGCCAACTCTTTTGGGTGTTTTGAAGAATTATTCTAGAATCTGATTGAATATAAGATACGAATGCTTAGTTTAAGTTAGGAAGAAACATGTGTATATGTGATATTAGAGAGTACGGTAGTTAGCATATAAATTTGCAAATGTCGTGGCAGGAGCAAGGTCAGTCAAATCGTCCATAGGTACATAAATTGTTTGAATAGAAGGTATGGACCCCTCTTTGGTCAAAGTAATTCTTTCTTGCAAAGAACCCATTTCTGTACTAAGGGTAGGTTGATAACCCACGGCAGACGGCATTCCTAATAGGGTAGATACTTCTGATCCGGCTTGGACAAAACGGAAGATATTGTCGATAAATAGAAGTACGTCTGTCTTGTTCATTAAGATCCCAGAAATACTCCGCCATGGTTAGGGCAGTCAAACCAACTCTCATACGGGCTCCTGGTGGTTCATTCATCTGACCATAGATTAGAGTTACTTTTGATTCTGCAATATTTTGTTCATTAATCACTCCAAATTCCTTCAAGAGGATAGCAAGTTATAAATTCTGTCTCGGTAGGACATGTATTTCTATTACTATGAAATTCATAAATGAAGTAGTTAATGGTGGGGTTACCATTATCCTATCATTCTTTTATGTAGTGACGAATCTTGTATGTGTTCCTAAAAAAAAGAATTTGTCCATTTTTTGAAGTCTCAAGGGGGTGTGGAAACACATAAGAACTCTTGAATGAAATGGAAAAGAGATGTAATTCCAGTTCCTTCAGAAATAATAAGATCTTTGGCGCAAGAAGAATGGGTTGATCCGTATAATCTTCACTTGGTTCTGCTTCCTCTCTTTTTTTAGAAGAGATCCAAATGAATAGAAAGGAAAAAATAAATGATGAATTCCACTTTCGCTTTAAAGATGCATGCTATAAAAATAGCCCAGTTTATGAAAATTCTTATCTGAATGGAAATAAAAAAAAATCGAAATTAGAAATAGAAATAAAATCTTATTTTCTGTAAGGAACAAACATAAGATTTATCAACAAAAAACTAATTCAAATAAAAAATTCGATACTAGTAAATTCTATCGAATATAGTAATGAGTTGTAAGGAAACGAATAGGCACAAAATCTACCATCTGCGTTGCTTTGTAATATCTTTCGTCATCATCATTGTATTTTAAACAACCATTGACCTGAATGGTCGGGTCGTTCAACCCTAATACCATTAGGCAATTAGTTCCATTTTACCCTTGAGTCATTCCTTTACACAAAACCATTGACTTGTTTAGTAGCCTATTTATCCATCGGCCTGGATAATTTTTTTGGTCATTTAATTTTAATTATTAATTACTAAATATTTTTAAATTGCAATTGGTTATACATTTGGACCAAATAATCGAATTGTCAACTTGAAAATTAGTGGCCAAAGCGGTCAGTTCTAGATCAAATTTTAAAACATTTGTTCCAACTATATGGGGTTGGCTACAACAAATTAATCCCAGCCCGCCCATTCTACTATTCTATTGCCCCTTTTACTTGCAACAAATATATATTTTTTTCAATATTTATACTATACAAAGCGAATACTTGCTTTAAATTCTATGCAAATCATAAAAGATAAATTCAAATATTATATCATATATGGTTAATACTTATTTGCATGCATACAAAGTAAGTTCCCTTACACTAATTTATATAAAACATTATGTTTTCATTTTGTCCATTTATAAATTAGAACTTCTAGAAATGGTTTAGCATTTTCATAAAGGTATGTGCAATTTAGAAAGATTGGTATCAAACTATCAATACATAGAAAGTAATTAATATTTTTTAGACAAAATCTATGGTGCATGAACTTCATCACAAAAGAAACTTGAACCACTCATAAAAGTACACCATGTGAAATGTGACCAATGAAAATTAAAAATACCATCTCATTGGTTGAAATTTTGACTCAACTTGCAAAAAATATTTGAAATGCATCATAATTGGAATCTTATAGCTTTTGAACTCATTGGATAATCATGTTTTTTTAAGAACCCTTGTAGGCAGGGTGGTAAGGTAAGAGAAGCTGGTCTCCCTAAAGGACAGAGGATGACCAGGAGTGTATGAGGAGAAGAAAAAGAGGTTCTGGTGAAAGGGATGCAAGTATGTGGAGGCCTTTGGGCCTCCCCCCTTTATAAATGAATAGGTGGGGCTATAATGGGAGACAAGGAAATGACAAAACAAAACTTTCCTATCTCAAAAAGGTGGTTATGATTTATTGGATACCTGATGAGTAAATTCCTTATGGGTTTTGCCACGTGTCCAATGAGAATCCCTTGAGATTAGGGCTTCTTGTCTCTTAAAACTCTTACGTGGGCACGTGCATGGCTACATCCCTTTAGGCTTACTCACTATCAGGTGTTGGAGGGAGGATTCCATGTTACTCGTAATTAGGATGCCATCGTCTTTACCCATGTGGCGTGCTGTTAGGACTGTATGGGCTTTTGCTGGTAGTCATGGTCTTTCTTCTGTGATGATGTCGCGAGCACCGTCGTAGTTCTTGTGCAATTTTAGGTCATCACAGGGTCCTATGATTACACTTTGTATTATCCTTGGCGATGGATATAATGTTCATCATAGATTCCATCGTGGTTACCTTTCATGATCATGATCCTCATCGCAATCTCTGGGATGCTGATATACATATATTTACACCCCTAAGTTTTCTCTTGGTTGAGAGGATGCCACCTTAAATTTTATTAGCTAACCATTATCAAAAGGAAGAAAGATAACAATACAGGACATAGCCCCCCATGCCCCAAAACCGAAATACATTCTCACCATCTCTACCCAATCCAAAAAGCCATAAAAAGAAAAACAATACATCATTATCAAACTAAAAGCAAAAGACCATTACCTTATACGAAGCACAAGAAGCCTTTGGTAGTCTTCTTTAAGCATCTTCACAAGATCATGTGGAATATTTTGCATTGAGTTTGTATAAAAGAATTTTTTTCTAAATTAATAGCTCTATTGGCCAAGTCCACGCACCGGTTTCCCTCTATAAGAACATGAGAGAATCTTATTTGTATAGTGGAGTTCACTCTTTTAATTTCATGCAAGGTATAAATAATTTTCCAAGGAACTATGAACTTACCAAGATAGATATCAACTAAACATTTATTTCCACTTCCAATTTCAACCTCCAATATTCCCTAATTGAGGCAAAGTGTAATGCTATCCCTATGAACTAAAAATTAAGCAAGGATGGAAGAGTTGTTACCATGATAGCTATGAAAGCCAAAACATATATAATGCTCCAAAGTTGTTTCTCATAATACCACTTCCTCCGTTCTCACCCAAGTTTCCTTGACTTGCCCCATTCACATTCAACTTGAAAGGAAATTGCTACTTGCTAGTAAACCTAGCAAATGGTTGTTCTCTTAATTTATTTGATGGGAATATTTAAAAATTCAAGGATAAAAGAATTCTCATATGCATAATTCAAACTTAATTCCACCAACAACCTATTAATTTTTCTTCTGAGAGTTGAAGATGATACACCTTTTACTTTAAATTGACGCTTACATCTCTCTTCCAATATCATCCAAAGCAAGAGAGAAGGAATGATTTTGTAGAGATGATTAACTTGAGAATCTCTAATAGTTAGGTTCTACCACACATAGATACTATTAACCACATGTTGAGTTTGAAAATAGGAACATTAAATAGGTTGTCATAATAGTTCCATAGCTTCTTTGCCATAACTCCATTTGTAAAGGCACTGTGAAAAATTTCAACAATGTGAATGCCACAACAACTACATTTAGAAGCACATTAAATACCTCTTTAAAGAGGCTTTAAAGAAAATAACTAAAGCCGAAAAGAACATGAAGAATAATTCTTCACCGAATAATTAAGAGAAAATTAATAAAAATTGTCTTAACTACTCTTTTCATAGACTTCCATACATCTTTATGGCTAATACAAGAAAGTTTCCTAATTTACTTGAACACTTTTTATTAGAATCCTACTAAATTTCCTTGAAAAGAAAGTCCTAATTGAAGACAAATTCGAAAATCATACTATGATGTTAACTTGGTAAATACGAATTAATATAGAAATTTTGCGATAACGCTAACTTAGTAAATACAAATTAAGATGGGTCCCCGAAAATCAACTTAGTAAGTGGTTACTCAATTAACCCAAATCCCGCACTACATCATCATCCTTGAATTTGACCTCAAATTCATACTACCATTTGAGAGGCCGCTAACATAAGTTGTTGCATTTCTGTTATGCCTCTTTGTTTCTAACCCTCTTATAGATAATTTGTGATGTAAAACTTCTAATACGAATTGAAATATTTTCACCACATATCTTATAGTTTGAAATATACATTACAAGAAAATCATTATTTAGAGGCGTTTTCTACTGTGGCGCCACTAAATGTTAGTTTTAGTGGCAGATATTGAATTGCCTTAAAAAGCATATTTGAAATGCCGCTATATAGTTGTTTTAAGTGGCTTTTATTAAATTGCTATTAAAACATTTTTAAAGCGCCACTAACATGGCTTTGGACACTTAAGAGGTATGCTTTTATTTGAACCATTGATTTCAATTCAAATCAATGGTGGAGATGCAAATATAAGAAAAGAAAAGTGGCGGGATTGCAAGTTTCTACTTTCTTCCTCCCGCGCGCATTCTTATTCTACCTACACATTTTCGTTCGAATAAAGGAAGAACTATTCCTCTTCTTGTCGAAGTCGTGCGCCCACCACACTCTAGACAGCATTCTCATTCGAAGACATTGCCCATTCAACTGTTAGTCTTCTCTCAAAATCGAATCCGTCTGTCGCATTTGGTGTTCTTGTTCAAACAATTCCAGAAGACCGCTATCGAAGTGTTATTCAAAACCTATTTCGTTGGAGGAACTAGAGCCGCGCATTTGCTTGGTATGTTTTTTGTTTGTCTTTTTTTCACTATAAATATTTTTGGTATTTTCATAGAGGTTTGTTTTATCTTTGTTCTCTCTGTTTTTTCTTTGGGTATCACTTTGTTTTTCTTCAACACCGCTATTGAAGAGATATTAGTGCATTTTGGATTTGGGTTTTCTGGTTTTGATATTTTTGTATGCTTTTAATCGCATCCCAGGTTAGACTACGGTCTCTTTTAAAAGTTCTATAGGGTTCTGCCATTTTGTGAGACACCCAATTGGGAGTTAGAGAGGAGAGGACATTGCTTGTGAGTTTTGTATCCTGGTGGAATTGGCGGGGTTGGAGGCTTCTCTACCAGTAGGACTTACGGTGGAATCGGTACAGCCGCAACGACACCTCCTTTGTTTTCCCATGCAACGTGGCATGGTGTTGATGTCGGGGCTGTTGTTGACCCAATTGTTGTTGGTGTGAAGCGGCTAACTGAAGCTCTCTATCATCAGAATGTTTTGGGAACCCATAGAACTATTGGACAAAGTGAAGATTTGTTTTCCATGAACCCTTTTGTCAAGCGCCCTAGGTTCGAAAGTACAAGCAATTTGCCTATTTATCCATAGAAACCAGAAACCAAGGGGAAGTCCCTAACGTTCAGAATACTTGAACCTTAACAATAAAAGCATAGAGTAGTGAAGAGAAAATCACCTACAATTTTCTTTTTCACTTTGTTTGGTGCTCAACTTGAATCACTGAAGTCCCTAACCTTCCAAAGACCTAAACCTTAACAACAAACACACAGAGTAGAGAAGAGAAAACTGCATGCAATTGACGCTAGGATTTTTTGAGAGGCACTATCAACCTAGATGTCGGAATCATATTAGAGAAGAGCAAAAATTACATTCCTTTGATGTCAGAGAAAAAAAAATTGTCACAGCTCTACTAGATCTTGGAAGAACCTCCACTTTTGCAATTGAGGCACTCTTGATCTCCTTCTTAAATCACCAATTTTGCTAATTTGAGGTATGTTTATCTCGTCTTGGAAACAAATTTTCTCGTTTTTAATTTATTTCGTTCATGCATTTATCACGAAACAAATTTGAGGTATGCTTATCTCACAGGTTTCCACTGCCTTTGGACTTCTTACCATTATGAATGAAACCCAGATTTTTTGGGTAGTATGGTTATGTTATGAATGAAATCTACATGCTATTTACTAATAAAGATAATATACACTTATCAAAAAAGTATCTATTTGTTTTTAATAAAGCAACTATTTTATTAGAATGTTTTTTTTTTCTAGATAAGCACCAATTATCATTCATTCATTAATTATAAACAGAATGTACAATGGATAAAACAAACAATGGAGAGCGTAGAGTACATCTCCCCCTATTTATCATATGACAAAACAGCCCAGAAAAATTAATTTCCAAGTGCCCCTTGCTTCACAAATATCTTTCTGCTTTATCTCTATTTTAGTTGGTGGTAATGTTTTCCCCTTGCAGATCCATCTGGATTTATCTTGTTTCCTCTTGTTGTTCACTCTTTTTATCTGGTGGTATCATCGGCTGGAATACTCTCAATCAGGAGTACACGTGAATCTGAAGTGAAGTCTCCTACAGAGGATCCTATGACAATTCTTCGGAAGAGCCATTCAGTCACAATATTTTTGGTTGTTTTTTTGGAGTGGTAATCTCTCATCTACTGCCATTGATTTATAACTATATTCATGCAGTTGGTGTTATACAAGTGCTTCTGTTCTTCACTTAATTTTTATGTATATGAATGGATTTGTTTGAAGACAAAAAATTTAACTTAATGTTAAGCATGTAAAATCTTTACCTGTATTTGCTTGATATTATCTGATTTTCTCTTGGGTGTTTTTCTTCACTTTGCAGTCTATTCGTTGGCTACTTTATATTGAATAGGTACCTTTGCATAGCTGAACTTTGACTTGTGGGGCTTGGTTGGAATCATCACAGTCTATGTTTTTGTTTGGATCACTAAGTATTATACCAATTACAAGCATGGGTGAACAACAAGCTATTGATAGATAGGGGAATAATCACAACCATTTATTTATAACTATATTCATAGGTAGATGCAGTCTCCTTCATCTAGCTATTTCTTCTCTTCTAGGTTTCTTCATTTTACTTCTCAAGTAGTCTATGGTTTATTATTTCTTTCTAATTTTATAGTTTAGATATTTGTACTAAGTTTCCCTGCATCCATTTCAATTCAATTCTCTCTTCTCTCCTATTGGAGTTGGACCTAGGATCCTACAAAGGTGTTGTTTGATAATGGCTTAAATGGATGAGTTGAATAATTTATTATTTTATCTTTTATTGAATAAGCCATCAAGTAGTTTATTGTCTTATAATGGTTGAAATGTTTGATAATGTGTCTTATTGAAATATGTTACATCTTGAGGTTATAATACCTTGTATTTCCATATGCCCCCTGAATATTTTAATCAAGAATGCTTGAGTTCAAGACTTCACAAGTTGAAGTGTCCAAAACAAACCAATTTTCCATATCTTGCTTCCACTAGAATCTCCAAATTAAAATTCAACTGGAACCAAATCTACTTCTCAACTTGTAAACCATTGAATTAAATTTTAAACCATTGTTTATGAATACCTTTCCACACTCCACACCCAAATGATACCTTTACATCCCAGCCATTAGCATTGATTCATACCTTTCAGTGATTAATTCCTCCATAGTTTGTTTAGCTCAATGGACCCAAAGGTCAGCCAATAGGGGAATTTGACATTAATATATGTACTCTATTTTATGTATAAGGCAAGTTTGATTGTTATTGAAGTGGCTGGTCTAAGACCTAAACTTGTGCTCATTTGTTAATCTAAGATTTTACTATTCCATTGATATGTCCTTCATTCTAATAGTTTTTTTAATTGGATATTTTCGGGTATTAATACAAAAAGATCATGGAACATGAATTTTTTAGGTTATTTTGGTCCAAGATATTCAACAAAATTAAAGGGGAGCCAATTTCAAACAAAAAGGAGAGTGGTAATAGCAATTCCATAATAGGACGAAAGTATTTTTTATCAGTGAAAAATGAAAATACTTATTAATTTTCTTAGCGGTTGTATATGTTTTAGGGATTGACAGAGAAGATCTCTACTGGGAGTTTCTCGAAGCAAAAGCTTTTTAATATTGCGTACTTAAAGTAAGTTCCATGAGACCAAATTATCACATGAGGATTGAATAGTCTAGTAAAAGACTGCTTTTAGGCAAACTTTTTTTTTAAATTTTCCCAATAAATAGATAAGGTATTTTATTAAAGATAGAATGGAACCACTATAATGTTATTTAGCCAATGATTACCAAATCATTCCAACTCAATCATTAATAGCACAAAATGATGAGTATTCCTAAACTCCTTATTTTCCATAGTCCATGATGTCATTGTTCCATAATCATTCTTCAAGGCTACTTCCTCTGGAGTAGTATGTTTTAACTTCAAAAGTTCTGTTTCTTCTTGTCCATATTGTCCAAGTTATTGTCTACTACTGCTGGAATAGTGTGTCATTGTAGTTTCCCTTTTTATTTCTTAACCTCTTTACTATATCTCCAACACTTCCTTGACTATTATTACAATCAGTGTCATTCCAATTATTGCCATAAGTGGATCATCCAAACCAACAGGCATAGAATAAGAATGGTTATAATATTTCATTCCATCTTTACCTACTTTGCAAAAATGACTAGGTTCCCCAGTGGACAGATGTTAAAATTGAGTTTGATCGTACTCCCATTTGATTTATAATCTTATATGTTCATCATGTCCATCATAATACATTTGAATATCCTTAATTTCTGGACCAAACCATTCAAATTATGATAAGATCTATCACCGTTGGAACTGAATTTTGCTTGTTTTTGAGTATCTAGTATTCCCTTTCCAATTCCTCTTATTCCCCAAAAGATAGTGTGGAGCAAAACTCTCTAGCCATGGGCTTGAGTAGAAGTTGGGTTTTGGAATCTATATAGATACTTTTGGTTTGAGAACTAAGGAAGGTTCAAGTAAAATTCTCATGTTTTCCCTCTTCCAAAGTTTATAATTCTGTTTTAAGATAAATTTCTAATTCTATTCATGACACAATAAGATTCATGTTACTCAAAATTTAGGCAAATATGATTTTGGTGAATATGTTGATAATGCAAAAACAACAATAATATCACATTTATTGGATGCTTCATGCTGAGATATTGAGAAGATAACAGAAACAATGAAAGTATGGTGAAATCTTTCAAAAAACTAATGCTTTTGCTAGGGAATGGATCCCGTGGTCTGATTTGGAATAGGGGACTCTAATCCTAGTGGATAATTTGTTAAGTGCTGTGTGAGTTTATTTTGTTTTTTATTAAAATTTGTATTGTTGTACTGGTTCCTTACTTCACAACTTCTAGGATGCTAGAATTTTATTCATGTCTGGATGCTTAGATATGACTGACAGGAAGAGATTGACATTTTGACGAAATGTGTTCCAATTTAGGCAAATTGGCAATTTTTTGGATATTTTAGGTTTTCTAGTTTGTATCTAATTTAATTACAGAAATCTCTAGCTCATCTTTGAGGTTTGTATGGTTATCTATTTAAAAGCTTATTTACTAATTTATAATGTTCTGTATGACTGGATAAATTTGTTCTTCACATAATCTTCATTTATGGCAGGTTGTTTGGGCATGGACTATGAATCCACCATATAGCACTAAGCGGTGACATCAACGTCAACCCTTGTCAACACTTGATTCGATCTCTTCACCACAGCATTGAACCAATGTCTCGAAGGCAACATTAGAGGTAGAGTTGACATTTATTCAAATCCTTTTTAAATAATGATTTATAAGTTTCTGCTTATTAGCTAAATTTCATTCAGTGATAAAATATGTTCTTCTTATCCCTTCATATGAATGCAAGCTATGATATGTGGATTGGAAACTTTACATTGTTACAATAATTGCTTCTGGTGGATTTAGCTAGTTCAACATACATATAGTATAGACAGAAAACCATCTTATCCCACTAACTTCAGTCCGGAATTCCTTGAACCCTTAAGCTGAAAAGAACTTAAATTCCCTAGCTCAATTACAATTTAACAATGGTTGACAAAACAATTTCCAAATTAGCAAGACAATGAAGAAACCTATGTAGTCAAAATATCAAAGGTTGTAATTGGACTAATAGCCAAACATGGATGGCAGTTCTTAGTTAATAATTGAATATGGTTTTTACAACTAATTGATGCAAGATTAACTACTATGATTCCAATTGATGTATGAAAGATTCAACTCGAGGTGGATTTTGTAGAGCTGGTTAAAAGGTTTAACAGGACTTGGGCATCAATTCAAGCTAATAGGTAGAAAAATTTGGGTTAGGAAGGCTCTTTGGGCTTATTGAAAGAATAAAGATTTGTCCTGAAGTTATGAAAGGGTTCTAAGTGAGCAAAATAAGTATACTATTGGAACTAATGAAATTTTGGATGAAGGCATAGAGTGGAGATTTTTAGGAGAAACTAAGTTCAACAAGGTCCTAGGTATAGGCCATGCACACAAGGACACAAAATATGCTTCCCAAAGAAAACCTAAATTCTAAAAATTAGGGTTCTAGGTAGAGTTTTAGAGTGAAATTTGGTAGAACAAGAAGTAATCAAAACTTACAGCAGTTACCTAAATGAAGGTATTTTTAGAATATTTGGCACAGAGTTGTAAAAACTATAGAAATAGCAAATTCTTGGTATTGGAAGAATTAATGAAAGAACGTACATGGATCAATAACAAACCCTTGTTGATTTAATTTGATGTTTTCCTTGGTCAATAATGTCTTTATATGCTAGAATCAAAAAACTTCTAGAGGAAGTTAGAGAGAAAGAAAGAGGAGAAAACCCAAAATCACTCAACAGGTCTGAACAAAAATATATGTGGATTACCTCCAGTTTTTCCTCTCCCTAAGCTTATCCCAAACAGAATTCCATCTCTTGATGATGGAGAGATGATAAGTGGATCAGGCCTCTTGTTTCTTTGATTATTAATAAAATTTCTGGTGGCTGCCCCTCTACCGGGAGTAAAGTTTGGAGTTCTAAAAATATGATAAGTGGAAAGAAGCTTGAAGTTGGTCTCCAATCACATTGTCCCACATGACAGGCTGTAGATCTAGCCATATCCATCATTACATCCATATTCCACCATTTTCTCCCAAGGTGGGTTAGGACCCATTTTCTCAGTTCATACCAGAACTCTCTCTCCCATGGATTTACCTAAAAATAATGATCTCTCTATCAAGTTATAGCTTTGAGTTTTCTAGTTTTTGTCTTTGATAAACATGAGTTGCTTAGCCTTGAGAGTCTGAAGTTGATAGACAGATTGGGCCCACAACCTGTATGTGTCTTATGCGGGTGATTTTTTTGACCCACTTTGGAGATTCTCATGGACAGATTCTCTATGAAAATTTTGCTAGGATTTTTCTTTGAATAGCTTCTACTTGATTTTGGGGTGAACTTTAGGTTGTCTTAGGTACCATGCTGCTTTTACTTTTCCAATCAATGCAGCAATGTTTACACAACTATTAGCTCATAGATTTATCTTATACTTCAAACATATTGGTGATGGAAACTCTTTCAAATAATCTTCTCCAATGGATGTAGGTTCTCTACCAAACCAATGCAGCAATGTTTACACAACTATTAGCTCATAACACTTATTTTTATCAACATGGTTTGCATGACACTTCCTTATTCAATATCTGATTGCATAACACTTAATCAATAGGGTATCCATAACACTACATATATAATGATTAATTTATAACATCTTCTTTAATAGCCAGTTTTATGTTAATTGACTAATTTTTTTAATATGATATAATTGCTTTTTCAGGAAATTGTTGACAAGGAGCATATTGAAGATACTTTTGGCTATGATGGAGAATTTTAAAAAGCATAGAGCAAGACAATTTACTTAAATGTATTGTGTTTTGAAGTACAATTTTTGTTGGTTTTGAAAATCTCTACTATTGGATTTGACTTCAAAGTGACATTTGTATATATGAACATTTAATAATGAACTAGTTTAATTTAAAAATGATTTATTTGGTTAAAATTTGTAATTATTTTTTTCTTTTATTAAATATACAACATGCATTGAATTCAAATTTGCATGATGAAATTAGTAGTTAGTGATAAAGGTTCTTTTAGCACTATATAATAAGCAACATTTTTATTGTTGCTTCATTTATATTTTAGCATATATATATATATATATATAGGTAAGTATTTTGTGTCATTTAAAAATGCTGCTATAGATGACCTTGTAGTGGCGCTTATAAGTGCCGTTATAGAGGTTGCTATTTAGTGGCACACAGAATTGCTACTAAATGTGAAATAAATGCCATTATTAAATTTCAATATGACATTTGAAGCTGTCACTAAAAGATGAAAAATACCACTAAAAATATGTTTGATTGGCGTTTATATAAGTGCCATTAAAATTTGAATAAATGCCACTAAAAGTCAGTTTGAGTGGCATTTATTTATGTGCCACTAAAAATTGAATAAATGCTGCTAAAACCATTACCAACATAGGTACTGGTGGCGCAATTTGAAAACGCCACTATAGCCTTTAGTGGCGCTTTTACCTATATTTAGCGACATTTTCTAACGTTGCTAAAGGTCACTTTTCTAGTAGTGATATCCCTTGCACTTCACATAAGATGATTATTCCTTTAATAACCATTCTGAATGTTGCAAAATTGTTAGCCAATAAGGATCTTCATAGACATGCATGAAGACAATGTGATCATAACCCCCAAGATGATAGATGTTGTCTCAATCATTTTGAAATTCTATGAATGATGGAATATTCCTTCTACATCAAATATGAGAGGTTTGTTCTAATCAATAAGTTTCTCTTCAATATATATTGTTGAGGAAAATGGGCACATGAGGTTTTTGTTGCAATCCTCAACAATATTAAAGCAATCAATAGTCATCATATTTGGTTTTACCCTTCAAACACTGAAGTTGCTATCTCATCCATGAAACTCCAATTCATGAATTCATTTGGAGCTATACCTCTACGAAACTCAAGGGAACTCAATCTTGAGAACAGTTTTTCATTGCTTTTGTTCACCACTCACAACTATAGCTAGTTTGGTTGCATGTTGAGTAGAGAACTCCATGAAACTTTTGGATCTCAATACTGAAACCTGTTTTTCATTGTTTCAGATCACCATCCCAACTATAGCTGACCTAGATGCTTGCCTTGATGAAAAGGAATGAGTGGAGGTATTTGCATCAATCATTGTCCCTTCTTTCAAATGAGAACATAGTGATGTCAACTCTTAAGCAAGTGCATCGATTTATATTCTCAACTCTATCACTTCTTATGTTTTGTTGTTGAATTTTTGCTCCATGATGTGATCCACTTGTTTCTTCCTAGGAGCTATAATCTAGAAAAGGATCAAACTTGTGCTCTAATACCAAATTGTGTAGTATATAAACAAATCATGTTCAAAAAAGCTTTAAAGAAAAGAACTAAAGCTAAAAAGAACAGAAAGAACAATTCTTCACTGAATAATTAAGAGAAAATCAACAAAAACTGTCATAGCTTCGGCCTAGCTACTCTCTATATAGACTTCCTTGCACCTTCATGGCTCCTACAAGAAAGTTTCATAATTTACTTGAACACTCCTTATTAGAATCCTATTAAATCTCCTAAAAAAGAAAGTCCTAATTGAAGATAAATTCGAAAATCCTACTATGATGCTAATTTAATAAATACAAACTAAGATATAAATTTTGCAATGATGCTAACTTGGTAAATATGAAGTAAGATGGGTCTTCAAAAACCAATTTAGTAAATGTTTACTTTATTGACCCAAATCCTATATTGTATCAGGAATCATGAATAAATTTCCAAACAAAAATATATATTTTGGTACGAAGACCCGAATTCCAAACATATTGAAACCAAATCATATTGGTATCATTAGTTCTAATAAGATTCCAAGTTGAAGAGAGAAAAATCTCACCATTAGAATTCACATTATAAATAAGCTTATCATCTTCATTGTTAATAATGATTACAATTTTTTTTAGCTAAGTCCATAATAAATTGAGCAAGGGTTGGTGCCAATTCAAAACACCAATTACCATGAGCATTCACAACTTGATTTAAAAAGAAGTCTTGAACATTATCACCATTCAAGCATTGAATAAGAGGGCTTGAGCCTGTCCAATTATCATACCGAAAGGAGATCTCCCTTTTCTTTTCAACCATTGATAGTAAAATGGGGCAACATCTTTTAGCTTAATCATACATTTCCAAAATTGGATAATCATGTTACCAAAAAAAGGGTTGATATATGAGAAAAAACGGATCAATAATCAACACAAGGGATTTGATGCAAACACAAAATTTCAAACTTGGCTACGTGTTTAATCATGAATGAACATGCTATCATTTGTGTTCGCAGTAGATCCATAGCCAGGTTTACACACTTGTGTTCGCAGTAGATCCAGACTTTGTTATCATTTGGTTAGCAACATCTTATATTGAGATTTGGGAAAGAGGATGCTGAGTTCACATATGCTGTGGCCCATGGTTCTAGCACTCCCTTGCTATCATCAATGAAACACATACACCCCGATGATAGAAATTCAAAAGGAGTTGAAGAGAGTGTTGCAACCATAATCGTACCATAAAATTCAAAAGCAGTTCAAGTCGTCACTAGTTTCATAAAATGGCCTAGCAAAACTAAGCTCAAATTGCAAACTGGAATGGGCTTATCTTGTATTGGGAAATACGAAAAAATATAAAAAATTGGATATATCTTTAAATTATCTATATAAATATATTAAGCTGAAATGTGTATGTAAGAAGGACTGAGGATGAGGGAAATGGAATCTAACAGTATTTTTTGTATTTTTTTTTCTTATAAATTATAAGAATGTCACTCTCTACCAACTCTCTCTCTCTCTCTCTCTTATAAATTACAAGAATGCCATATCTCCCCTTATAAATTACAAGAATGTCACTCTCTCTCCAATTGAGGGAGATCTCAACTTGGCATCTCGACTGCTAGGGGACCTGCAATCAAAGGTAGTCGAATTTGAGCTAAACCGAGCTCGAACTTCTGAGCTCAAGCTCAAGTCTCTAGTTCAAATCGAGCTCGAGCTAGACGACACCTTGACCACTGAGGGAGACCTTGGCTCAGCACCTCGATCACTAAGGGAGATCTCGACTCAACAATTCGACAACTAAGGGAGACCTCAGCTCAACACCTTGTCAACTAAGGAAGACCTTAGCTCGACACCTCGCCTGTTAGGGAACCTCAGCTCGACACTTTAGTAGTTGAGGGAGACCTCGATTTGGCACCTCAACAATTGAGGGATACCTTAGCTGCTTGAGAGACCTACAATCAAAGGTAGTCGAGTTTGAACTTTCAAGCTTTTGACTTGAGCCGAGATCGAGCTCGAGCTCAAATCTCTAATTCGAATCGAACTCGAACTTGATAGTTTATGAGCGAGCCACTGCAACGCAGGGCTTCCTCCGCTAGTACATTCATTATAATAAACAAAATCAAGTGCAATAAAATATAATCCATGAAATGATGGAGATGTCTAAAAACATAAAAAAAAATAAAAAAGAAACAGAAAAGGTATAAAAACTAACATCTAACATGTGACCCATTATTGGACCAAATGGTTAAGTGGTTTAACTAGATACGCCACTAAGGCTCAGTTTGGAAAGAGTACAAACTTCCTTCACATCAACATTAAATCATACTCTCCTTGCACGACTTCCTCCACAGCCAATCATAGGACACCGCATCAACATTAAATCATGTGCACATCTCTCATGTGCCAGTGCCAGCATTAAATCATGTCTTTCTCTTATGAGTCGATTCCTCTTGTCTATTATCTCTTATTATTTCCCAAATTTTCATTCTTTGACTTCATTGTCATCTTATTTGTTGCCTCTCGTCTGGTAAAAAAATCTAATTAGCAGGGGTACCTAATTCATTCAATCTGATTACAGCAGATTATTTCATCCCTTCACATACTTGATACCATTTCAGAGACGGGGAGAGATCTCACGGTCAACAGTACCAAAACACTTAATAACAAAACAAAATGTCAAAAAATAAGAGAAAAGGTTAAGACGCCTATTAATGATCCTTGCACATTGCACATGTGAGGTGTACACATGATTCAATGCTGAGGTGGCACACTGCTATTGGGAGTGCAGGGAAGTGTACATGATGCTATGTGCAGGAGATCCGGACTCCCAATTACAGCCCTACTAAAAACCTAATTAGGTGACAGGTCAGCCGGTCCGATTGGCTGGGTCATCCAAGGATTGAAAACATTGCTATAGAAGTTAAAGTCTCAATAAGATTTCATCCTTCTACCAAGAAAAGAGACTTGGTTCATCCAAAAACACTTTCTTACCCACTATTCTAGGCTATTGCAGAAAAGATCTAAACCCTTATTAAAGGATCAAACACAAAATATCTAAATTCAACACAAGTACAACACTCTAAAGCATCAAGTCTGTTAGACTGTCTGGCCGGCCTTTGTAGCAAGCCAACGATCAACAAGCAACGACTGAGCTTTAGTCAAAAGCCACAGCTCTTCTCGGCCAGTGCCGACACCCAACAATTGTTTTACCCACCAACATTCGGTCTTTCATAAGGATTCAGGTGCTCAACGATAATATGGCATCTTCTTCTCTACTTGCTGCTGGCCGCAACTCAGAACGAACAAGGTTAACCAGTAACCATTAATATTACCTCTCGAAGTCTCGATGGGTTCGTCCACTCCCATTTTCATTTTACCTTAAATCTATCAATAATATCTATACACTATTTCTCGGGATCTATTGGCCATCTTTTCTCAGTCTCTCCTCCATCTATAGAAGAAAATACACTCTCAGTCCACTGTTACAACCAGCGTTAGTCAATGGCTCCATCGCCTAGTGGTCTAATACCTTGCAGCCTCTTATGTCCTGTAAGTGAAACCACACTAGTGGATAAGAAAAACAAAATACTTTGCAACCTGAAGAGTGGACTATGATATGGAAAATATATGATATACGAAAAATGTCTGACCAATCAACTGGAATTAGAGGTGTCAATTGGGCTGGATTTGGTTCAATCCGATCCAGTCCAATGTGAGTTCATTATAAATGGATCAGGTCCAATCCAATTCAATGAATGTTTTGGACCAATTTGGGCCGGTCCAATTCAATGTCTGGACCGTTCAATCTGTTCAAATTCATTTTGATTTTGATTGGTTTCAACCCAAACCCGGTCCACTGACACATATATTCTTATCTTATATCAATGGACCAGATATTGGCTTAATCCAACCCAATCCAATATAAATTTGTTATGGACGGACCATGTTCCATCCAATCTAATAAATATTTTGGACCGGATTGGTCCAATCCAATATGTCTTGTTGGTCTGTCTAATCCGTCCAAATTGATTTTGGACTGGACGAGGTCCAATCCAAAACCGCTCCATTGACACCCTTAACTGGAATCATAAACATGGTAGCCAATCATGTGTTATTTATCAAAATTCATGGATAGATTGTGATTGGTCAAAACTCTTTTGGTACCAAGTCTTTCCCGCATCATAGATTTTCCCCAGGTGGATTGGGCTCAGTTTGGAAGAAGTACAAATGCAAATATGTAGAAGGAAAAACCTTATGTTTTATATTATTTTATATATATTTACACTGTACATATTTGCATTTATACTCTTTAGGGTCAGTTTGGAAGGAGTATAAATACAAAAATGTACAACAAAATATAAGTTTTGCAGTCTACATATTTGTATTTGTGCTCTTTCCAAACTAAGACATATTGAAATTCTATTTAAATTCTTTCTCATTAGGCCCAAAAACGATTGTAAGCCTGCCCGGGCAGGCCCATGTAGGCCCGGGCTTAGCCTTTGCCCTTGGTGCAAATCAAATCTCACCTTAAATATGTATGTACTACATATTTATAAGGGATAAATATGTATGTACTACATATTTATCCCTTATATTAAACATTATAAATATTTATATGATATTGATATATGTAAATTTGTACGCTGGGTTTTGACAGGGTCTGACTACTCAACCTAAAATTAGATCTGGCACGCAAATTACAATTTCTGTTATGTTTGGTTTGAAGGAAAAGGTAGGGAAAGGAAGAAAAAGGTACGGAAACTTGTACAAGATTTATAAAGATTTCCCTACATTTTCCTTCCTTTCCTTATTTTTTCCTTCAAACCAAACACAGCCTTAATAATCCTAACTCAATACTTCAAAATGATACAACCCAATCCAAACTATTGGGCTAAGCAGCCCAAATTGCACCCTAAATGTGAAGCCTAGTTAAAGAGGAATAACCAAGGCTGTGTTTGGCGTGTCTTTCCGTGTAGTTTTTCGGTTGTTTACAAGTCAGAAAGACCGATTTTTGGTCTATTTCCGTTTGGCGCATGAAAGATCTAGCCGCCAAAAGATGGAATGTCGAAAAAACGCAAAAAACCCATTTTGGGAAGTTCCAAATGAAGCTTCTCGTGTCTTTTGCGTTATATTCTCACACGGAAAGACGTGCATTTGCCAAACATGCTTCGAGCTGCTCAAATCTTCATAGCTCAATACGCCTTTTGACTGTCAAAGCTACCAGAAGATCTTCCAAAAAAAACACGCCAAACGGGCCCCAAATCTATCAAGATTTCTTATCAATAAGACACTACCAAACATGCTTACAATATATATCCCCACAAAAAAAAAAAAATCTATAACCGTATCATGGTTCAAAATTTCGCAACGTATTGGACCGCATCGACCGATACGTATCATTCCAGTATAAGTCCGATACAAGGAATGCATAGAAACTATTTGTATACAAGTCCCCTTCTCTCTCATTAATTTCATTAAATTATATTTAGGGCCGAGTTACCTCTCATTAATTTTATATTTACTCCTATAGTTACGTGCAATTTCTCTCATTAATTAGTTAACTATTCGTGTAATTAATGCATAATTTTAAATTTGAATTTCAATTTTAGAGCCTAATTGGAATTCTTCTCATTAATTTCGTTAATTAATAACCCACTTTTTCATTAAATTCGTTTTGTTGGTATAAAAAAAATAACTTAGGAACAACAAGATTTGAACTCTAGACATTAGGCTTTAACAACTAGAGATAAACTACTAAGCCACACCGATTTACTTGCTATAAGTTTATGCATTTTTATTTTTAAATATATTTTCTCTTTTTCTTAGTTTATGCTTATCAGTAAATGTTAAAATTAATTATTAAAATTTATGTATTAATAAATATAAAGATAAATTATATTAATTGTTTTAAAACTAATATGTATCAATATCAAGGTTCAAAATATTGATACGCCGGTAGGTTTGTATCGAGCGTTTTGATACTTGTTTTTTACCTTTTTTTTTTTCAAAACTAGTTCAGGGTAGCCGATCTAGGACCCCTCCATCCCCTGAACCGGTCAAACCCCCAATACACCCACTGTAGGGGCATATCGGAAGGGTCCCAGAACAATACGTATCGGCCGATACGGGCCGATACGTAATGATACTTTGAACCTTGATCAATATACATTTTAATTTTTTTTTTGTTTTTTCACGTTTTATTTATTCCATCATTTGTGAATAGTTACTAAGTGTGTCCCGATATCTTGAATTTTATATAGACCATTAAATTACAGTTTTTTATTTTTAAATAACTTATTTACAATCATATAAAACTTGTAACTATCATTATTAATATATTTTTAGGATTTATTTAAATTTTTAGTATATTTATGTATATCTTAATTTTTCGTCTGTATCTATATATCCAAAACATATCCCAATATATCTCTTAAAATTATGTTTCTGATATACCTTACATTTCTGATACTTGAACCGTACATCGCAAAAATGAATGCCATCTCAAAATTAAATTAGGCACCCATCAATTACAATAGACAAGTATGAAACATATTTGAGATGTCAGATATGGGACTATAAGGTGTTGGAAGATGAGTTGTTAACGTAGTAATGTTGGTAGCAGATCTGGGCGTACATAAGGCAATAACAGTTGAGGTAGAAAGGGGTGTACAGATAGATACAAATAAAGACAAAAGCTTAGTTGCTCAATCAATACAATACAATACAAACGATGATAGAATCTTAGGGTTGTCAGAGTGAAACACAACCAGTGACCACAGAAAATTCTAGGACGTCTGGGTATTTATCACTTTATTAGATAGATGAATAGGTGAAGTCGTCTTCGACATGTGAGGGAGAAAGAACTGATAACACCACGAAGGCTCCAAACAGTACCGTAACAATTGAGGTGAAATTGACGAGGTAAGCCTCGGGCCCGTACTTGGCGAGGCCTGAACTCTCCAGGAAGGTCAGCTTCTCCAGAAAACCTAGCATGGCCGTGCCCAGCGCCAGAACATACACAAACAGTCCGAACACTACATGCCAAGGAAGAGACTCGCCTCTAACCGCTGCTGAGCCGCCCGGGTAAAAAAACACTAAGAACCCATATATCCACTGTCAATTTCAAACACCTAAACATTATGAGAACGCAGAAGGAGATAAAAGATTGAATCCATAGAATTCCAGGTTGTTTGTAATGAAGAAGCGTCAACTGCATAAAAACTTGCCATGAATCATAATCATCAACATCAAATAGAACAATTAATGGAAATACCTAAAAAATAAATGCCTATTTACCTGAATTCCATATAAGCAGATGGTTCCGATCCCAATCCAAGAATGCAAGCTATATAGATTGGCAATGTTGCTCTCATTGTGATATTTGAAGGCAGCATAAATTCCCACAATTCCAAGAATGAGCGCGAATAAATGGAGAATTAGGTGTATCAGTTTTTTCACTTCTTTCCTCCAAGGAAGGGCTTTATAGCTTATTATGGCTGCATTTTTCAAAAACTAAAAATAATTATTATAACAAATCAGGGCATTAGTATTTAAATAAAGAAATAGCATGATTTCATTACAAGGATGTCATCTTTACAATATTCTATTTACCTTCACCTCCTAATATAATGAAGCCAATTAACATCAAAACCGGATGAATCTGCAAAATTGAAAAAAAATATGAATTGAGTATCGGAGATGAATAGGTTATGTTTATTGGGTAAACTATGGTGTTTCCAACAAAACAGAAACCCACCCTAATCTTCTAATTAAAATTACTTTTCACTAACCACAAGTTATCTGCTAATCACAAACACCTTAACACTGTCAAACAACATATATAGTTACATGATAATCACAAATACCTTAACAATCATATGATGCAAAACAACTTTTTAGGGTCCGGATTGCCGTATTGGCATACTGTTTGAGCGGTTTAGATTATAGCTACATCTTTTACTTTCACTTGTCTGTATGACATTGGGCAGAAGTGGAAGTCGAAACTTGGGCACATTGAAGAGGATAGAGTTGTTGGTAATATAATCACACATTACCTGTGCATTTGTCAATTGAGGTTTTCTTTTTGAGTTATGATTAGAAGATATAATTGCAATTTCAGAAATGTAAAATGGGTATCTGTTATTGTTGGACACCTCTGTTAGTGCATCTATAACAAATGCCATGTTCTTTGTTAGTGGTAGCTTTGATTATATTTTAATCGGTTCACTATGCTATTTATCTATTGGTTTTTTTTAGCTGTGTTCGGTTGCGTCAATGAAGTAAATGTTTTTGGAAGTAAAAGCTCACGGGTCGGGTTGGATCGGTTTACTGGGGTTTTCCCAACCGACTCAACCTGGTCGGGTTATCTGAGATGGAAACCGAAACCGACTCAGTGTTAAGCAAAACGACCTGGTCGGTTTGAGTCGGGTTGGGTCGGTTTTGGTTTTACTCCTGTACAAAAAGGACATAGAAGTATAGAAGGAAATATCTATTCTGAAAACTGAAATATGTATTTTAGAAATATGTATTTCAGATATTTCGGTTTTTATGCAAAACTGAAATATCTTTATTTAACGGTTTTAAATATAAAATATATTTAAATTAAAATCGAAATATATATTTAAATAGATTAGGTTGTTCATACAAAACTGAAAACTGAAGTTTTTAAGATTTTTTCTGAAAATATATTTAAAACTGAAATATGTATTTTTGTTTATATATATATATATATATATATAAACAAAAATATACATACAAATATATTGGAATATATATTTTCTGGAAATATATATCTCACATATTTCAGAATATATATTTTTTAGATATAGATTTTTTCAGATATTTCAGTTTTTATTTAACAGTTTTAAATATAAAATATATTTCAGTTTTTATGTAAAACTGAAATATCTTTATTTAACAGTTTTAAATATAAAATATATTTAAATTAAAACCGAAATATATATTTAAATAGATTAGGTTTTTCATACAAAACTGAAGTTTTTTGTGCAAATATATCATCATTAACCGGATTTTTTTTCAAAGCTTAAATTTAAACAAAACACAAATAAAATATATCAACTTGTAACATGCATTAAATTAAAAAATAAATAAATAAAAAAATACTAACCTTTGAATGACTGAAGTTGAGACTTTGAGAATGAGACTTGAGCTTGAGTTGAGAGAATGAGAACTTTGAGAAGATGGGAGTTGAGAGAGCCAAGTTCAACTGATGTCTTGAAATTGAGACTTGAGAACTTGAAATTTTAAATTTTTTATTCTTGAGTTGAGAGTCAAATTGTATTAGAGAATAGAGATTGTGCTTGAGTTGAGGGGCTAAGGGGGGTGGACCAAGTTATTGCCTAATTGGTTGCCTATTTGGTGTAAAAAAGTATAGAAACTAGGATAGAGACAATTTAGTTAAGTAGGAACTAGAAGATTAGATTAGGTTGTAATTAGGAATTAGGATAGGGACAACTTAGTTAAGTAGGAACTAAGTCAGTTCGATTCGGATTGATTTTAGTTTTTACACAACAAAATCGAAACCAACTCAAACCATCACTTTATAAATTTGTACAACCCAAAACCAAACGATGCTTATGAAAACCCGACCAACTCGGATTGGATCGGTCCGAATTGGTCAGATTGGGCCTTCTTATGAACAGCCCTAGTAAAAGCAAAGTGGTAAGTTTTTGTGCTTAGGATTTGTGGGAGTTGATAAGCCTCAAAAGCAGACCTGATGTCTGCTCCATAAGGGAGGAGCAGAGAATCCGTAAAGCCATGGTGGGGGTGGCCATTATGGTGAATTTTGATTGGTTAGTGTACGCCTTGGCAAGTGTGGACATCCGGACACCGGATCTTCTGCAATAATAAAAAAAAAACTCTGCTGCTCACATAGCATCTCCCAATGTGCTGCGGGATTCCCGATGTTTACAGTGTTTTTGCTTGCAGAGAATCCCAAAAAAAGGCAAAAAAATAAAAAAAAAACAAGAAAAGAGTCGAGTCGAGTAGTTGAAGAGAACTGTCACTTTCTTCGGTTCTAACTTCTAAGTTCTAAGGTCTAACTCTTCTTCATCTTCTTTTTTGACCTGTGGGTTCATCACTCATTTGGCCAAATTCTATGTTGAGAATCCAATTCACAATTTTCCACGGGCTATACACCATCAAGAGTTCCTTTTCCCCTATAAAAATTGAGAAGAACGCAACAAGTAAGGAAATTCTGAGACTCTGTAACGAGTCATTAACTTGCAGTGACCGAACTACAAACAGCGAACCAAATCAAAATAAATTAGGAATCAAGAAGAAGAAAGCCATCTATTCAATTATTTTTCACCCGAGGTTCGAACCGATCGATCAAGGAGTGGAGAAGAGCAACAAGATAGTTCTACTGATTCCAATTTTGGATCAATCAAACAATAACAACACAAAACAAAAACAATCTCACGCAATAATTGCAATCATGCAAGAAAACACAAGCAGGAAGGAGAAGAACAAAGAGGAGAGGAGCGTACATTGAAGATGAGGGATTTATTGGTGGCTTCGAAAGCTAGACCCCCTCTGAAGTGAATGCACCAGACCAGTACCATGATCGCAGCTGCGATTGCCAGCACATGCGACACCAACGTGAAAGGCTGCGCACTCACCCTCAATGCCATGTCCGTTCTCTGTTCCCGCGCTCTTCGGCCTTCGCCCCACTTCTCTCTCTCTCTCTCTCTCGTTGTCTTTGTTAGCTTTCTCTCTCCGTCTACCCCTGCTCGCTCGATGCTCACTTCATTCACTTGCAGACTTGCTTTCCCCAATAAACAGGCAAACGACGAATGGAATTGGAAGGGACTTTTATCGACGAACCCTTTTCTTCCCCGTGACTTTTGTTTTTCCAGCAATGAATATCAATCAAGCCATTGATCAGAAAGCACGTGGAATTCAATTAATTGATTGTTGTAATTTGTGTACCTGTTTCACCTACGTGTCTCTTTCTGGATCGTTACCAAGGCTGCTACCTTCTTGTTTGCAGCACCTCAGCTTTGCTCTCTTCTTTTGGCGGCATTAATGGGAGAAAATCGATAAACTAGAAAAACCCTTAGATGGGAATCTTTAGGTTGCCACTTGCCAGTGGTAGTGGATTACAATTCTGTATACAAACGCATCTTAAGTCCAGGTACACAGCGTTTAGGTCCGTTTAAAGTTATAAGTATACATGATCTTATCTCTTGCGTTTGCAACGCTTACCAACTAATCGATCTCAGACCGTCAGACGTAACTTTGGCCATATCTTTCGGATGGTTCAGTTTTGGACGTTGATGAATTAATACTATATTAAGATCATCAACGTTTTGACTCGATAATGAAGGGCCTATCTGCACCTCGGAGCACTGGGTAAAATTTTAACCCAATTTTGACAAAAGAAAGAGATGTGTATATAAAGGATAAGTTCTTTGTTTTTGTTTTTGAGGTATGAAAGGATAAGATTATGGCTAAGGTAACTCGCGGTCCTAGTGAAATGTGTTGGCGTGTCTAGTGAGGGATGGATCAACCGAGTATGAAGTTGGGCTGGGCCGTCTCTCTATTCAAAAGTTTGGGCTTAGACTGTCGGACCTAAAAATGTGGTAGGTAAAGTTTGGGTTAAGGGGTTTGGTAGACCCATTCCCAATTTTTAGGTGCTGGAGTTCTACGATATAACGTTTGAAAAGGCATTATCAAGAGATCATATATCCGGGTGCATTTATTCATATTGTTTTTTATTAAATTTATTAGGCCTCTCAACTTTTTTTTATATTCTTTTGTCTCATCCACTTTCTTTGATAAATGGTTAATTTTTTTTTGTCTTTTATCATTTTTACCATCGAGTCTAAGTCTATGTTTTTTAAATTATATTATTTTAATAGATATTTTTGACAAATTATATTTTAAGCATTTACTTAAGAAAGTTAATTTTATCAATTGAGATAAAAATACTTGTCTATATAAATGATGCCCGAAAAAATGTATTTACCATAAATTTCACCTAAATCCTTAAAAAGAAAATAGAAAAATCAGTCAATAAAAATCACAATCCCATTAACCCACTTTCCCTACTAAAATATGCAAAACGAACGAAACCCAAAAGACAAACGTGCAAAATTCTAGTGATAAGCCACTAGAGAGTGGTTTTTTGTTTTTCCTCGGTTTTCAAAACAAAAGAAATAGCTGTGAAGTTGACAGGGATACAAGGTAGGCATGTGGACCATACCTGGCGGCTGGCGTGGCCAGAGTTTCCGAGGGCAGTTAGTTTGTCCAGTAGTGCAGCTGCCCGCCTGCCCCCACCACCACGTGATAAGTAGCACTCACTACCAACCCGTATATAACCAGTAGCAAAATTTCCAAACCACATTCCAATACTGATATAGAATATAGGTCCAAAAGAAAGAAACTATTCTTAACGGAACAAAATCAGCTTGAGTCGTAGTTTCACCAGCTACATTTAAACTGATGAGGGCAGATTTGGCTCTCCAGTGAAATTGAGACATGTGGCACCTCGTGACAACTAAGCAAGCACCCAGACAACAACTTACCAAATTGGTGTCCCCCCTGGGTACCGGTCTGGCTGGCTTGGTGCGACCTGCACGCGGCATACAGGGGGCCTGCACGCGGCCTGGCGTAGCCCGCGCGGCCTGCGCGACCTGGCCGGATCAGCCTGCCACAGGCGCCGACCTGGCAACCTGGCCCGGACACAGGCGCCGACTTGGCAATCTGGCCCGGACATAGGCGCCGACCTGACAACCTAGCCCGGACACAGGCGCCAACTTGGCAACCTGGCCCGGACACAGGCGCCGACCTGACAACCTGGCCCGGACACAGGCGCCGACCTGACAACTTGGCCCGGACACAGGCGCCAACCTAGCAACCTGGCCCGGACATAGGCGCCGACTTGGCAATCTGGCCCGGACACAGGCGCTGACCTGACAACCTGGCCCGGACACAGGCGCCAGCCTGGCAACCTGGCCCGGACACAGGCGCCGACCTGACAACCTGGCCCGGACACAGGCACCAACTTGGCAACCTGGCCCGGACACCGACCCGCCGACAGACACAGGCGCCGGCTTGGCAACCTGGCCCGGACACCGACTCGCCGACAGACACATGCGTCGGCTTGGCAACCTGGCCCGGACACCGACCCGCCGACTGATACAGGCGTCGACCTGACAACCTGGCCCAAGTGCCGACTTGGCACAAGCGCCAGCCTGACAACCTCGAGGAGTTCATCATCATACCCCGGTTCTGACGGGATATGACGTCTTACCATTTGATGGCTTTTCACCCACCTAACCCGCGAGGGCACCACTATATAAGGACTCCGACCCCCAAAACCAAAGGGGAGGAAAAAGGATGGTAACCCCCACTCTCTAGCTCTCTCATTTCTCTCCAAGCCCTCTGTAATCAGAATGCTAACTTAGGTATCGGAGAGTCCCCGCCGGGAAAATACCCCCGGGTCCTCTGATTCAGTTCTCGTAGGTCTACAAAGGAGAGAAAATACCATCGGATAGTCCCTCAGCTCCCGCCATCTACAAAGGAGAGAAAATCACCTCATCCTTTGAGTTGCAGACCGCCTAGGAGCAAGTCAAGTGACGAGTTCGCCATCAGGTAGTTCGCCATCAGGCAGTTCGCCACTAGGGAGTTCACCACCAGGCAGTTCGCCACCAGGCAGCTCGCCACCAGGCAGTTCGCCACCAGGGAGTTCGCCACCAGGGAGCACCACCAGGCAGTTCGCCATCAGGCAGTTCGCCACCAGGGAATTCGCCACCAGGCAGCTCGCCACCAGGCAGTTCGCCATCAGGTAGTTCGCCACCAGGGAGTTCACCACCAGGGATTTCACCACCAGGCAGTTCGCCACCAGGCAGTTCACCCCCAGGCAGTTCGCCACCAAGGAGTTCGCCATCAGGCAGTTCGCCCCCAGGCAGTTCGCCACCAGGGAGTTCGCCACCAGGTAGTTCGCTCCCAGGCAGTTCGTCACCAGGGAGCACCACCAGGCAGTTCGCCACCCGGCAGTTCGTCACCAAGTAGCTCTCCACCAGGGAGCTCGCCACTGGGTAGTTCGCCACCAAGCAGTTCGTCACCAAGTAGTTCTCCTCCAGGGAGTTCGCCACCAAGTAGCTCATCACCAAGGCACGTCACCACCGGGTCAAACAACAAGGTACTTAGCCAAAAAA
This sequence comes from Nelumbo nucifera, assembly GCF_055504915.1. Lineage (NCBI taxonomy): Eukaryota > Viridiplantae > Streptophyta > Magnoliopsida > Proteales > Nelumbonaceae > Nelumbo > Nelumbo nucifera. Next base: position 186,460,903 of record NC_142649.1, on the reverse strand, counting down.
TTTATACATCACAAAAAATGGTACGTGACCAAAAACGGTTACATCAATTGGCGCTGTCTGTGGGAACACGCTACGAAAAGCTAAGTTCTCATCCTACAAAAGCTAAGTTCTCATCTTACCAAAGCTAAGTCCTCACTTTTCTGAAGCTATCACTTTATAGTTTACACTTTTTATGAACTCAAAAACTATGCAAGGAGCTAACAGACTAAGTAGGTCTACCAACCTTACTTTCAATTCGGATAATGCCTCATCAGTCCTCTCCGCTTGGTCCCCCCTACGAAGATGAGCTCTTCGTGGCTTCCGCGAGAGTTGACGGCCAACAGACTATATAGGCACCCTTACCGGTCGAGCCTTCCAAGGCTCCCGTGTGAGCTGGCGACCTAAAGTTAGTAGTGCTGCCCCCGAAGGTCGAGCTCCTAGTAGCTTCTTGTAGGAGTGGGTGACAGGCATTACGAAGCTGATGCAGCACAATCATAGCTCGACACCTCATAGGCAAAGCCTACGGGCCACATTACTGCTTAAGACCCGGTCGCCTCTCCGGCACGGGCAAAGTCAAAAAAGAGTAGACTACGAGTCACTCCCAAAAGCCTATGGGCCACATTACTGCTTAAGACCCGATCGCCTCTCCGGCACGGGCAAAAGTCAAAAAAGAGTAGACTACGAGTCACTCCCAAAAGCCTACGGGCCACATTACTGCTTAAGACCCAGTCGCCTCTCCGGCACGGGAAAATAAAAAAAGAGTAGACTACGAGTCACTCCCAAAGCCTACGGGCCACATTACTGCTTAAAGCCCGGTCGCCTCTCCAGCACGAGCAAAAGTCAAAGAAGAGTAGACTATGAGTCACTCTCAAAGCCTGCGGGCCACACTATTGCTAAATATCCAGTCGCTTCCTCAGCAGGAACAAAATCAGCAAAAGTGAACTATAAGTTTCCCCAGAGCCTAAGGGCTACACTACTGAACTGGTGGAGACCCCCTCGTCTTACTGGCAACTTGCCACATACAGGCAGCTCCCAAAGCCTAAGGAATTGGATCAAAACTTACTAGCTCGTCGACTTACGGGCCAAAAGAAATCTACTCCCTTCGCTGAGTTACTCTCAGCTCGGGAGTGGGGGGCAATTGATGAGGGCAGATTTGGCCCTCCAGTGAAATTGCAACACGTGGCACCTCGTGAGAACTAGGCAAGCACCCAGGCAACAACTTACCAAGTTGGTGTCCCCCCCGGGCATTGGTCTGGTTGGCTTGGTGCGACCTGCACACGGCCTGGCGTGGCTCGCGTGGCCTGTGCGCGACCTGCGCGGCACCTGGCGCGGCCTGCGCGACCTGGCCGGATCAGCTTGCCACAGGCGTCAACCTGGCAACCTAGCCCGGACACAGGCGCTGACCTGGCAATTTGGCCCGGACACAGGCGTCGACCTGACAACCTGGCCCGGACACAGGCGCCGACCTGGCAACCTGGCCCGGACACCGACCCGCCGACAGACACAGGCGCCGGCCTAGCAACCTGGCTCGAACACCGACCCGCCGACTGACACAGGCACCGACCTGACAACCTGGCCGCCTGGCACAAGCGCTAGCCTGACAACCTCGAGGAGTTCATCATCGTACCCCGGTTCTGACGGGATATGACGTCTTACCGTTTGATGGCTTTTCACCCACCTAACCCGCGAGGGCACCACTATATAAGGACCCCCAAAGCCAAAGGGGAGGAAAAAGGATGGTAACCCCCACTCTCTAGCTCTCTCATTTCTCTCCAAGCCCTCTGTAATCAGAATGCTAACTTAGGCATCGGAGAGTCCCCGCCGAGAAAATACCCCTGGGTCCTCTGATTTAGTTCTCGCAGGTCCCTCAGCTCCCGCCGTCTACAAAGGAGAGAAAATCACCTCACGTGGAGGGTAGTCGGGTTGCGCTGCACCAGGGAGCTCCAGCATCCTCTGAGTTGCAGACCGCCTAGGAGCAAGTCAAGTGACGAGTTCGCCATCAGGCAGTTCGCCACCAGGGAGTTCACCACCAGGCAGTTCGCCACTAGGCAGCTCGCCACCAGGCAGTTCGCCACCAGGGAGCACCACCAGGCAGTTCGCCATCAGGCAGTTTGCCACTAGGGAGTTCGCCACCAGGCAGCTCGCCACCAGGCAGTTCGCCATCAGGCAGTTTGCCACCAGGGAGTTCACCACCAGGCAGTTTGCCACCAGGCAGTTCGCCCCCAGTCAGTTCGCCACCAGGGAGTTCGCCACCAGGCAGTTCGCCCCAGGCAGTTCGCCCCCAGGTAGTTCGCCACCAGGGAGCACCACCAGGCAATTCGCCACCCGGCAGTTCGTCCCCAAGTAGCTCTCCACCAGGGAGCTCGCCACTAGGTAGTTCACCACCAAGCAATTCGTCACCAAGCAGTTCTCCCCCAGGGAGTTCGCCACCAAGTAGCTCATCACCAAGGCACGTCACCACCGGGTCAAACAACGAGGTACTTAGCCAAAAAATATCAAAAACGATTACATCATAAACCAAGATGCATTTTTCTTCGTTTAGCCTTGTAGTTAGTTAGTCATGTAATAACCGGTTCAATTTCTTCACTTCTTTTCTCTCATGACAAGAGCTTTATAACTGATGATCGCTGCATTTTTGTTAGAAAAATTAGAAAAAAAAAGTGTTCATATTGTAACAGTATATTCGATATTGTGGGATATATCTTGAGATTATTAAAAGGTCGTTACCATAATAATCATAGCTGAATTACCTTCACTTCCTTTTTTTTCTAGTAATTTTTTTTTATTGTTCTGAGCATTTTTCTTAAGATTGATAAATATAATTCATTAAAATGTTATTGGTTAGTCCAAAGTAGATGTGTCTGCCATTAGATTGGAATATTCGGGTGTCCAGAGCTTCTAGCGTAGGAATAAAGCATAGAGGGATATGAGGGGAAAAAAGATAAAAAACAGAGTAGCTTTTGGTGGGGGATAGAAAACGTGCTTTGGAGGAGGACGATTGACAAAAACAGCGACTTGTCTCCTACTGCAACTGATTTCGATCAAATGATCACAGTATCCTTTTGGAAGAAGTACACTGCAGTCCAAGAATTCTGAAATTACAGTCCCCATAATCTACTGGTAGCCCAATCTGGTTAGATTCATCCCCAGTACATGTGGGGTAAGAATTCTGAGCTGGATTGATCAATCATTTTCTTTTTTTTTTTCATTTTTAACAATCATAACATGAAATGAGTCGGATCTCAAGCCGACACAACCAAATCCATATCCACATAGAGTTGATGGTGAAATTCGTGATGGCCCTTAGCTTGTTGGACTTTCCTCTCAGATCCTAGAGGTTCAAGATTTACCGACTAAAAAGTGAAAAATAACCCTGTCAAATAGGTGTGCTATTAGGGAAATCCATATGATCCTCACATAGTACCCCAGTGGGAAGGAATCAACAGAGGTAGGAACTGAATTGGGGGTATCATGAGGAATCGAGGTTTTAAAAATCGGAACCGGAACCATTGTGGCCACCAGTTTCTGAGTTGACGGATTGACCATCTGATTCGAATAAATGGCTTGTTCTAACTTAAAAAAATAATAATTAAAATAAAAGACAGTAAAAAACCATTGAATGAGACGATGGTTCAATAGTGGGTCATTGATCAATCAACAGTTTTTGAGCAAGGATTGGGTTAAGAGTGAAATAAAATTTGTTGCTTGGGCAGTTCCTAGGCCAAACGATTTGACCATCATCCAAGTCAACAGTCAAAAAAGATAGTTTTGTAAACTCATTACAAAAGATAGTTTGGCTGCTCTCGTTTTCTACTATTATATTATACTTACATGCATTATATGCTAGATCATGAGCAGCCCTGTTCATTTCTCTATTTACATGTGATACACATATTATATCAAAAAAGGATAGAAGTTATATAACTTTCTGCTTTTTAGGTTGAATAAGCCAGTCCTCCTCGGCATCCCTGTAAATGTTTTTTACTAGGCTTTCTGAGTCAGAAAAGAGAACCAAACATTTTAGGTTCACATGGTGGGCATATTGTAACTCATGCAGGAGGACCCACCATTCAGCTTGGAGTGGGTTTGCTGCAACAACTCTTCTTCTCCCTATGAAAATTGTAATGCCATTTGCGGAGAGTATTTGAGCTCCTATTCCTTCCATTCCAGATGTTGATATGGAAAGAACCATCAATGAACATTTTGTGTTTTGTAGATGATAGTATGTCAGAATGCATAAATACTGGGTGTGTGATCTGTATTTCTAGGCTTGATGGTTGGAAACAGAGCATCAATTCTACTAGCTTTACTAGATTCATAACATGTTTCCTATGAATTGCTGCATTCCTCATATCCCAAATAAGTTTAAAGAGAACAAAGAATTTTGTAATGAACATCTGTCTCTCCTCTTTGTTTAAGTCTTTTAGCTTAGTTTCAATCTAGTCAAGAGTGAAACAATAAAGCTCCTTGTTTTGTACTTGTTGTGGATTAATGCCCAATGAAGTAGATATCCATACCGCATGAGCATAGGAGCATTAGAAAAAAATATGTTGCCAAGTCTTTGAGGTTGTTTAGCATAAATGACATATCTTCTCTTCTTCATTTAAGAAATGCAATTTATCTTTTGTTTTGATACCATTCCACTAAGCCTTCCACATAAAGATTTGGAATCTCATTGGGACTTTGCATTTCCACATGAGGCTCCAATTTTGTTGCTGCCATGAAGTGGATGCCTGCGTTGATATGAAGAATCTGTAACCAGTCTTTACATCATACTCACCGGATTTTGTTTTTGTCCAAATAAGCTTATCAACTGTGAGATGATGTAAAATCATGGTTTGTAAGATAGGCCACCAACAATCTTCCTTAAAATAGATCTCAATTTTTTGTTGATCCCATGTACTAGAGACACCCATGGATCCGAGATATAGATTGTTGTACCATCCTTTATATGCCATACTGTGTTCAATTTTATTTTATCTCATAGAGATGGAATTTGTTTCCACCACCCCGAATTTGATTATTCCTATTTGCATAGCCTAAGGTAAGTTGAACACCTAGATATTTCTCCACTTTTTCGAGTTTTTTACATGTGAAGAATTTGGAGAAGCATCTTTACTTTCCTTCTATGAACCTAGGACTCCTTTGCACTTGATCTATATCTGCTTTGCAGATCAACAAACGATCATCAGCAAAAAGAAGATGTGAAATTTTGGGGTCAGATTTGTTAATTTTTATCACCTGAATTTTATTTTGGGCTTCCTCTTTAGAGAGCAAACATGAGAGAATTTGCATCCCTACTATAAATAGGTAAGGAGATAGAGGATCTCCTTGCCTTAGACCATTCTTAAGAGAAAAAAAACTCTTTATGAGTTCCATTTATCTTAATTGAGAATTTTGGTGTTTCAATACACCATTTTATCATCCCACACCACTTATCTGGTATAAGACCTAGATCACAAAATCTCTTCTCATTTTGTCATATGCATTTGACATATCAATTTTAAAAAGGATCCATCATGTTCCTTTTTTTTTATTTTTTTCTCATCTTGTGAACAATTTCCTTTGTTAGAATCACATTGTCCACACACTGTCTCCCCTTCATAAAAGATATTTGGTTTGGAGCAATGAGTCTATCAAGATGTTTTTGCATCCGTTGGACCAAACACTTCGATAAGATCCTGTAGATAACATTACAAATACTAATATGTCTGAATTGGCTTATTGCTTCAAGCATCTTAACTTTTGGAATGTATACCAGATTTGTCGAGTTAATTTATGGAGGAAACTTTGTTGAGCTAAAAAATCTCTTGAATCAGTTTACAAACATGTTTTTACAACACTCCAGAACTTTTGATAAAAAAATGGGGTAAATCCATTATGTCCACGAGCTAAATGGGTCTTCAAAGACCCGACTACTTGTTTAATTTCCTCATTAGTAGGAGGACACAACATTTCTTGGGCTTCCTCCTCAATGAGCTTTTCCAATATCAGATTTTGGAATTCAGAAGATTTAGTGTGATCACGATTGCTCACCTCATTAGCCTGGATTTTGAAAGCGTATGCTACTTCCTCAAGAGACATCAACTCCCCTTCCGACTTTTTCAAAAACTCTAGATCATTTCTTCTTCTATTCCAATTTGTGATTTGATGAAAAACTCTAGTATTTCGATCACCTTCTTTAAGCCATAATTCTTGAGATTTTACTCCACATATTTTCTTCTCCTTTTAACCATTTTTCATATTCTCATTAGCGAGGATTTTCTTTGTTGACAGTCTGTATTTTCATCTTCTTCCATTTCAAATAACTGATCATTTTTTTCCTTAAGTTTGGCCTCGATTTTCTCAAATCTAATTGAGTTACATTCCTTAAGAGCTTGTTTACACCAACGGAGTTTACATGGGGCTGTTGCTAGTTCTAGAGAAGCCAACCAGTGAGCTTTAATGATTTCTTTACACCCCTTTTCCTCAGCCTATATGGGTAAAAAGTGGAATTGTTTTGGGCCTCAGATTTTTTGAGGATTTGTATCTAGTAATAATAAGGCATGGTTAGCAAGGACTATTCTAATTGAAGTAATTTGGGCTGATGGGAAATTGGAAAGCCAATGGACTGTGGCCATTCCATGATCAAGATTTTCTTTAATCCTTTTGTGTCCCCATTTTTTATTTGACCAAGTGAAATTTGACCCCACCATTTTAATCTCCAGGAATGAGTGATTTTCCATCAGAGTTAAAAGAGGGTGAAATTCTGTTGAAAGTTGTTATTGCTCCACTGTATTCACTTGGGTGTAGGATTTCATTTAAATCTCCTATTATTACCCAATTTGAGATATTCATCATTTTCTCATTTAACTCATTCCAAAACTGGGGTCTTTTATTCTTAACCGAGTGGCCATAAGTTAGGCATATATGCCACTCGAGGGACATTTGGGATGGATTTGTGTATAGGATGATCCATCTATTGGTTATCTCTTTTATGGAAAAAGATAGTTCAGATTTCCAGCAGTAGAACAAACCCCTAGACAGACCTTGGGAGGTGTTGTAACAACTATGAGTATAACCCAGAATTTTCCCTAGGTGTTGTGATTTTTCCTTATCTAATTTTGTTCTAGATAAGAACAGAATGTTCATGTTTAGTTTCCTAATTTGTTTGTTTAGAAAATGAATGGTGTGAGGGCTATTACATCCCCTTGCATTACAACTCAAGATTTTCATGTTATATGGCCATCTACACAGTACGGATATACAGAGTTTTATTTATACATGCAAAGAAAATATGGTAGGAGCTTTTTGTGATTGTGGGAGGTACCTCAAAATTATACAACCAAGTGACGATGGATGTTTCAGGAGGGTGTTGTGGTGGTGCCAAGTCCCTATCCTTATCCTCACCTCTTGCCCCAGAGGGTTGAAACATGCCCATCAAAGATCCACTCTTGTTAGTTACTATAATTTCCGCCAACATTATCATCTTTTCCCAATCATCCGGAAGTTGAGGGGACTTTTCCTTCAAACTTGCAATTAAGTTGTCATCTAGTAGATAGAAATCTTGCTCGGTAAGTGGTATGCGAGTTTTTGACCTGTATGGTGGGATTATATCCAGGTAGTTTTTGAATACTTGTAACAGAGACCGAGATTCCACATCAATCATAGTTTTCTTGGGCCTACCTCTTTTTTTTCAAACCCAACTCCAATCCCACATACCCGAAACCACCCTTTTTTGTGATATAGCTGCTCCACACTCTTTCCTCTTTAGTGCTTTGATAATGACACTTTAATTTTTGATTTTGTGTTAAAAGGGGGTTCACATGGATTTCATTTGTCATCTCATCTGTCTTTTCCTGAGGCTTATTTTTTATGGTTTCTGCATGCGCACTAGGTGTGTAAACTTCTTTGTGTTTATCATGCGAGTTGTCACCATACTTAAGCCACTTGTTTGATCTTTTCCATGCATGAGAGACAGGTGGCACATCATTCATCGATGAATCTTCTTGACACTGTTTCCCAGAGTGGTGAGTTGACTTGCCTGTTGTCGGAGACTCAGTTTGTGCTCTCCTCTGCTACTGTTTCCCGATGATACAAATTACAGTTGAGGTTCGATCATCCATCATCTAGGCATCTTCGTTTTTCAACACAACCCTCATCCTCCGAGTCCTCATCTAATCTAGTATCACTCATTCTTATTAGAGCAATTTTGCATCCTTCCTCCTGTTCCTTGTACAGAGGAATCTTTAATGGTTTTTCTGGTCGGTATTCAACTTGCAACCACTCTGTAGGATGGTCAATCTCTCTGTGTTCCATTTCACTTTTTACCAGATCAGGGGATTTATTAATCCTCTTGCATCTGTGCCAACGGTGACCTAGTAGACCAAAGTAGGTGCATAGTTTGGAGAGAGATTCATAACAAAAACGGATCCATGTCTTTCTTCCGTCCATAGTAACAAACATGCCTATAAATAGGGACTGTCAAATATCTAATCACCTGAATTTGTGTATACAAGCCTCTAAGTAATACTCTAGTTGGTATCTTAGGTTGCTCATTTACTACTTTGCCAGCCATTAGTCCACGCACTTTTACTCTCGTATCCTCCACTATGGAGCGAGGAATTAAATGGAGTTGGAGCCACACTTTTTGGAGGTGAAGCTTCTCTATCGTACCATCCTCACTGTCGGTCCACAGGCCTACCATAAGCCAGCTTGATTTGTAGAACCAGGGCCCTCCATTCAGCACCTTTTCTCTTTCCTTTTCATCCTCAAAGAAAATCTCCAATTGGCTGCCTTCAATAAAATTTATACGTACAAGGTGGTGCAGATTCCATGTGGTCCTTGCATGTTTTTCAATCGCATCCCTTATTACTTGAAGTCTGGGGAAGATTCTGCCTTTCAGTAGGTGTTGAAGAAAATCCATGGCTTCCTTATAGCTTTCCATTTCAAACTCCACATGTGAACCTTTGACCGTTGCTTTTCCTACCATTAACTTTGCCAGTTGAAGGCTCAAATGTTGTTCAACCTCATTGTTCATTTTTTCTTTACCTTTGAGATTCTCCATAGGATGTTGAGCTTTGTTAGGATGAAACAGTAAAAAAACTCTTTAGCACAGAGTGAAAATTATAAGGAATCCCTCAACAGGGACAAGGTTGAGAAGATAAAGACAAGGACCCAGACACCCACGAAAAGGCTACTGTGGTATCTGCATGTCTAAGATCATAGAAAGAAGTTTACAAACTATAGGGCTGAAAAAACAATAAGATAATATAAAGGAAAGAAAAAAACTGGATAAACAAAAAGGAGAAAAGCACTTTGTTTTTCTGGCTTAGAAAGCAATAACAGGGATGTAAGTAACTAGTCTAACTTAGAAGTTACAAGTGATGCAGTATAAGTTTAAAGATTTAGTGAAAGATAGAAACAAGCTCACAACTGTACAAGCTCCTCACAGCTGAACAATCTCCTCATGGCTGAAGCAAGATGAGTCTTTCTTCAAATTCGTTCGGAAACACTATTAGGAATGACAATGGTTTCCATCTAGCTAGCTTAGCTTTTTCTATTTTTCTTTTCCAATGCATAAACAAATTACATTACTTGAGATTACGAAAACAAATGTATAATTAACCTCCAACTGTGTAGGTGGTTCAACAAACCAACTACCAAAAGACTATTGTTTTCCAAATTGAGACAGCTTATGAGTAGGGGCATTAAGGGCATAAAATAACAATGCTTTTGTAACTAATATCATGACAACATTTTTTTTGGCAGATTTTAAAGCTAAAATAACAACTAAAGCATTAGAGAGGATAACAATATTTTTCCTCCCCTTCCCCTTTGTTGTTTGTATCTAATTCTTTTGATGATACATGGGTTTGTGTTTTTTCCACTGTGGTGTATTGCAAAGGTTTTCAACTAAGGTGGTGTTTGATAATGCCGAATCTACCTCTTATCTCTCAAAAAACTTACTTTTAAGAGGTAATAGACTTTTGGGTTCATGTCTTTAAAGTGGATTTGAATGCCACTTTGAGCATTATCAAGCGACACCTAACTAGCACAGATATTAGATATTTGTTTTTTTTTTGACTAGTGGGGTGCATGTGTGTTGCACATGTACATTTATCATATTATTGCTAAAAGAATATATTTGAGTTATTATAAAGTAATTTTCAAATTTCAAGTATGAAAAATAATACACAAAAATAATAATGGGCTGTGGGATCTGCTTTGTCCAAGCTACTGATGGACTATTATGACCTGACAGTTGTCCTCCTTCCTGTGGGACTTGTAGCACCAAAGGGAGAGGCAAAAGAAGTAGAGGTAGAGGCAAAAGTAATTAGGTCCACTAGCGAGGTTTTTTTCTGTTTTTTTTTTTTTCTGTTTCATGGTATAGGGGGTGCTTTGGGCTTCTATAGGTAGAATAACCAAGGTATTTGTGTTTGAGTGTTGTCTTTGTTAGGTCTTGTTCTTGCAATTTCAAGCCTACACAAAGTTTGTTTTGTTGGAGTGGCTTGTGGGATCTACTTTGTCTCTATTTTCTGCTTTTCATATATGTTTTGTATGCTTTATTTTCTTTTCTAATAAATTTACCTTGCCTTAACTCAATCCTTCATCAATTTATAAACCAACTCTAACTTATAATCAAACAATTAAGATTATAAGCTAATTATTAGGATGGGGACCAAGCTAAATTGGACCAAACAATTAAGATGGAAGTTGTGGAAGTTTACTCAATTTGATAAACTACTCATAATCCGACATGCTTTACATGATTAAATGAAAAAAAAAATATGATTGAATATATAAATAACCTAATGAAGGAAAATGTAGGGAAAGGAAGGAAAAGGTAGGGAAACCTTTACAACCCTTGTATTGGTTTTCTTGTCTTTCCCTTCCTTTATCTTTTCCTTCAAACCAAGCATAGCCTAAAAAGTAGTATTTTCCCTGAATCGCCTATAGTAACGAGATCTATGAAGCCCTTCCCTTCTCCTAATTCTTCCCATTCATTGACCTACCTTCGGTTTAGGTTCTTTTTTAATTGGCATGTGATAGGGCGGGGTGGTCTAATCTATCTGTGACTGTGAGAGCCAGAAGGAAAATAAATATATACAAATATGTAGAGTGCAAATACATACAAAATGTAAGGTTTTGCATTCTACAAATTTATATTTATACTCTTTCCAAACAGAGCCTAAATATTTGTATTTGTACTACTACCAAACTGAGCTTGAAGAAATTTCTGACGTAATTTTTTAAATGAAGAACCCTAAATGTTCTATGAGTGGAACATATTTTCTATTTTCTTTTGTTTGAAAATTAGCGTTTTAGACGCCATTTATGGCAATTAACGATATTGTAGATAGATTAAACTCCAGTAATTAACTCAGCAATTCTATAATTCTATTGACTATTGCTATTTAATTTGCAATCCAGATTCAAGTGTTGGTAAAGAGGACAAGTATATTATCGGCCCATCAGGTCAGCCCAACTAGGATTGGACTTGGACGTAATTCACATGCATGATATAATATCGGCCCAGATTGGATCTTGTGAGCCAAGGCTTCAACCTACGTCAAAATCATAGGGAAAAGCCCAACCTGACTGGGGGAATGGGGACCGGAGTTTACGTCAATTCAGAGCTCAAAGGATGTCGATGGGTTTATATCAGTTGAGATTGAGCGGGAACAAGTAGATAGCAATAGTTGTGGGTCCATCCCAATGCAATCTCCCGTTATATGGATTCAATTTGGTTGGTTACAGACTGAAGAAGAGATTACATTGCATAAATTGATATTGGTTTCGTTATAAATTAGGGTCAGGGTGGACTGTGGAGCATTTCCAGAAAGGACCAACGACAAGTATTAGCAATAGGGTTGTTTATGGGTCGGGTTGGGTTGGTTTATTGCAGTTTTTCCAACCGATCCGACCTGATCGGGTTACCTAACATAGAAACTGAAACCGACTCAGTGTTAAGCAAAACCGACATGGTCGATTTGAGTCAGATTGGGTCGGTTTCGGTTCTAAGTTCATCCCTATGACAAAATCTTGCTAATTTTAAAAACAATCATAAATTGAACATCATTTCAGCCATCTCCTATGATAAAATTTAAATGAAAAGTTAATCGCAAAAGTTGTTCATTAATCACTATTCACTAATCCAAAGTTTCTTGCAACCATTCAAAAACTAGGTGGCCTAATGGACTTTGGAACTTCATGTTTGAACTAGGAACTAAGTCGGTTCAATTCGGGTCGATTTCGATTCTTTTGTGTGAAAACAAAATTGACCCGAATCATCGGTTTAAGAATTTGCACAACCTGAAACCGACCTGTGCTGATGAAAACCCGGCCGACTCAGGTTAGGTCAGTCCAGATTGATCGGTTTGATCGGGTTGGGCCTTCTTATGAACAACCCTAATTAGCAACGGGAGAACCATCTAATCCACCAAATTTGGTCGGATACATCCGCTCCTGCAGATGCGACTCTACATTAACCCCTACTCTTTATTCAACTGAGAGGCATACAAAGACAAAAATATAAACAAACTTAGAAAGGGAGAAAGAAAATCAGCAAGAGGGGTTCTGTAGCTGTTTACTTTTTTTCTCACTCACATCATGACACCTTTGATTCCTACAGCTTTAGTGTCTTTAGCTTTTGATGTTCTCTATAGCTATAGCAATTGCATTCATGTCATATTTCTTGGCAAAATCCAGTAGATGTTGGTTTCAATGGGGCCCGGAGGACACGTAGTTGGGTTCTTTGTTCGGTTTAGTTACCAATCGAAAGCGGTGAGTCTGCGTTCAGATTAGATTGTCTGTCCCACTCCCACCTATAAAAGTCGATGCCAAAAAGTATCAGCTTTGCAGTGCAAATGCAATATGACTTTTAGGCAGTGCAAATTTATTTATATTAAGTATAAATGGATGAGAGTGCAAATGTAAATAATGCAAATTTTTGTTTAATTTTATTCTGGATTTTACTTTATTTTATTTCATTTGTACTGCAATTAAATAAAATAAACTAAAATTTAAAATAAAAATAAATCAGAAATTACGCTTAAATCATTTGCACTACCATGATTTATTTGCATTACAACCAAACACAGCCTTAATCACTGATTTATTAACCATGAAGATTAATTGACATTTGTGTATTCCAATCCACCTCCGTCGTCTCAGAATAAAAACCAAACAGAAACGGGGCGGGGCATCCAAAGCTCCTATCTCACATGGAGATTTGCAGGTGACTGGGCCATTTACATCTTTTACACCCATGCTTTTGCGTTTCTTTATTATTCTGTTTTTTTCCCTTCAATCACGTACCCAAGCTTTTGTTACCACCGTCAATGATACACACTACACAGTTTCCTTCTTGGAATGGTTTAACTAGTTAGCATCTCGGCGAAGCTTTACGGCTTGGGCCCCCTCCACGTGAGCATTTCTCAGCCTTGTCTTCTATACGTGCATACCATACCATGCATCTCTCTCTTTCTTCTTCTCTCTCTACCAGTTATAAACTCAGATGATTTGGACCAAGCAAGCATCTCATCTAATTACAGATTAGGGGGACAGTGTAGATCTACAATGTTTTTGTTTTGCAAATTTCCACATCAATAAAAATTAAAACATGTTCTTCAATTATGTTTCATTTGTTTTGAGAGCAGACAAAAAATAAGTCGATTTGTTCCAAAAAAAAAAAAAAAAACAAAAACAGATATCATATCATATTATTTATGAAAGATGAAAGATGATGAGATATATTAATCGTATGACTCAATTTTCAAACCAGAAGAGAAATTCAAGAATACAACTTTTTTAAGCAATAATTTATTTTCAAACCAGTTGGTTTTATTTTTTGGAACTCAGAATAAGAAAAAAACAGTTCTTCAACATTGAAGAACACCCCTTAAATCAACCGAGAATATGGTTTCAAATATTTATCGTTGATAAAAAAAAACATTTCTATTGAAATTATGACAATTTGAGTTTGTGTCAACTGATCTTACCATGGTGTAAAACCATGTGGACATTTGGCGTGGGCTGTCTCTTGAATTAGATCCATTCACTTGCTTCGGAGGTGGAAATCTCGATGGCCATTCTTAAGTTTTAGTTTGTACACTCAATAAAGAGAAGAAACACGGGCCTACCAAAATAAATAGTAATAATAACGAAAGAAAAGAAACATGGAAGGTTTCACCGGATTAACCAAAGTGTTTCGTCGGTTAATTTTCTTTTTTCTAATTCTTTTTTTCCTAATAAGCTCTCCAACGGATGAATAAGAACAACCCATCAAAGGTTCTGATTTGCTGCTTTTCTCTCGATATGAAAAGAGATGGGCTAGGAATAGGGATTGAAACCCTAAGTTTCTGTGCCATAAAATTTGCATTTGTAACAATGATGAAGGTACCAAAGAAAGTTCATGATGGATAAGTGACTTTGGCATCAGACATCCGAAAAAGAAAGGTAATGTTACGTTTTTTACAATGAAAAAGATATAAATGAAAGGACATCAGGGGGCGGGGCCCCTCTTCAGACAAAAGTTACCAACTAGTGGTGTTTGGTCAGACTTTGACCCGATAAAATTTTAAAAATACATATATCGGAATGTTCACTAGCTTGCTTACGGTTTACTGATTAGTCTGATTAATGGGGCGGTTGATTTGTTCTTAATTGGAAACGTCATTGGATCACCATACCCATATATCGTCGGTGCTTTCTTTCTTTCTTCCCCTTTTTATTCATTTTTGTTTTCTGTTTTGTTTATTGTATTCATGACCACCATTCTTTGTAAATTTCACAAGAGTGATCACCATGTCTGGTTAGTGGTTCCTACTTTCTATGAAGATAAATATCCCGTATCCGAAGTAGCTTCTTATATTTATCAATTGGTCGTGGTCGCATGTCCAAGACCTCCAATCCACAAAATTTCTGGCCCACCGGCCACTGAAAGCGTGGAGCTTTAAGTTATTTGGGCCAACCCACTTAGGAGAGCTGCACTTGCCACTGAGTCGTCAAGGTTTTAAACCATCTGAAGGGTAGCAATCTAGACCACAAGTCATCTCCCCTGCTACAGCCAAAATGGAATTCCCATCGTATTCTATTTCAGGAAATTCGTTAAATATTAGTTGGAAGTAGAAGAACTGATCTCCACTCATATCCGGCCTCCCCCGGTTACAAATTCCAATATTAACTAAATTAAAGTAATCAATAGAAAATGAGAATACTCGAGCATTCTTAACAAATAAAAAAAAAAAAAAGACTTTTCTGTAGAACGTGGAAGTTCTCCTTTCACTAATCACTAGATTGAGAAATTAATTGGATAAGTAAAGCAGTGCTACTAATGGCCTACTGGAGGTTTTACGTTAAGAGAGATAGGACCAACTAACATTTACATTGTTAAGGGTCAGACAAAGACAAATGTGGGCAGTGGGCCGCAAAGGCATTGACGCTTGACAGACAGCTTTGATTGCAACACATGCTATAAGGATTTTTTGGTCCCAACCCTTTCTTATGGCCTGTGGAAGTGCAGCTAAGGGTGACTGGGTGAGAGGACACACTCCGCACATAGATGACGGTTGGTGGGGAACGGGGGGCTAGGTGGCAGGTAGGAGTGCAACTTTTGTGGGTTAAGATTAGGATTTTGTTAAAATATTAATGGGCCCAATCCGAAGCCTAAGCCCAAGACAGTGTAAATTATCAACTCAGGCCAACCTGACTTAACACCCCTTGTGGCAGGTGCAATGCTGGTATTTGTAACTCAGAAGAATCCTATCCACAGCGCTTCACATGCACATCTCACCATTTATCGAGAACATCTCACCATGAGACGCAGTCTGTATACGGCAGTTGATAATATTAAAAGACCACTATTTTGATGGATAGCTATCCCAAAATTGGGATTTTCAACCCAACGCTTCATGGGAAGATGTACCAAATGCCTGGCTATAATGTCCTGTGGGTAGCTATCCCAAAATTGCACTATTTTATAAAGGTATGAGTATAATATTAAACAACTAACTAATTAACTAAAATATAATGTAATCGTATTTTTATATACAAGAATAATAAATTGATAACAACTACGCAATCTTATTAATGGGTATGTTTATACTTTTTACAATTTCATTCTATAATATATATATATATATATATATATTATTTATATATTAAAGGAAGATAGTCAGACTAAAGCCTCTCCCATTTAGACATATGGTACTCTAATTTTTTAGAAAACAGTATTTTAGAAGAGATTAGTTATATTTTCAAATAAAATTCATAATTCAAATCACTTTTTCAAAATATTTAAAAGATGGATACTCAAACCGAATAAGCATACATAGTGTGAATCTTTCCTTGAAGGCAGATCTATGACTTTTTACGTTTTTTAACAGTTGGAATCTAACGTTATATATAGTATCCAAATGGCACGATGGTCGATGTAAGAAGACTTGTCCTCTCCCACAACTGCTGTTAGTATGTAGTTTGGATGATGGACATGAAAGTATAACAATTAAAAAATCTTTTACTTTTACCAAAAAGAAAAACAAATCTTTTATAGATGCATCCGCGTTGCAGCCGGGATTCTGTTTACACAAAATTAATTTAAGGCTCAATCTTAATTAATGACAATTAACTACGTACAGTCAACTTGTTTGAACAAATCAAGCATATAAAATGACTCAAATCTCCTTCACCCATTATTATTTGTGTTTGTGGTAAATTTATTCTTGTTAAATAATAAAGCACACAAAAAAAGCGAGATGAATTTATGATTGATAATTACCATGCCCAGAGTTTTCTTTTTCTTTTTTTATTTTAGGGTGGGCCGGGGGGTTGAAAAGAGTATTCATTAAACAAAGTAACAAACAACACACAACAACCAAACACCTCCTGTCATCCACCACCCAAGAAAGGGAGTTCAAATTCGCCCCTTACAAGATTGCCCCCTCCCCCCCCCCCCAATTAATATCTTACAATACATCTTTGCCATGTATTGAGAACATCTTCTGATGATGATGTTATCAGGTATTATTATCGAGAGATGTTTTTAATACATGGCGGGGATGTACTGTGAGAGCTGATTTGATTTTCAAAAAAGAAATCTATTCTCATAGAACGCTCTTCATAATATGTCTTGATCGTACATCTAGAACATCTAGGGAGATATTTTTAATACACAGTCGAATATATGTGACTCTAAGGTAGGTGCGAGAAGTTAAAGAACTCAACTCCACAACATTACCCCTAAACTAGATTACACTGTGTCACTGAAAATTACTAAAAGAAAAAATGTCTCTAATACCCCTAAAGAAAAATGTCAAGAATGAATGATCTCTTATATTTGCAAAATAATCAGATCATGAAAAACGCGAGAACTGAGAAAGTAAAGTATAAGGATCGGAATGAGTTTAAATTTGAGAAAAGAATAACAAATAAATAATTAAATTACTCCTGCGGGAGTAAAGACATGTTAGAGTGTAAGAGACAAAAGTTTGTGTGACGTTTAAAGTGAAAATCTTGGCCAGGATGTGACGAATCATAAAACCATTTTTGTTTTCTCACTTTTAAATGTACCATCTACCATGCCACCTAGATTAGAGTTCACATCTCCGCCCCATAACGTTCGACATCACATCCCCGTGGTGTATTAGAAACATCTCCTGATGATTATACCAGAATCGATGATGTCATCATCGGAAAGTATTTTCAATACACAGCAAGGATGTGCTGTGGGACGTTGTGGGGCGAAGATGTAAACTCCCTAGATTAGTGAAACACCAAGATTGTATTCGTACACATCCGGATCATCCACCCTCACGCAGTTGAAATCAGCTTTACTCAAGGCAAATCCCATTCGAGCAGCTTTTACTATTATGCATTAAGAATATTTATTTAATTGTGTACTTTATTTTATGGGGAGATATTCTCAATATAAGGCTGCAAAAGGCAGTTAAAACGGTGTGGGCTCCGATAGACGTCGATCTCTATGTGATCACACCATAGACTAGTCTCAGGTATTCTCTTCCTTTTTTCCATAATATAAAATATAAATGGCAAATTATTTAATTCAACATTAATAAAAGAGAAAACGTTAAGTTCATTTTGGGAGGAGTACAAATACAAATATATAGAGTGCAAACCCTTATATTTTGCATTGTTTTGTATGTATTTGCACTGTACATATTTGCATTTGTATTTGAATGCAAACTTGCAATGCAAATAAATTTGCATTGAGTGTAAATTCTGACCTATTTTTATTTCAAATTTTAGTTTATTTTATTTGGTTGCAATATAAATGAAGTAAAATAAAGTAAAATCCAAAATAAAATTAAACAAAAATTTACATTTCTTTTTTACATTTACACTCCCATGCATTTGTATTAATGCAAATAAATTTACACTGCAACCAACATGAGCCTATATTGGCCACGTGATGCACAAGTAACATAGTTGAATATGTTTGGATACACCTGACCTGGCCTAGTAGCTATAATTCAATTTGTCTGTTTCATGCATTATCAAATTTACTATTGCACTTTAAACCAAGGCTAGTTAAGGTGATGTTTGGTATCCATACTAAATTCTCAAAAATCAGCGCCACATCGAAGCTATATGGGATACATAAGAATTGGTGATTTTTCAATTTATTTGGTTGGTTAATTTTTATGATTTTTGAGAAATTGTCCAAAGAAAAGGACTTTTAAAATCAGCTCATCTTGAAGGATCAACAGTTTTGGTGATTCTCGGAATTGTAAAGAATGACATGGCATCCAATATATCTCTAAAAAATGATTCCAAAAAAAAAATACACCCTTAAGAATCAGTACCAAACAAACTGCTTATGTTACATAAATGATACCAAACTATAATATTTTATAATTTTTCAAAAATCATTATTCCAGAAATCGGTGGCCTGGTCTACTCGAAGGAGGTGGGCCCTCTCATAAACATAAGATGGTGTCTCGAATGGAGGAATATGTGGGATACAGAGTAACGAGGCCAGAGAAATCAGGAAAGAGCAAAGGCCCAAGGGTTTTGACTTCTGTGGTTAGATTTTTCTTTTTTAAAATAAATAACGACGGGATGGGAGGGGTTTAATGACGTGGTAAATGACAAGCAACACGTGTAAAATGTTAAGATGACAGTTCAGCCCGCACTTGATTCAGTCCACATAACTCTTAAACTCTGCCCAGAACAACCAAATTACCATAACTATCCTCGTGTTTCAAGGGAAATTACTAATTTTATTCTCTCATTTTTTATAATAATTAGTTTAATTAATAAATAATGATACTTTTCAATTTTTTTTCTCTAAAAAATTATTGAAAATTGGAAGCACCAAGGCTGTAGATTGGTGAATCAATTTTACAGTTGGCAACGAGCTGAGCTTTTCACGAGCTGTTCGAACTCGGTTCGGTTTCAACCGAGCTTTGAGTCGAGCTCAAGTCCAATTCACTGGTTCAATTATGAAACGAGCCGAGCTCGACTCATGAGGCTCACAAACCGGCTTGAATATATATATATATATATATATATATATATATATAATAAAATTATAGAAAATAATATATATAATAAAAATATTATAATTATTAATTATTATAATTCTTAATTTTTAAATATCAAATAAAAAATATTTTTATATATAATTTTTTTATTTTTATAAAACATTTTTCTCAAAATTGAGCTCGAACCGAGCCGAGCTCGAGCTCAAGGTTCTGGCTTGAACTGAGCTCGAGCTCGAGCCTTGTAGAACAGTCTCAAGCCGAGCACAAGCCTTATACTATTCGGCTCAACTCGGCTCGAACCCACCCCTACCTATGGCAACACCGCAGCAAAAAGACAAATGAGTGTATGTGGTGGAGGACAACAACATTTAATAAAGATAAAATCAGCCCCCTACAAGATTGCCCCCACAACGTCCTACAGCACATCCCCGTCATGTATTGAGAACATTATTTTATGATGATATCATTTTTAGTATTATCATCGAGAGATGTTGGGGCTGATCTGAACTCCATCTAATATATTGTAAAAAAGAAAGCAGGGATTAAGAATTTGAATAGGGATGGCAATTTCTATCCTACCCCCACAGAGGAGGCAACCCACATGCACATTTTACATTTGGAGCATCTCCTGTATTTGTTATTGGGAGATGTTCTCAATACAAAATTGGGATGTGCTGTGGCATGTTCATGGGGCACACCTTGTGGGGCATAGATGGTATCTTCCTTTCCAATAGGTTCCCACCCTTACCCTCTCTAATAGGGTGGGTGTTTTTTTGCCTGAAGGATGGGTTTTGGAATTTTACAACCCGCACTAGTATGAATAGGGTATGGTAGTAGGATAAATCGACCCTCCCCAACCCATATATTGTTGGAAAGAATATAAACTTTATGTATTAGATGTTGAATTTAATAATATTTTGAATTTTATGTAAAGGAGGATAGGATTGAGGAAGGTTTTTCACTTTTAATGTATGAAAAAAGTTTGGATTCTCAAAATCCAACCCACTATAGGTTTTGAGACGAATACAAATTGGGAGATTTAAAAAGACCAATAGAATCTAAAATCTACAAAAGCCTCCACAAACCCGCCCTGTTGCCATCCCTAGATTTAGGGTAAGGCAAGTGGGCAATGAACTGGGCAACCGAAGATGATATGCTACTAGAGGGTCAAAGTCTAGACATCACATGAATGTAATGCTTACGGACCATGGTGTGTCATTTGCAAAGGGTAACAAGCCCATTTGGCCTTTGGTCCACATCATGTCTCACTCTCACAATATGGACCCGCCTTTTTTAAGTTAGACCATGTTTGGGAGTGCTTAAGTTAAAAATAAGTGCTTAAAATAATTGTACTTATTTTATATTGGGCATTTGGTAGTCTTTGAATACACTTTTAATAAAATGTTTTTATAAAAACACTTTTATGAAAGTACTTTTATAAAAACTTTTATGAAGGTATTTTTACAAAAGTACTTTTGTGAAAAGCATTTTTACAAAAGCACTTTTATGAAAGTAATTTTACGAAAATACTTTTTACGAAAGTACTTTTGCAAAAGTATTTTTATGAAAGAACTTTTATGAAATCACTTTTAAAAAAGTACTTTGGTTAAAGTGCTTTCATAAAAGTACTTTTATAGAAGTACTAAGTACTTTTATAAAATTCAACAAGGGATAATTTTATAAGTGGTATTTTAAAATTCAACTAGGGATAATTTTGGAAGAAAAAAATTGAATAAGTGCTTATTGTATAAACACTTAAAAAAGTTGGAGATTTGGGCTTAAAAAATAAGACTTTATTTTTAAAATAAGCACTTATTTCAATTTTCAGGTTTATTTCCCAAATACTAATAAGTGCTTAATGGCCCAAATAAGCACTTATTTTTAAGCACTCCCAAACATGGCATAATGTTTGAGAACCCTAACTCTATGTTTGGTTTGAAGGAAAGGATAGGGAAATGAAGGGAAAGATAAGAGAACCTATCAAGGTTTAAAATTTTGATACGATACGCCCAATACGGGGCGTATCGTATCGTATCTTTGAAAAACAAATATGGGATATGCATGGAAATCGGATGTCTCATCTTTTTTCATGCGTATCGGACCATATCGGGGGCATATGGGGGGTGTATCAATAGCATATCGACGAAAAAGATATAGCCAAAAACTAAAAAAAAAAATTAAAGGGGAAAAGCAAACTTGTTTTCCTTGAAATAAGCCTTTTTTCACCCCCAAATGACTCTAAAACTCCAAACTTCATTCCTAGAGTGCTAGAATTGCAAAAAATTATTAGAAATAAGTGTGAACCATTAATTTTTTTGAATTTTTTTCAAATTTTGAAAAAATATGGCAAAAATAGGTAAATGTGTTCAATTTTTTATAATATATTGTGATTTTTTTCTCAAATGTTGAAATTTATGTTGGTCTACATTTCTTACATTCAAAATCATAATTTTTTTTGTGTTATTAATAAATTTATGGAAAATCCATGAAGATATTTGGGGAAAATATAAATTAATAAAAAATTTGAAAATATAATTTTTCTCTGTCTATAAAGACTAAATATGTTTTATATCTATGGATTTATCTATCATATCCATATAGCAATTGAAATTTCTTTTTTAGTATTTTTTATGTTTTTTATATTTTTAGAGTTAAAAAATAAATAATAATTAATTATATTTTATCATTTGATCACAACAATTGAATATATTATAATTCTATGGATGATCTTTCATATCCATAGATCAATTAAAATTTCTTATTTAATAATTATTTTTATTATTTTTATATTTTTAGAATTAAAAAAATAAATAAATAAATAATTATATTTTATCATTTGATCACAATGATTGAATATATTATAATTATATGGATGATCTACCATATCCACAAAGCAATTGAAATTTCTTCTTTAATAACTATTTCTTGAATATATTATATAATGTTTATTTATTTTTTATAATTTTTGAAAATAAATAATAAATAATTATTGATTATATTTTCACTTAGAAGTTGTGCCAATGCATGTTTTATGGTTGGATAGGAGAATTGAATTTTTCCCATCCCATAAAACATTAAAACTTAAGAATTATAATTTATAAATTATAGTTAAGCATAGGATTTTTAATGAAATTATAATTATCTACAATATATTTCTTCATAAAACCATTAAAATATATTAATTTAATGTATATACACCTCATTGAGGTCTTATATTTAGTATTATTAATGTATTTTTATGATTTATTAAAGTATTTATAATATTTTTGAGTGTATCTATGCATATCTTAGTTTTTCTCCGATACACATGCATATTGAAGATGTATCCCGATACATTTCTTAAAATTGCCTTTTCAATACACTTGGCGTTTCTGGTACTTTGAACCTTGAAATCTATACAAGATTTGTAAAAATTTGCCTACGTTGAGTGAGGGAAAACTTACAATTTTCTGTCTCTTATTTTTATCAAACCAAACAGGGCCTAAAAGTTAAATTAGAAAAGAAAATCACTTTCCAAAATAATGATGAAGTCCACCACGTGGTAATTGGCGACAAGCAAATCCTTGTCCATGACTGACAGCTGTAATAATAATAATAATAAATAACGACGAAAACGTTAAGCCCCAGGAATGAATGGGAACAGTGGATTGGTCCGGTTCTTTTTTTTTTTTTTTCAGTTTTATAAGTACGTAAGAGGAGATTGATGATGGGCATTTTAGTCATTTTGGAACAGCGGATCCGTTACTTCCAGTTCCGGTGCTCCACGATGCTTTTTTTTTTTTTAACATTTGAATTTTGTCCGAAGTCCAAAGCAAAGAATATGAAAGAAAATGAAAAGAGATAGAGGGTCATTTGCGTCATTCTGACGGTGTTCCCCTGCCGCAAGCAACCAGCAGACATTAATATGACATATGAAAAAATTTCTTAATATGATTTTAAATTCTGTAAACTTCCTAATATTATTCAAAAGGACTATGGCTTGTAGTGATGCTATGGATGAATGAATTGCCTTCTGGTTAAAAAAAAAAATTCTGTAAACTATTTTTATACGCGGAAGAAAGATATCAAGAGAAGAGAAGGTTCTCCTTTATTTTTTAATCCAACCCCTCCATGGCTCCATTTTCGATTTGTTAACAGATTACTGTTAACAAGGAAAATAACAGAAGACGAACAACTTCTCGGATATACAAGTGACTGTTCTCCTTCCTACTCTCGGATTCACCTGTTCCTATGATTGATCGCTTATTTTGGGATAATTCGATGTCGTAACTCCGTTTTCTCTTCTCACTTGTGTCTATATCCGTCTGCCCTCTCACTGATCAATTGCCCCATTCTTGCTAATGTCCAAATTCTCTACAGTAATACGTCTCTTTATCCCCAAATGAGGTGCAAGGTCGAACGCAGAAGTTTCCTGCTCCTTTTTCGATTTGTTCTCTTCTGCTTCATACTTGCCGGCATTGTTAGTTGGAAACAATTATCAGGCGAGACCTGAGCTTAGACTTCTGGTTGTGAGACTGCAGGCTTCCATCTGGTATGGAAATGTGCAGCTGAAACAGTGGGCGAAAAATGTTCAAGCCAGCGAGATGGAGGAGTGAAAAGAACAAGACCAAAGCTGTATTCAAATTGCAGTTCCAGGCAACCCAGGTATTATGATTTTCATATATTACAAGTGAATTCTCATTGTGGGTGGTCTAATCATAAATGGGGAGTTTTCATTTTCGTTTTTTCCTCAGTTCTTTTCAATTTATTTATTAAGATATGTGGACTCTAGAGAATATGAAAGCACAAGTCTATAATATCATTAATGCGATTGAAAAATTCGAGCGAATTGAGCACATGATCTCGTTTTGTTTGATTTCTGTTCATTCTTTACAGGTGCCTCAGTTAGGATGGGAGACTCTGATGGTCTCCCTCCTTCCAGTTGATGCCGGAAAACCGACGGTGAGGTTGGACAAACTTGCAGTTCGGGATGGAACCTGTCGCTGGGATAATCCAATTTATGAGACAATAAAATTTGTACGGGAGCCAAAGACGGGGAAAATTAACAAGAAAGTTTACCACTTCCTTGTTTCCACCGTATGCTACGGTTCCGATCTCTCTCAGTTCTTTGCTTGAGTCCTTTCTTTTTATTCTTTCCACGTTTCTGTTGGTGCATTCTAAGTTTATGGGTTATCTCACAGGGATCATCAAAATCTGGCCTTCTAGGAGAAGTGTCTATTGATTTTGCAGATTATGCAGAGGCTTTTAAACCTTCCTCCATCTCTCTGCCCCTTAAAAATTCAAATTCTGACGCAGTACTGCATGTTAGTATTTTTATTCCCTGAACTTATCATTCTTGTAAATTATAGCTCGTAAAAACAAATAGGCATATTAATCTACAAAACCAATGAAATTGCAATTTCGGTTCAGGTATCAAATTCAATGATTCAATCATAACTAGCCACAGAGGCCATAACGATTGTGGTGTGATTATTGATACAGGTTACAATTCAGAGAATACATGGGAATGTGGATCAGAGGTGAAAATGAAATCTTTCCTCCTTTATGTATTTTTACGTTTTACATTTTCTTATGCTCCAAATAGAATTTTACTTCTTTTCATTTGGAGCATTTGCAGAGAGGTTGAAGAAAATGGAGATCCAAGGATTAAATACCAAGAGAGGAACTTGGGGAGCGGGATGATCAGTTCAGATGGAGACAAAAGTGATGACCATGATGGTACAGAAGTAAGGTTTCATCTCATATTTCCAGAGAATATAAATCTTGGATGTTTTCTCCTATAACAATTCTAGAATGGCTTATCATGTTGAAGGACATAATAGATATATTCTGTATTTGGGTTTCATGAAAAAAAAAACGTCATGAAAGAAGGTGTTGTTAAATGTTAATACATTCTCTTTATTTGTTCTTAATTGTTCACAGAAAGAGCCTTGGCATAAAACCACATCTCAGAATGCTGAAGTTAACAGAAACGTCAGAGCATCCATCCACTCTGATGTTACAGCAGGGCCAGGTTCAGAGAGCAGTTCAGGATGGAATAAACCACAGGAACTTGGATTGAATAACAATAGCAATTCTTATCAGGACCCTACCAGCTTCCTTTCATCTTTTAACCACAGCTCCTTGCCTCAGAAGCCAATGGCTAATATGACTACAACAAACAATCATGTGCACAGGAGATCGATCACAGATTGGTCAGGGGATTCAGCTCCAGATGGAAGTATTGAGAACTTCATATGTAGTTCCGAGGATACCCTTGTGAAAGAAAGACCTTCACAGGCTTCAGATGTCTCCATTGAAAAGCTCAAAAGTGATCTTTCTGCTTTGGCCCGGCAGGCAGAAGTTTCAGAGCTGGAACTACAGACTCTCAGAAAGCAGATTGTGAAGGAGAACAGAAAGGGACAGGAACTCTTAAAAGAAGTTCTTAGCCTGAAGGAGGAGAGAGATACAGTTAAGAGAGAGTGTCTACAACTAAAGGCCTTGCAAAAACATGTTGAAGAAGCAAAAGGTTCAAGCAATCTACAGTTTGAGAGTGAGGATGCGAGGGCTCTGCTAGAAGAAATCAGACAAGAGCTGAATTGTGAAAAGGAACTGAATGCCAATCTTCGCTTACAACTACGGAAGACACAAGAATCCAATTCAGAGTTGATTCTTTCTGTAAGGAACTTGGAGGAAATGGTGGAGGAGAAAAATAGAGCAATATCCCTTCTTTCCTATAAGTCAGCAATCGATGAGAATGCTGAAAAGATGCAGGAAACATTCATTAAGCATGAGATGGATGATGATGAAAAACAAGCACTGGAACTAATAGTTAAGGAGCAGGATGATGGCAAGGAAACTCACTTGCTTGAGCTAAAGATCATAGACCTGTACAGTGAAATAGAGATATACAGGAGAGAAAGAGAGGAGCTAGAGATGCAAATGGAGCAGCTTGCCCTGGACTATGAGATATTGAAACAAGAAAACCATGATATCTCTTCAAAGCTTGAGCAAAATCAACTACAAGAACAACTGAATGCGCAGTATGAGTACTTGACATCTTCCGCTGCTATAAATGAACTGGAAAGCCAGGTTGAGAGGTTGGAGAAAGAACTCAAGAAGCAGGCACAAGAATTTTCAACCTCACAGGCTACTATACAAGAACTTGAAACCCAGGTCAAGCACTTGAAGAAGGAGCTTGATAAACAGGCAGAAGAATTTGAAGCTGATCTGGAAGTCTTGACACATGCAAAAGTTGAGCAGGAACAGAGGGCCATCCAAGCAGAGGAGGCCTTGAGGCAGACAAGATGGAATAATGTTAAAACAGCGGAGTGGCTTCAGGAAGAATTTAAAAAGCTTTCCATGCAAATGGCATCTACATTTGATACAAATGAGAAGATGGCAATGAAAGCACTGACAGAAGTTAGTGAACTGCGTATGCAGAAAAGCCATTTGGAAGAAATGCTTGAGAAAGTCAATGAAGAGATAGTACTGGTTAGAGATCAATATGAAGCAAAACTGTTGGATCTTTCAAACCAATTAGATCTGAAGTCAAAAGAAGCAAAGCATATGATGTTGGAACTTGAAGACAAAACCACAGAACTTGAAAATCAAAAGTACCACAAGGAAGAAAAGTTTGAGGCCTCTAGAAAAGAGATACTGATGCTCAGAGCTGAGGTAGAAATACTTATAAGAGAGAAAAATGACCTCTCCAAACAGGCAGAAGAGAATGAACAATTAATAGATGAGATGGAACAACTGAAGTCATCAATAAACAAAATGAAAAAGTTGGTAGAAAAAGGAAATTTGGAAAGGGATGAATTGGAGAAAAGAGGTGCTTCATTGATGGAAGAAACAGATAGGTTAGTAGAGAAACTTAATAGTGAGAAGCATCGAAAGGATGAAAAGGAGGCACTGGTTGGAATTCTACAATCGGAGGTGGAGACACTTCGAGCTGAGTATAACGACCTGAAACAATCATTATTTGAGGGTGAGTTAGAGAAGGAGAACCTGAGGAAACAGGTATATAATCTTAAGGTTGACCTAAAAAAGAAGGAAGATATCATTATAATTATGGAGAAGAAACTCAAAGATGGCACTACACGGGTCAAAGTTTCAGATGGAACAAAAACAACTTTTAGAAACAACAAATCTAGCCAAATTTCTAATGGCCCAAAGGACGTTGCTATTTCGCGTGAGAAAAGTAAATTGCTCAAGGTAAATGTGCAGCCTTTGATATTTTATCAGAAATATAAAATATATTTTGTCAAAGATATATATTTTATCAGAAATTGTATACCATCATTTATGCATAAAGCAAGATGAAGATCACAAGACTGGGATTATCCAATGGTATATGACAACTGTTTGCAATTTATATCACAGATTGAAAAAGAAAAAGAAAAGTAAAACCTTTTTATTATCTTGTTATATCCCAGAAGCACTTTTTGGTGCTTCCACACAATCTGAGTTCCATCTCCTTTGTGTTTGTAGATTTTTGTTTTCACAGATTTCACTGGGAAAATGAAGTGCTAGATAATTCCCAGTACTGACAGTATCACCATGTCTTACAGGGAAGAATGAGGATAAAAGAAACTGCACTAGAAAGCTCAACCAATTCATTCATAGACAGGGAAAAGGATTTGCAAAACAGTATTTATGAACTAGAAAACAGGTTGGAAGATCTGAGTCAGAAAAGTACTAGCTTTTGTGAAGATCAACTCCAAAGGGTTAGTAACTTTTATACCTACACTGCATTAATGCGTTTGATAACAGGTTATAGGATATTTAATTACCATGTTCAATGCAAAAGTTCCTGAATTCAATCTTTTTGCCATTTTGAACAAAATATGCCGTTTTCAAATAGCAGAAGGAATTCCAAAGTCCAAACTTAGAACATTTTTTAGATTCGTATCTCCTGATTTGTTTATATTAAGATTAATGGAAAGGTCAATCCATTTTACCATTGAAAAAGAGAAAAAGGAAAAGCATTTCCATTATCATACCTAGGTGGGATACATGAAGAAATGGAGAAAATCCTCTAATACAAAAACATTTTTCAAAAATTTCAGCCATTGTTTAACTATTTTCAAGCCATAGTATCCAAATTTTAATATCAAGATGCAAACCTAAATGGATAGTTCTTGCCTAAGTCCAACAATTTACTTTTATTACCTTCCAACCATGTACTAACTACTAATTCTGGTGATGGTTCATATTTGAGAAACAGGAACCTAAAGGTGCAGAGGACATAGACGGAAATGATAGTAGCTCTGGAGGAAGAAATAAGGGAAAAAACTTTCTAGATTCTGAAAAGATCATTAGATCATATATTTCTGATCAAAGTGACATGGAGAGAGCACCTACCAAAAGGTAGAAGTTTGTCCATTACAACTTTGGTAATTTCAGTTTTGTTCTACCTCATAAGACTAATATATATATATATATTATATCATGGGGCTACACAATGGAGGTTAGCTCATCCCCCTCCCCTTAACCCCCTAACCCTGGTGGTAGTGGGATTTGACCCCAGGTCTCTACTTGAAGACATGCTGTGAATTATGCTCTTATTCTATTCTTTTGACAATTTAGTGCTATTTTCTCCTGTATATGCAGCAACAAGGAATTTTGGTCAGAGAAAGAACTGAACGTCTCCACCCTCAACACCAGGGATCAAGAAAACATTGCAGAAATGTTAAGTGAAATGGCATTACTGAAAGAGAGGAATAAAATAATGGAAGTTGAGCTGAAAGAAATGGAAGAAAGATACTCAGCAATAAGTCTCAAATTTGCAGAGGTAGAAGGTGAGAGGCAACAACTTATAATGACAGTACGGAATCTTAAGAATTCTAAAAGGAATTAACTGACATTCAATAAGATTCTGCAAATAGCATGTATAGGTGAATCTCCTCAGTTTTTCAAGTGTATAACATGTATATCATGAATATTCTTAATTTTTGTGGACATTGTTCGCCTCCCTTCTTAGAGTTAAGAGGAACCCATAATCATCAAGCAAGTCTTTGGATAGATAAATGTACTCAATTGGCATATATCCAGGTGTTATGATGCCAGTAGAAATTCGCCTATGTATCAACTAAGGCATATCCTTGCCTACATGAATGGTTTAGGCCTTGACCTCATGGATGCACATAATATTTGCTACTGTGCCTTGAGTTCATTCATTTTATTACCTTTTGTATCTCATTTAAGGCACCCTGCAATTCCAAAGCCCTTATTACTTGTTGTTTACACCTCCACTTCTCTTAATGGTACTTAAGCTTCTCTCGTTGGTCTTATCATGGCAAGTATAACTAAAGAAAAAGAATATCTAATTTAACAATAATTTCTTTTATTTGAGGTTTTTGGGGACAGTATTGATCATCAACTGTTTATTCTACCTTGCCTCATTTGATACTACCAACCCATCATATTTAGGCCATGTTTGCTTTATTGCCACTGGCCTCATTATTTTGATTCTTGCTCAATGAGAAAGAATGAATAATATGAGAGTGGTTGGTCATAAAATTCTTGCCATGGGTCTCCAATTCATTTTAGAATTAAAAATGGGCCACTGGCTAAAAATAACACTAGCCTGCAGCATGAAAAATTATTGTCCCTCAACTGAGCAAAATTTTCGAGCCTCATTCTTTCGATTTATTTTTTGACAACGGATTCTCTCTTCATCAAAGATATTCAAACCTTGCTGCTGCCAATGATCTTCTACCTTGATGAACATCTCTATTTGGTAAGATTTCTCTCTTATCTTCTATGTCTTCTCTCACTTCTCTCTCCTAGACTCTTCCATTGTTTCTTTGATAAAGGTTGATGATCTGTTCTATGTAGTCTTCATCATCCTGTTGGAATGGTATTGTATTCACCTGTTCTTTTTCTCTGGATTTGATGATTAATGGAAAGAAAAGGTGAATACACTGGTTATCCGAGATTATATAGGTTTCAATTAATTTTTCAGAAAGTTCCTGAATGAAAGAAAGATGTTTATTTTTGTCTATTGATTTTGTTAGTTTACTCTAATTTTTACTCTTGTTACTTACCAACATACACTGGTTAAATTTTCTTTTTGATTTCTAAGGTATTTCATGAGCTTGAGGTGGTGTTTCTGAATTTTATTCATATAATGCTTTGTGGCCAGTTGGATTGAATTCAAATTAGCTCATAGAATATAATAATGAGATTGGGTTATTCGTGCTACACTCAGTTTTAATGCTTAGTGCACTTGAGGGGTGGTGTTGTTTTAGGGAGTTAAGCTTCTAAGACAAGTGATTTGTGTGTAAAACTGTTTTTCTTTCTTTTTGTTGTATATATATCTATCGTCTATCTATCTATTCATTAGAATTTGTTTACAAGAGTCAAACCATTAACAGCAGAGCAGTAGTTGGGCAGAAAAAAATGTGACCTATGGCCATTGGTATCAAAAACTATTATGTTAACAACCATTCTCAAGAACTCTCCAAGCAGGAATTAGAAGTGGTGACCTGTTTTCCAAACACATGATCTTTCTGCTTTTTATTCTCTTTTTGGTAACAGTTGAACAATTTTTAGGAATAAGAAGTTTCGTGCATTGATATGTTATTTCTTAATGAGAGTTAGGACACGCATTTCCTCTTGTATTTTTGGTGCTTTAGGAGCTGCTTATGTGAAGAGCATGCATGAGCATAGGCAACAGCTTGGGCATAGAGTTCTTGAGGGCATGCTTGTCTTTTGCATTGTCACAAAGGGCATTTGCTAAATTCTGTTCTTAGTTGTTGGCGGATTTAATTGTTAATGTCCTTGATCAACTGATTGATGATGGCGAACAGGCAAGTTTGTTGCATCCAAGAAACATTGATTTTTAGGTAAGAGTGCATGCTTAGTAACACTTTTGAGATTGTTTTTATAATCCAAGACCCCCTTTGTAGGACCACTAAACCTGGATTACATTCAAAACGGTTTAGTTGCATTTTTAGTTCTCCATATAAAGCAGCCTACAAAGACAAGTTTAAAGTTTCAGAACTAAGCAAATTACATCCTCAGGGAGCCTATTGATAAACCTGAAGGCCCCATCTTATGTACTGAGAGCCCCCTGCTAATATCTCCTTTGACCTACTTTTAATGCTTGAAATAAGTCGATACATATTGTCTATAGTTTTCTATCTCCTATATACGTATTGGATGATATTTGATATGTATGCATGACGTCAAGAATTCCAAATTCATGGTTTTCCAATACTGTAAAGTTCTTCTGATGGGTTGTGCATCCTTTCTTCTCAAAAAGAGGAAGAATGTTAATATGTTTGAGTGGTAAGGCTTGGTGTTCCTTTCCAAGATAAGGAAAGGAAACCCTCATTCTCAATTCTCTCTCTTACTTGAGCTTAAAAACTCACTCTTTTTTAATCTGTTTTATATGTATCAACTTTTCTCTGTTCTAGCAATGCTGAGGATACAAGTTTCTTTTCTCCCTTCATACCCCTTAAGAAATCAGCCCAGGTTCCTTCTAAGTGGTACAGGGAAAAGAATTGTGCTAATGACACTTTTCTATCTAAAATTGATGAAAGACCTTGCTATCATCTCCACTGGACATGTTTGATCCACCTATTGCCACTGCCACTGCCACTCAATGCTATATTAGAGAATGATCTTCTTTCTCCGGTTATGGTGTTGCTTTCTATTGCAGATATTATGAGTAATCCTGCATCTGGCAATGCTGCTTGGTGAAAGATGTGCAAAACAAAGAAGACTGTATGTTATAAATGAGCCATTCAGTGTCTTGAAGAGACAATTTTCTTAGTGCTGTGGAGAAACCACTCTGACCCACACGCAGTAAGGGAGGTATGGAAATAAGAAGTCTGGTCTATACGTTTATGAGCTTCTGCCTGTTTGATTCTCCAGACTCTTACAACATTACTACCTCCTATGCTAATGAAAAAGAAAAAGTAAACAAAGAAAAACAAGTTAGTCTTTACCATCTACAAAATACCCAAGACATACAAGTTAGTCTTGTCAGTGTCCCCTAAAAGACTTAATTCATCCTCTTCCACCTGTCCTCATCTTCTCTCAGTGCACACCTACAATTATCCTTGTTTGACATTTGAACTGTTAAAAACAGACTACCTGAGTCAGCAGCAGGATACACTTATTTTTGTTCTAATCTTTGTACTTTCTTTCTTTCCTTTTAATTCGATTTTTTAAGTGCCAATTACTATTTAGGGGCTTATTAGAACTATATATTAAATTCCAGAAGACGAAATAATTTTATTATGCTTGGCATTTTCAAGATCAGAAATATTGTTTCTTTTTTCCTAATGGAAACATAGAAACCAGTCTATGATATCTTGAAAGATTCACAAACAAGTTGTACACCATCATAGCCTACCAAAGACGGGGAAAAAGAAAATGCAGAATCGACAACATTATAAATCCTTCTGTTCTATTTTTTAAGTTGTACACCAAATTTTATTTTCTAACTTTCGTCTTTATTTTGGAAGGGAAAACATGTACAAGTCTTCTGTTCCATTAGGTCAAAAAAAAAAGAAAAAAGAAAAAGAAAACAATGTTTTAATGTTTTCTGTATCTGCTGGTTCTAATAGTCTGAGCTGAAAATATTAGTTTTGGTTCTTAAATGTAGAATGCTTGTGTTGGGTTCAGTCTCTTTGTAAGAAAAATTATAACTGGATCCTACCCTGCTTTTTTGATACATGATTACTATTTTGTTTTGGTCTAAACGTCTAGCTCATGGTTGTCAAAGATGTGTACCACAGAGGCATGGTATGGCACAAGATTGGCAGCACACCATGCCCAAGGGGAGGTCTGAGAAAACCAGTTTCTCTCACCTAGGCAAGTGCTAGGACTATGGCAATCAAAACACGTGCCTCATTGTCGTTGCAGTCTTGCAGATAACCAATCAATTATTTAACATTTTTTCTTTTATATTTTTCTCTATGCAATCAAATGCAAAAAAATTTGGTATTTTGTAAATTTCTTAAACTACCTTAGTAGTTTAATTAATTGACTAAGTATACCCTTGCTATTTGAAAATTGACTAAACATTACCTTTACTGTTTTTGACAATTGACTAACTCTGCCCCTGTCGTTAGCGTTTATTGTTACAATTTGTGCACATGTGACTCCACGTGACATATAAAATTCTTTCAAAACCCAATATTACCCTCGTCCTCTAAGGCCCCTCCTCTCTGGACCTCCCCCTCTGCCTCTTCTCTGGTCTCTCTCCCCTTCTTTCTTTACGGAGACAGATGACCGAGTCGACGAGCATGCGCATGAGAATGAGAAGTGCGGTTTTCAGTCCGACACGGAGACCAAAAACAGGCTGTAGTACAAGTCCGCACGGTTCATCTCTTTAATCTTGCAACGAGAACAAGGGCGGCGACTGCAAGTCCTCTCTTCTCTCTCTTCCTCTCTTTCTCTCCTCTCCTTCCACTTCTTTTTCTTCTTTCAGAGAACAGAGATTTGAGCCGCTGCAGTACAACTCCGAGCATTGGAGAACAAAGAGTCTCCGATCTTTTCTCTTTCTCAAATCCACAACTCAAACTACCAACTACATGAAACCGGAAGTTGCAAGTTGAACAACAATTCCCGATCAAGTACATGGTGGCGGAGGAAGTTGCAGCGGAGCGGAAGTTATAGGTTAGTTATACAGCAAGGGCATGAAATCGGTTTCAGTCGGAAGTTGCAGTAGCATCGTCTTTGCTTTATCTCATTCCACCTCTTTACCTTTGCCGATGACTGCTTGCCAACTGGTTTTGGCTGTGCCGGTTCCACCAGCAAGAGAAGAAGGAGAAGAAAAAAAAAAAGAGAAAGTGTGAGAGAAGAAGAGAAATCGGAGGTTAAATTGTCGTCGCTGCTTCTGGTTCAAGCAACGATGAAAGGTACTATAACTCATTGCAGCAGCGTTCCTCTGTTTTCGTTTGAAGGGGTGTCATCGCCGCTGCCGCTGCAACTAATTGTAGCGGCGCGGATCTGAACACGACACATTGCCTTCTCGTTCTCTTTCAATACCGATCTCTCTCTCTCTTTCTCTCTCTCTCTTTCTTTCCCTCTCTCCCTCAGCTTCCCAATCTATTTTCCCACCCCTTCCCTCATTTATTTTTGCATTTTGGATCATTGTTCACCATCATCTTCAAACTCCAGAACTCGAGCTTGATGTCACAGCGGTGGCAAATGGTAGATTCTCCAGCAGGCAGAACAAATTAACTTCCTCTCACTAAACTTTGTTATATTCCTGGTCGTCATTGCTGCAATTGAAACTGATCGAAATCTCTCCCCTACTCCTCTATCATCCCATGTTGGCATTAATTGTCCGTATCAAGCTACATAAGGTAAGTTTACTCTCATTATTAGCTTGGCGTTCATCAGATCCACACTCGTGGTTCACACCGTTCAGCTCTCGCAAGGCCTCTCTTTGCTTTATCCGGCATCAAATCCGTACAGATCAAGGGGCTTTCATTGTTGCAGTTTCATCCCTTTTACTTTCTCTGCCATCAACTCAAAGTGCTCTTTGTTGCCGTTGTTATCAAAGGGGTTTTTAGGTGCAAAAATGGTAGGGATGTAAATGCTGAGATCGCAGAGCCACTGAGTTCAGTATTCGTCTTTTTGTTAACGGACGCTAACGGTAGGGGAAGTATTAGTCAATTGTCAGAAATAGTAATAGTAGGGGTAGTGTTAATCAATCTTCAAATAGTAAGGATACATTTAGTCAATTAACTAAATTATAAGGGTAGTTTAAGAAATTTATCCTATTTTTTATTTCTTTTTTTCATAGTGTTATTGATGTGGAGCACATAGTTATTTTGTTTTTTATTGATGTGGGTTTTGCATGTTTCCACTATATATCTACCAAAGTATTGTATGTGTATCTATGCTATTATTTTGGTTTATACAAAAGGCATGAGAATGAAATTTGTAACCAAACGGATTAAAAATTCATTCTTATTTTGCCACAAAAAGAATTCATTATTTGAGAAAAAAATGTTTGATTTGTAGCAATAGTTTCTCGTTCTATTCATTCTTGCTCATTTTAGAATTTTATTCTAGTAAAAATGAGCAAGAATGAGAATTGAACCAAACATGGCCTTAGATTTAATGAAGAAAAAAAAAAGTTTTGAAGGATTTTAGCGAGAATAAAGTCCTGTAGTTCAGATGTATTGTTAAGCTGCATATTGTTTCTTCAACCTTCTTAGCACAAGCCATTTTTAAAGAACGTTAAGAAAGAAATAGTAAAGAATCAGGGAGAAACTACGAGGAGGGTGGCTTACCTCCCATTAGCAGATCCCAATTTTAGAAAGTTCTTCTCTACTCATCAAATGATGTGGCATCTACAATTTGCAGGGACACTTTTTTTTTTTCGCTCCATGGAAGGAGAATACAATTTAAAAGGCCTGAAATTTTCTAATCTAGTCATAATTCTACAACCAACTAGGGGTGGATTTGAGACGAGCCAAGCTAAATAGTATGAGGCTCGAGCTCGGCTCACCAAGGTAGTAAAAGGTTCAAGTTCAAGCTTGAGCTCGGTTCAAGCTAGAACCTTGAGCTCGAGTTCAAGCTCGAGCTTGGTTCGAGCTAGAACCTTGAGCTCGAGCTTGACTCGAGTAAAAAACTGTTAAGCTCAGTTCGAGTTCGATTTGAGAAAAAATGTTTTATAAAAATAAAAAATTATATATAAAAATATTTTTTATTTGATATTTAAAAAATTATGAATTATATATATATATATATATATATATATATATATATATATATATATATATATATATATATATATTCGACTATTAGGCTTCAGCTCGACTCGTTTATTAATCGAGCTTGTAAATTGGGCTCAAGCTTGGCTCGAAGCTCGGTTGAAACCGAGTTGAGCTGAGCTTTTCACGAGCCAAGCTTAAATAGCTCGTGAAGAGCTCAGCTTGTGACTACCCCTACAACCAACCAATAAAAACAAATAATTCTAGTAAACTGGAAATTCACTATTTAAAAAAGAATAAAAATTTAAAGTGGATTCACCCAAAAAGGACCATTTTTGGTTCTTCATTCATGTAATGCCATGTAATTTGATTGCTTAGAATGTCGAAGATATAAAACTTGTCACCGGTTCTCTTTATTCTTGTATTATATATAACTAGCGGTGACCCATGCGATGCACAAATTTTATTAAGTGAAAGTTAAATAATAGAAATACATAAGAGTAGACAATTGTTTTATATTTTAATTTTTAAACAATTAATAATTCTTTGTATTTTATATACTATTTTTAATAATTTTTTTTTGCAATACAAAAATAATAATAATTAATTTCAACTAGTATTGTTCATCAAACCAATGAAATTGACCAAACTGATCCAACTCGACCCAAGCTAGTCACTTTTTAGTATTTCTGGTCGGCTTTGATTCAACAATTTCCTAATCGATCAAGTCAGATTAGTTTTGGTTTGGCCATTTGTAAACTGACCAAAATCGAATCGACCCAATTATATAAAAAATTCCCATATTTCTTACTCTAAAATGTTTTATATTGTAAATTTAAAATTTTAAATATATTATTTTAATAATATTATTATAATTTTTAAGTTTAAATCTTTTGAATTAACAAACCAAACTGATACTGATGTTTTCAATCCGTCATTGATCCAATCGGTTAAACAACTCAAACTATCACCTGACCTTGGTTCTTGGTCTAATGGGGACCCGTGCAATGCATGGACTTTGTTAAGTGAAAGTTTAATATATTGACTGTTGAAATGGAACGATCTAACCCGCTTGACCTGAACGGTTGAACCGGTGACTACAACCTAAATGCAAAAGCAAGTTGGTCTTTAGGATGATTTTTAAAAAGTTGGTCAATACAACTCGAGTTGGTCGGTTTTCATTAATGGTCGATCAGTTTCGAGTGGCCAACTCCCTAACCTGATTAGATCAGTTTGACTAGCCAAACAATTTGCAACCGAACTGAACCGCCTAATGAACACTATCTCTTGCAAATAACAATAGTTTAATCTTCAATAATTATTGAAAGTTTATACCAAAAACACATAATTATTGAAAATATATTTATAACGAACAAACAATAAATAACTAATAAAAAGCTTCAATACCTCTAAGTTATTTAATTTACTTTCACAATTTCAATTATTTATATTTTATATTCTTATTATCAAATATTATTAAATCTATGATTGCGTAAAGGCTTTTTCAACACAATTGAGTGCCGCTCGGGGCCTCGACTAGCCCCATGACAGTTGGTATCAGAGCCATTAGCCAACTACTATTGTAGTTGGTATTAGAGTAGGAGCTCATTGATAGCTTGTGACCTTTGACACTAGCTAAGCAATGAAGCACAACAAGGATATTGTGGAAGAGATCGAGCATGGATTCTCCCACTCCCATGAGACGGACAATGCACTAGAGGTGGAGAATGACACCCTTAAAGATAGGGCCCCAAAGTGCTGAACATTGAAAGTTAGCAAGTGTGAAAAATCTACCAACAAGCATGTGGCCATCAACATGCACATGCTACGTTGTGAAGCCACTATGGTGAAATGCGTGATCGGGTGGATGAGCTCCACCAAAATGTGGAAGCCATTGAGAGTGCGGTGGTGGAAGTGGAAGGAGAAGGCTGCCTAGGTGGGGTGGTAGTTGAGGTTCATGGTGTGCTCAACAAGACCCTCGAGGAAGTTTGCAGCGTCACACACCAACAGGAAGGAAGCTCATCCCACTCTAATGTTCAAGACAAACTCGACAACATCCAAGCCCAACTTGATGAAATGAGAAGTGAATGGGCTATGTGGAAGAGAACCTTGTCCACATCATTGGCTATCCAAGCCCCAACTCGACGCAATCAAAGAAGAATGGGCAAGCATGAAGTCGGCCATGTGCACCCCAATCAACATAGAGGATCAACAGAATGAGATTAAGGGGGAGTGCAACATCTTGAAGATTACCAACTCGACAAGCACCTCAATGACACTTCTGTCCACATCAAGATCTGGGAACCAACTCCCTATTCAAGAAATGCACGGGAACTCAACAACTTCTTGTGGCAGATGGAACAATACTTCTCGGTGACAAACCTTAGTGAAGAAAGGACCAAAATTCATATTGCATCTATGTATTTATCTGATATTGCTATTTTGTGGTGGCGCAGGAGATGTAAAGACATTGAACAACACGTGTACCATTAACACTTGGGCCGAATTTAAAAGGGAGTTAAAGAGACAATTCTACCCAGAGAATGTTGAATATTTGGCCTGCATGAAGTTGATGGGACTACGACACAAGGACTCACTCCTTGAGTATGTCAAAGAGTTTTCAGCCTTAATGCTTGAGATCACTGACATATCAAAGAAAATTTTGCTCTTCAATTTCATGGGTGGTTTACAACCATGGGTAGAGATAGAACTTTAATGACAAAATGTTCAAAGACCTTGCAACAGCCATGGTTGTGGCCGAATAGCTCACTGACATGAGACTATCAAATGATGAAAAGCCTCCAAGCCCATGTGCCTCAGATTTAGTGGGGGAGATAGGCAACCAAACTCCTCTGAAGAGAAGTAGTCTCCGTCGAAGTTGTTCTAGCACCAACCTTAGTGCCACAATTTTTCACCGAAGAAGACACCAAGAAGACCCAAGGCCATCTCCAACAACACATCCATTTACTACCAAGCTAGTCGGGGAGAAAGAGTTCCAACCACCCCAAATAGGTACCAAAATCCAACTTGGCCTCAACCCAACACTTGTAGTAGCCTTGTAAGGAAACCCCTTTGGGAGAAAAATCATGGGAACCAATGTTCCCACAATTCAAAAACTCATTTTGACCTAAACCTATCTCCAACTTTTCCTTCAACAAAGCCGAATCATCCCATGTCTTACCTTAAAGTGGCTAGGAAAGGACTTAACCCCAAACTTAGCTATAGGATTCCCAAGCCTAGGGAGAAATCACCAACCTACCATCCAAGCAGATGCATGGGCCTTGGAAGAAATAATGTTCATGAAGCACTGAAGAATTCTCCTTCATCAACAATAGATCCAAGTAATAAGTAGAAGATGATCTTCAAAGATGAAGACTGGTGGGTGTCGAATCCAACCAAAGATAAATGTCCTGCTCAAATTAAATATTTTTGTAGATAGTGATGAGCAAGGTCGTCTTCACAAGGATTGGGTGGATTTATTTCCAAGAGAAAAGAAAATAGAGGGGTTGTTATAAAAGCAAGGAAAATAAAATAAAGCAAGGATTAAATCGATGGGAGATAGCTTCTGGTTGAAGAGACAAGTTCGGCCTTGATTTTTATCATTGATCATCAATGCAAGGGTAAATTCATATGTTTATGAATAAATTGGTTATAGTCATTAACAAGCTCTAACACCCAGCCTCTACTCGTATTTCTTGGCAACCAAAACAAGCTCTTTGATTGCTTCTCTTATTAATAGACAGTCCTAAACAAGCTCTTAGGATTTAATCTATTAATAGCATTAAGAGGGGAGAGACCCAATTCTGGTCAGTGATCTCACAAGCTTGGATTGTTTAAATCAGATTATATATCCTCCTAACATAAATAAAAAACTTGTCCATAATCAATTTATGTTAGTTGCCACCATGATTAAACCTACCAATCATATATGAAATTGGCGGTTCAATTGGCCATAGATTATTCCCATTGAATGAGCAAGGGATCATTCTTGCTTAATCAATAAAAATAATCCTCACAGGAAATTGAAGAAAGCATATGAATACCCATAAACAATGAACTGAAATAAAAATCAATTAGATCTCACAATGTTTAAGAATCAAAGCTTCCCTAACCTTTCAACCAGAAATCAAAAGCTTACACACACTTCATGTAGAAATCGCAACTTCCAGATGAGGGGGGCGTATTCTATTTCTTTTCTCCCTTCTTGCTGAATTCTTGTTTACAAGATTCGATGATCCTTGGGTGCTAGTCCGCCCCCCTTTATATAGCTTTAGGAGGGAGCAGTTTTCAACTCCTCTTAGGAGTTCTCTTTCTCAAAAATAGAAAGTCCTATTTCCTAATTCAGATCTAATCTTATCCTTATCTCTAAATAGAAACTCTTAATTAAGTTGGACTCTAACTCTTTTCTTTCTTTAAGATTACAATAAAAATCATATATGATTAAGACTCTTAGCCGAATTCTATTAGGAATGATGAGTGGGCCCTACTACTGCATGCTGAATTGGGCTGGTCTTCTCTAGCGAATTGGGGCTTCTCTACGAATTGAGCTTTGCTGCAATTTGGGGGCTCTCTACGAATTGGGCTTCTCTACGAATTTGCAGAGACTTCGGGCCCGATTTTGACATCGATTCAGTCCGAATCTATTAAAATTCAAAACATGAAAGTTGTAGAGCTTTTCTTTATTTTTACAATGCATCTTGAATCATTTCAATCAGAGTCCGGATGAGAGAGTTATGCCCAAATTAACACGCGGCGCAGAAATTGTGCAAAATTACCCGATTAGCCTTATTTTTCACCAAACGCCTCCTTTCGTGCCCTAAATCGAAATATAAGAATAGTGAGTCCAATTAGACACTAAATAAGTATAAAAGACTGAATATTAAGGGATAAAGATATAATAATTTTCATTCTCATCAAAGACCAAATTGAGTGGGGGAGACTATCACAAGTGAACTCTTTGCTGCACCATCGAGTGCCATCCACTACACTCGCAACATGCCATTAGAGTGTCATCGTGTGTGTTTTTGGTGGGGCTATGCATGTATTTTGTATGGGGGGAATTCCAATGGCATTATTATAATTATTAGTATTAATTTTCAACACCTTTGATGTTTCCTTCTCTCACTCCTTCAAAAGCTTAAGTTACTCTTTGAGGGGAGATACATAGTTGAGTGATGCCAAGACCGTGTAAAGGCTTTATTGACACAATTGAGCGTTGCACGGGGCCTCTATGACTAGCCCTATGATACTTGGGCATTGGTTGGTTCGATCACATCCCAAGAATCATAATTTCTAAAAGACTGATGAAAACTGGTTGACTGTCCAGTTTAACTAGAAAAATGATGAATCAGTATTGGTTTCGCGAAACCGCATGGGCCACTAAGTAATCAAAATTGTAAAATGAATGTAACAAGACTTGAATCCA
This sequence comes from Nelumbo nucifera, assembly GCF_055504915.1. Lineage (NCBI taxonomy): Eukaryota > Viridiplantae > Streptophyta > Magnoliopsida > Proteales > Nelumbonaceae > Nelumbo > Nelumbo nucifera. The sequence continues at coordinate 186,419,348 of NC_142649.1, read as the reverse complement.
TAAACTCTTATTTTCATATATTGCTTAATTACTACTAATCCTCCTCTTTACTTCGCTATTTAATGACTCTTTATTGTATATATTACTTTATTATATACATATTTTAAAGAAAATGTAAATTAAGAGACTTGAAGCTTGGCCATTTGCTTTAAAAATTAAGGAATTTTCCATCCATCCACATTGGCTACAAGGTTGAACTTTTGACCCTCGAACCTCTCCCTCCTTGGTTCTATGACCAGTCCGGTTCTCTGAACATTAATCCTCTCTCAAGTCTTAGAGACATGGTGAATGTTCCAAAGACTAAGATAACATACTACAAGAGCAAAGAGTGCATGAAGCCATTGTTCACAAGGTGACCCAATACAAAAAGGGGAAAGATAGCTTATCTGCTCAAGGGAATCATCGTTATGATTGCAAATAGTCAGGTTATGGTGGACAAACCAAACCTATCTTCCACAAGATCGCAAAAAACACAAAGAAGATCGTACTAAGGCTGCAATGCCAAGCCTATAAATTGTCTTACAACACCAAATCAAGTGGTGCAAGCACTTTGATATTGGTGGAGACAAGGAAGGAAAGGGCACTTCTCTCTTTTAAATGTGCCTTCAAGGCATTAGGGGTCTTTTTTGTTTTATTTTTTATCTTGTTCTTCAGAATTGCATTGCTATTTGAAGTTGAAAAAAACAAACACACACACACGAAATCTTCTCCCAAAAATTTTCATCATTTCTTCTCTATCTCTCTAACTCTTTCATTCTTGCTCTCTCAAGTCTCAACTATCAATTCCATTTCTCTATTTCTCTCTCAGTCAAATAAAAAAGGATTTTGAATTGATTTGTTTGAGTCTTAAGACCAAAACAACTTTATCAAATATGAGAGATCCATTCTTTTATTGTCCTTGCCAAATGAGAGAGAGAGAGAGAGAGAGTAGAGAAAAAAAGAAGGTAAAAGAGAAAGAGAGGATAAAAGTTTGGCAATGAGGACTGAGGAAGATGAGAGAAAGGTGTGAAAGTGGAAAACCAATTCCATCATTTAAGGTTGGATTTTTGTAAAAGTTTTGATTTGGTTATAGAAACATCACAACCCTTTTTTCCGAAAAAGGGATTCTTGGGTTTTCCTCTTTTGACTTCATTATAAAGTTTCAAGTGACATGAAAAATCATGAAGGGAAGTAAGAAAATTGGTTCTTTCTGATGAGTTCGGATTGGATTTTTTTTCGAGAAATCAAAGAAGTTACTGACAAAAAGAACTTAGGCATTATGCCATAGTTTAATTGTACAAATTTGGACTGGCACGTGTGAGAATGCAGATTTGAGTCACTTTGTGTGGAAAAATGCCAAAGGTTAGGATGTATCCAATTAATTATTAATCCCTCCCAAAACGCCAAGTAGTTAGGACCAACATTGGATTTTGTGAAACTTAGATGTAAAAATTTATTACCTATTAATGATCTATTAATAGATTGAACTTCGCCTGTAAATACATTTTTAGGGTTATTTCTAGGCATTGTTTCATACATAGATTAAATTAACTATTATTTATCACACTTATCTTTCTTTAATATCATTAGTATAAAATATTAGATAGGTGTTTAATTGTTATTTACATTTTTTATTATTACATAATGTTTCTGTATTTTTATATTTTCCATTTTTTTATTTAATTATGATGGTTGACACATTTGACTCAAAAGGTTGAATTGTTGATACGCCACCACAAAAATAATTTTTTATTTTTTGATTGGTTTTAAATATATATTCAATTGCAACATCAATAAGAGTAGTTATTATTTATCACACTTATTGTTCTTTAATATGATTAATATAGATAAAACATTAGAGGTGTGCCTAGATTATCTATATTTGTAATTTATTTATGTTTTAAAAGTTTTTTATTTAATTATGGCATCATGGAAAAATGATTTCATTTTTGGGTAAACTTTAAAAAACATGTAATTTATATCACCAAAAGTATTGGATGTAGATCTAATTGACAGAATTTATTTGTTTTTTATTTTATGAAAATAATATCTTAAATATAAGATTCAATAAAATAATGAGAGTTAATGCCCTAAGATAAGACTTAATGTGAGGGAATTAAATGAGGAGACATGTAGTAGTTCAAATTACACTTTGTGCCCTCACAATTAGAGAGGGATCAAATTCAAAAATATGGGTATTCTAGTTAAGAATAGGATTCAATGAATGTTAATGGGAGTTAATACTTCAAATATGAGACTTAATGAGAGGGATTTAAATGAGGACAAAAATGATTTTTCAAATTACATTTTCATCCTTAAATTATGCAAGGACCAAATTAAAAAATTGGGGTAATTTAGTCAAACAAAAGTTTCATACCATTATTTACACTTTTAATAATAGTAGATAAGCATTAAATGAAAAATGTAAAATGATATTTTTGCTATAGCTTGTTTTTCAATTATTGAACAAAAGAAGTATTTTTGTGTCTTTTTATCAAATAAACACTAAATGAAGATGTAAAATAACAAATTTTTCTTTGCTTGTTTTCCAATTCAAACTTTAGAGAGGGGGCATTTGTTTTCCAATGAAAATTCTAGAAGCTAGGGGCACCTATTCATACTTTTATGGATAGTATAGATCAGGGACCAATCTGATTTTAAATGTGCCCACACCTCTATCGAGAGGCTTCTACACTACTTTATTGTTCTCTTTGATACAATTGCCACTTGAGGCTTAAATGTTTATGGAGGTAATGGGATTTCATGTCAAAGAAACTAATTTGATTAGCACTTATGTTGAGTAAACATTCAACAAGTATTTTATTTGGTATTGGCATTGTTACTTGAAATCCTTAAGTATCTACTAGGGAGCAAGTTTTAAAGTATTTTTAGGATATTCCTACGGGGCATCTAAATACCATGGATATGGGATATGTCACTATGGGGTATGCATCCCACTAGTCATGTGTATTGACACAGTATGTCTTTGTATCAAGCCTTGTGGTGCTGCATTTGTGAATACAGTCCAATATACACCAATATAAACTGCATTGGTGCCTATTTTGATAAAAATGTATATTGTTTTTTATCTTTAATAAAAATTAAAAGTTATAACTATAAAAAACTAAAATAGAATTATTAATTATAAAAACCAAAATAAATAATTTAAGATTTAGTTTTAAGTTGAAAATTATAAAAAATAATTTATTTTATCTACCTTAAATGATTTATATTATATGTTAAAAATGAAAACATATTTATTATTTAAAAAATAGAGTTGTTATTTATATAAAAATAATAAATAAATAAAATTTCTCAAAATTTTAATAAAAATTTGAAATAGAGTGGCAGTTATTGTATTATGTGTATATGTGTGATGTTCTAGAGTCCTCCCATTTTGTTGATTGTAATATTTCCTTCTTATAACCTATTAAAGTGTTCATGTTCATACTTTGTTGATAGATAATTCAACCTTAGATTTAGTGTTGTTAATGTATTTATGTGACTTGTATATATTTCCCTTACATATTTAAATGTTTCCATATCTTTCATCCGTACCCATACAAAATGGATATCCAGTACCAATATTTTGGTCCTTGCTTAGTAAGGCTTCTAAACTCTTTCAAAAAAGCTATTAAAAACTTTTTTTAGGGTAAAACTGTTAAAACTAATTTCACTAGAAAGGGTTTCTTAGCTGAGATAAAGCATATTTGGGCTTTATAGGTTTTCACTAAATACAATTTCTAAGCTTTTTGTGTAGGGCACATCTTTTAAATTAGAAGCAACTGTGTGAAAACCCTACTACATAATTGTTGAAGGTTATGCCCAAGGACATGAACAAGTTGTTAACATTCACAACACTGAAAATAACCTAATACCAACAACTATCCATCATCACAAAAAGCAAACCAGAAGTTTAAATAAATGAAAGTAAGAAGAACAAGAAATCACAAGGAGAACAAATGATTTACGTGGTTCATGCAATGAGGGCTACATCCATGGGTAAAACCAACAATCCATTGATTTACTATGGATACAAGAGATTGTGTACAACACCTCTCTACTACTACTGTGAAACCACATGTACAAACTCCTTTTGCAACTTAAACAAAGAGTGTCCTCACCTCCACAATGTCACCACAAGCCTAGAAGACCATTATGAAGAAAGCTAAAAATAGTAGAATCCACACCCTTTGTGAAAAAAAAAAAACGTTGTAGAGAGAGACACGACACTCAAGTGTCTTGTAAGCACAAAGAACCTTTTTGCCGTTCATTCTTTCTTGCTACTCTTTCTTTGTCTCTCAAAAGAAAAAAAAGTAAACCCCACAAAGGATATATCCCCTCCTTGGTTCTTGTTCCCAAACAGCTCATGTCCCATGATTTAAGGTATAAAATGTTCTTACAAAAATTGCCCCTTCTAGAAAAAGAAAACACCACTCATGTGCATGAAAAAATTATAAACAATCACCTTGGCATCATACCTAGAGAAGTCAAATTCCACTCCAACTTTTCTACTGTAACCATCCTTTTTTTTGTGTCAAATTTCACCAAATGCACATTGTGGCTACCCAACCCGGGAGGGGGACGAAGGAATGGAGTGGATTGGAGTTGCCACCTAAATTTTTAGGAAATGGGAATTTAGGAAAACCTGAGAATTTTACAAGAAAATCAATTTGTTTTCTTGGTGACTCGTAAATCAATGAGAATAGAGATTCTTTGGGTCCGGGGACCAAGGTATGGTGTGAGAAGGTGTTAGGCACCCCAACCCGCCTAGTTAAACCGGCCTCTACTTCACCAATTTCCAAGAATATTTAATAATTTTAGGGCTTTGAATATAGGATGATAAATACACACTGAAACTAGCATCAAGAGGAATAACCATTCAAACTATTCAAATTGATAACTATGCAAAGGAACATGAACTAGCAAAGAGATGATAACACTAAAGAGAGAATGATTAAATAATGAGTAAAACAAGCAAGATATGGCTCCTTAACAAATTAGAAAAAAAGAAATAATCTATTAATTTTGAAATGAAGATTGGATTGACAAACCTAAGTGAGGTGTTCTAATACACACAAATTCTAACTTATGAACTTACAGGAAATGATTTAATTTTCTAAAAGAAAAAGATGATGAAATAGATTACTTTAAACTGAAGTTGCAATGATAGATTTATGCATGTCATGAAAAAGGGGGGTAGGACAAGAAATGGATGTATGAAATTAAGTAGATTAAACAAAACACTTGCTGAAATAAAGATCCCAAGAATGCCTAGGTGGATGGTGATATGCAACTTGAGCAATCTTCTTTGTGGGAAACATGCTGCCTTTTTTATGCATATGAGATAAAAACAGAATTGAAGACTTTGAAATGGATTTTCAAATGGTGAGAATAAATGGGCCCACTAGATTATGTTAAAGTCGAAGGGAAAATAAGATGTGCAAATGAAGACTAAGGGAAGTAAGTTACATGTTGCAACCTGAAGTGAGAAAGGTGCATTTGTCAATTCTAATGTATATTATGAACTTTTTCCTATTTTTTTTGGGTGCCTTCCTATTAGAACAACTATAAACATGCAATTATCTAAACCTTGTAAGCCTAACCATTCTAATGCATTAGACAAGAGGAAAACTAAATCCAAATGATTGAAATTAAAGTGCAATTTTAATTTGAGAGAGATGCCGAGTGATTTTCTGTGCAAAAAATCTAAGTAGTGTCCTAATTTAAGCTGATGAAAATGAAAGTGGCTAATAAATATACATAAACTGAAACAAATTAACGGTGTATGATCAAAGTGAAATCCTAAAACACTAACAAATTGACCAAGGCTCAAATACAGCAAGAGAGTGTTAAAAAAACACTGTAAAATATACTAAGAATTCTAAATTGACTAAGGCTCAAATAGGCTACATGCACAAATGGTAGAAAAACAGAAAAAAACATGGAGTGTTAGCAAGTAAGATAAAGAGCTTGATAGTTAAGCAATGAGATTGACTAAAGAAGGGGACACTCAAACTAAATAAATAAATAAATTTGAAAATGAAACAAAAGAAAAATTGGTGGAGTATTCGCCTTTGGACAATCAGGTTGACTAATCCTACTAGACTACTTTAAAAGGAAAACAAGAAATTAAGAAAGAAAAAAAAAAAAAAACATGAATAGCAATCATGCTGTTGGGTATGCTAATGGGTGTACCTTATGGAAGATTTTAACTAGTCAAAATTGCCTTGTTCTCCACGATGCATTCTCCTATGACAACGTAAATATTTTCAATAATATCTACTTGGAGACCTCCATAGGATATGATGTGCTCTTGATCATTCATTGGCTGTTCTTGGGTTTGAATTATAGCCCAGCTGTTGGTAAATATTCTGGATGATTGTAATTTTTTGCAACGTTTCTTGGGCTCAAGGATGCTTCGAAGTTCACACCATGGATGTAAGCACGACCTAGGGGTTTCTTGGACTGTATTATTGATATGAGGGACTCTTGGGACATGAGAGAAGATGGGAAGAGAGTCTAGGACGTGGCTAAATGCTATGTGAAAGTGTTTGCATGGGTTTACCTTAGGTTAGAGAGAAAGGCTAGAATTATGCCCTTGTGTGTGAGGAAGGGGGGTATTTATAGATTTTTGGGGAGGATTCTAGAAGGGAATGAAGGGTTGAGATTGGGAGACTAGGGAGATCAATGTTTGAGGTTTAGAGCTTTTTTGGAGGAAGATTGGTTTAGGGAAGGGATGTCAAGACAACAATAAGTGGAAAATTTCACCAATTTACCTAAATTGAACATTACAAATTTAGGTGATTGGCTTGATTGATTAGAGGCTCCTTAGCTGGTCAAATTTTAAATTTTAAGATGGTTCTAGAGGCTGGGAGAAGGATTTGGTCGTATAGGTCCCAAGGTTTGAAGTTACAGTAAAGAAGATTCCAAACGGAGGGTTCGGGTCAAGTCTAGCTTCAGGTCTCAAGATGGAGGGGTTAATGGTATCAGAATTGGACGATTTTGGTATCTTTGGACTTGTAATTTTGTGGTCCATACATCTATAAGGTTGGATTTCAAATTTTGTGTCGGATATAATTCAGGATAAAAAATGATCTTGAATGGATAACCGAAATTGGTTCAAACTTTGGGCCTTGAGATGAAGGGGTAAACAATGTCATATTTGGGTGATCTTGGTGTTGTCGGATTTAGATTTTTGGGCTCTACATACCTATGGTTTTGGATTTTTGATTTGATATAAAATGAGGTTCAAGATCAAAATGCTCCCGATTGAACGATCAAAATCGGTTCCAACTTCGAGTCTTAAAATGAAGGGGGAAATGGTGTTGGATTTGGGTGATCTTGGTGTCTTCAGATTTCATATTTGATGTCTAATGAGGTTCAAGATCATAATGACTCTGATCGGACAATTGAAATTGGTTCCGGTTTTGAGTGTTAAGATGAAGGGGTAAATGAGGTCAAATTTGGGTGATCTTGGTGTCATCAGATTCAGATTTTTGGACTCTACGTACCTAAGGTCTTAGATTTCTGATTTGATGTGAGATGAAGTTTAGGATTAAAACGACTCCAATTGGACAATCAAAATCAATTTCGATTTTGAGTCTTAAGATGAAGGGGTAAATGGTATTGAATTTGGGTGATCTTGGTGTGATCGGATTCAGATTTTTGGGCTTTACGTACCCATGGTCTTGGATCCTTGAGACCCTAACTTTTATAAAATTCTAAAAATGCCACCAGGTTGGCTGAGAGGTTGGCTAAAGCATGCTTGAAGCTCAAAGTCCTGCTGAAAGATTGAAGAATGCAAAAATGGGGTATCTACACACATTTTTATCTTCAATAAGTTTTCGGATATAATTGTCATTGGAATATGTTTTGTTCTCTTGTGATAAACTGGATTTTTTTCCAAGAAATAACACTATTGTTATCATAAGATAATTCCATAGGTTTAGAGTCAATACCAAGCTCACCCATAAAACCTTGAAGCCAAACTGCTTCCTTGGCAAGATTCTGTTAGAGCCATATATTCTGTTTCCATACTAGATAATGCAACTGTTGGATGTAATTTAGACATCCAACTAATTGGACCATTCCCAACTTGGAACACATCCTATTATATACCTTCCTTTATCAAGATCATTTGCATCACTTGCATCCACAAAACCAAGAATTTTACCTAAATCCTTACCATATGTGGTGACATAATTACTTGCACCTTGCAAGTAGTGAAGAACCCATTTAGCAGCTTCCCAATGCACCTTACCTGGATTAGCCATGAATCGAATAAAAACCTCAACAAGGCTAGTGCATACCATATCAAACATCAAACTCAAACTCCCTACAAGGCTAGCATAGGGACTCCCATCCATTTTCTTCATCCCCTCTTCTAATTTTGGGCATTGTTCACAAGACAACTTAAAATGGCCTGCCCATGGTGTCCTTACTGGCTTACACTTCTCTATGCTAAATTTTCTAAGCACCTTCTCAACAAAGCTCTTTTGTGAATAAGACAAAGTACCATGCCTTCTATCCCTTGACATTTCAATTCCAGGAATATGTTTCACCAGACCAAGGTCTTTCATCTCAAAAGACTTGCTCAATTGTGCTTTGAAATCATTAATTTTTTACTTTGTCCCTACCCACAAGTAGAATGCATGTCATCAACATACAAGACTAGTAACAAGAAAGTGTTGTCATCAAAGAATTTTAAGTAAACGCAATGGTCAAATTCACTTCATCGATACCCAATCCTAAGAATAAGGGAATCAAGTTTCTTGTACCATTGCCTTAAAGCTTGTTTCATGTATACTTTCTCAAGATCACCATGCAATAATGCAATTTTCACATCAATTTTCTCAAGTTCCAAGTCAAACATAGCAACAAGTGCAAGAATACGCTGAACGGAAACCAATTTCACAACTGGTGCAAATATTTTAAAGAAATCAATACCTTCCTTTTGAGAAAAACCCTTAGCAACTAACCTTACTTGATGCCTTTCAACTTTTCCATCAACACCCCTTTTTGATTTTGTGGACCCATTTAATTTTGTAGCAATCAATACCTTCCTTTTGAGAAAGACCCATTTGGTTCTTGTGAAGAGCATTGCTTTCTTCATTCATAGTTTAAGTCCAACTTGAAGAATTACTATCATCCATAGCTTCATCAAAACAAGTAGGTTCACCATCCTCTCTTAACGCTTCCATGGTGGAAGGATCTACACAATCTCTAGGTGTGCTAGTAAATGTCTTTTTTTTTCTTGGACGGTCTTGTAAAAATAATGGTGCTTCCTAAAAAATTCTCAATGTTTTCTTCAGTTTTACCATCATTTCCATTCACATAAGGTTTAAATGGAGTGCCCCTCTCTGAAATTACTCCATTAGACATAAATTCAAAATACTCCACCTCATTCCTAGCATCATTTTCTCTCCTCTCCAAAATCTTGAAAAGTACTCAAAATTCATCAAAATGCATATCTTCAATAATACTACTTTTTGGGAACTTGTGCATCCCATAAATGGTATTCCTTAACATTCTTTCCATAACCAACAAATACACATATTTTTTTAGATTTGGGATCCAACTTATCCCTTTGACAACTAGGAATCAATGCATAAACATCACAACCAAATATTTTTAAATTAAAATAATCACAAGGAGTATTGTGCGATGCCTCTTGAAGGTGTCTTTTCATTTAACGCCACCAAAGAAGACTGGTTAACGAGATAGCATGTAGTGGAAATAACCTCTACCCAGAATTTCTTTCCCAAACCAGCATTATTCAGCACACCTTGCACGCTCCACCAAAGTTCAGTTCATGCGCTCTGCCACACCATTTTGTTGAAGGGTGTATGCTACAATATTATGCATGATAATTCCTTCATCCTTTCAAAATTTAAGGAATTCATTCTTTTTCTACTCCAAACCATTATCCATTCGAATAACTTTAATGTATTTCCCAATTTGCTTCTCAACTTCAATTTTGAATTGTTTAAATGATAAAAAAGCTTCATTGGTGGCGTTATCAAGAATTTGACCCAAACCTTTCTTGAATAATTATCAATGAAAGAGATAAAATAGGGTGCACCTCCATAAGAAATAGTATGTGATGGGCCCTACAAATTGAAATGGATATAATCAAGAATATCTTTGCTAGTATGTGTCCTGACCTTGAAACTTCTTCTATGATGCTTTCCATAAACAAATGTTCACAAAATTCCTTTTCACCAATTTGTAATTTAGGAATGAAGTTTTGCTTCATTAAAGCTTCCATACTTGTTTCACTCGTGTGACCAAGCCTTTGGTTCCGTAATTGTTTTTTAAACTCATTATTCTCTTATACTACTGTGCTTTCAAGCAGCTTATACAAATTTTTAACATTGGATGCCATTCATCACAATCAAAGCACTTTAGAAATTTTGAGAACTCCACCTTGCCTGCTGAATTTGTAGCCACTTGAATCCAATTCCGATACAGAAATCAAGCTTTTCTTCAAGTTTGGTACATGCCTCACATTTTCAAGAATTTTAATATTTCCATGAAACATCCTCAATCATATGTTTCCAATCCCCATTGTCTTGATTGTAGTATTATTGCCCATCAAAACGAACCACCTTCACAAGGTTGATAAAAGCAAAACCAAAAACAGTATAGACACATGTGATGAGTAGCACCATTGTCAAGAATCCAACTTTGATAGAAAGTGGGATTATTATTAACTATAAGCACTTCATCTTCAATTATCCCGAATGTTGATTCATCAACTTGGTTGGCTTCATTCTTTGACTCAATTCCATTCTTTTCCCTACTACTTCCTTTGTATGAATTTGAATTAATCCTCTTCCAACAATCCATTTTAAAGTTACATTTCTTACCACAATGCCAACAACTATCCTTTTCTTGCCAATCCTTTGATTTTGAACGGTACTCGGACTTGCTTCTTAAATTCTTATTGGTAGAGTTACTTCACTCAAGTTGTCGACCTCTTACCATAAGTGCTTCATTTGCATTATCCCCCGAACTCTCCAAAATGCCTTTTTCCAAGTTCATTGACTAGCAAAGCACTACATACATCATTCAAGCAAAAAATGTTGACTTTGGCACAACTTAAGGTAGTAACCAAGTTGTTGTAACTATCTAGAAAAGTACACAACAAAGTCACCATCTTATCTTCCTTTTCCATCCTCACACCATGCTCTCAAGTTGACTAATTATGTCATGGAAGATGTTCAAGTGTTCAGAAACCTTCATTCCTTCATTTTCAAACTATACACCATCTTCAAATTCACATCTATGCCCTGTGTCCTACAAATGCCCCGGAATCAAGGATTAAGATATCGATACGATACTCCCGATATGGAGTGTATCGTATTCGTTTCCATGAACATGAATACAGGATACACCACGACTGAATGTGTATCTTACGAGTCATGCATATTGGTATGTACACTACAACTGGATATATATCCACCGATATGGTGGATACGGTTCGATACACACCGATATGGAGGTGTATCCGTGTCTAGTTTGACAAAATTGTACATTGAGTACTTTTGGATTGTTTTTCATCTTTAATACAAGTTAAATAATAGTATTATGAAAAATGAAATAAATAATTTAAGATTTAATTTTTCCAAAAAATTTAATAAAAACTAAAATTTATAAAAATAATATATTTCATCTATGATTTATATATTTTATTTTACACATAATTATATGTTAAAAATGAAAACATAGTTATTATTTGAAAAAATAGAATTATTATATAAAAATACTAAATAAATAAAATTTCCCAAAAAAATTTAATAAAAATTGAAAATTAAATATAATTTATTTTATCTACCTTAAATGATTTATTTTTTTATTTTACAATTATGTGTAAAATAAAAACATTATATGTTAAAGCTGAAAATATATTTATTATTTAAAAAGTAGTTGTTATTTAAATAAAATACTAAATTAATAAATATTCCCAAAAGTTAATAAAAATTGAAAATTTTAATTATAAAAGTGAAAGTGTGATAATTCTAGAGTCTCGGTATTGTTTATTGTAATATGTTTATATCTTATTCGTAGATAATTCAACTTTTGGTTTAATATGATTAATGTATTTATGTGATTTATATGCATTTCACTAGCGTATTCAAGTTTTTCTATACCTTTCGTTCGTATCCATACGTTTATAAAATATACCTGCATCCGTATTTAATTTATCTGATATGATACCCAATATCAATACTTAGATCGATCCTTGCCCAGAATACATCCCAACCATGTATTGGAAACATATCCCAAATATGAAAGATGTTCCCAATCATCATCATATTTTCCGACTTCTTAGTTATCCTTTCCAAACAAAGCATTGTATTATTCTTGTTGAAGAAGAATATCATGGAATTTGATTTTCCATAGTTCAAAATTCTTTGTCCCATCAACCTTCTCAACCTCAAACCAATTACTTGCCATTTTACCACACTTTCATTCTCTCAACCAACAACTATTCAACAACACAAAAGGAGAGACAAATGAAAGAAAGCCAAAAGTAATAGAATACACCCTTTGTAAAAAAAAAAAAAAAAAAAATTGTAGAGAGAACCACCACACTCAAGTGTATCTTACAAACACAAAGAACCCTTCTGCCGTTCCTTCTTTCCTGCTACTCTTTCTCTGTCTCTCAAATGTAACACCAACCTACTACATTGGCATCTTATCCAATGTTCAAATTACACATAGATTAACATATGGAAGTAAGTAAATCTAATGGTTCTTTAAAGCACAAGTAAGGAGCAAAGAAAGAACCTTTGCTTTGGATATAGGATTTACGGGTGTGTGATGTTTTGTATCCATTTTTGACTCATATGCTATATACCAAAGTCTCTCTCTAAACTGCCACATAAGAGGCCAATTAAGAGACAGATCATTGAACTCTTTCTTTAAATGGGCAGCTCATAGATCCCAACACGCTCTCGTTTATACTTCTTAGCAAAATTGCATTTAAACTCGAAACGCCTGGATGACACGTGGCTGTTGGGGGATAAGATACAGAGACTACCTCTGTCCTCTGCATGTTATATCCTTCGTTATAGATAAATATTATAAAATTCTATCCAATACCGCAATACGGGCGGTCGGGCTTTGTGATCCACGTGGACCCACCTGAGTGATTACTGCCGAGTCGACAGCTACGTGTAAAGCTGGTATATATCTACTGAGGACACGTTTGGAGTTGGTAAACACTTGTTATCAACCCAAAGTTTCAAAAGGCAAACGCAGTTCCAGCCGCTTCCTTTAAAAATCTGTGAAATGTTCTCATTCCAATCCATCTATCTTACATTACATTCTACCTCACTACAATAATAGATACAACAGCGTAATTGTTGTAGTTGCAGCGATCGACAAGGTGAAGTCTCTTGATCTCATCTCGATTCCAGGAGTACTAATTGCAGCTGCAGCAAAAGATGCATAATACTCAAGTGGCACCCGTTCACGCCCATGCTTACGACAAAAATCCACTCGACCCCCACAACGTGCGTCTCCAAACTGGTGAGGAAACATTTCTTCATTTCCGCAAATCTTATCTTTGTGTACTTCTTCTTCCTCTGCGATCGAGTTGCGGCTTTTTCTCAATCGTTTAAATGAATATACTGTCTAAAGACTGTATTAATTGTTGAAGGCGAAGATGAACAGCGTGAGAAGAAGTCTGTATTAAAGAAGGTGAAGGACAAGGCAAAGAAGATAACAGACAGACTCGGTATTAAAAAGCATGGCCGACGCGGCCATGACGCCAAAGATGACGATCACATTCGTCCCGACCATGATGAGGGCTACGACGAAGACGAAGAGGAGGAGGAGGAGGAGGACACTGATGAACAAATTGAACAAGACCCCGAAATTCATAGAGCACCCAGTACGTTTATTTTCTTCTCGACAATATATGCATGCGCGCATTTTCCAATTTCATTAGAAGTTGTCTTGATGATTTTTTGTATTTTCTTTCAGTCTATGAGTCAACAACGGCTCGGGCCGGAGAAGTTGGGGCTGCTTCTGCTTTAGGGCAGTCGCGGGTGAATTTGGGTGCTACGAGTGGGCAGTTACCACCCTTGGAAAAGGACTCTCCTGCTCCTCCAAAGGACCGAGATGTTGCATCCCATCCTGCTCCAAACTATCAGAACAATGCTACCGATCCAATAGCCGCAGGTAACTCACATCTACCACCGGTGGACTACTTTATTTTCAGAGTTGTCCCTGTCTCAACTCAATTACTGATCATCCTTGTTTAAACAGGAGGACAGGAAACAGGGGTCGAACCCATCCTCGGGTCGGTTGGGAATATGAAAGACTCTAAACAGGTTGAACCACAGGCGTGGTCTTATAAGGGAAATGAGCATCATCAGTCCTCCCGAGATTTGCCTCCCAGTCACATTGATACAGCCTCAGGGAATCTCCAGTCGGTGCCTGATACCGAAGCTGTAGTTCACTCTCAAGTAGAGGAAGGAAAACCAACAAATCAGCCCAGCCATACTGAGAAAATTTCTTCCGCAACCTCTGCAATCGCCGAGAAAGCAATCTCTGCAAAGAACGTAGTTGCGTCAAAGCTTGGCTATGGTGGAAATGAAGGGGAGGTGGTTCATGAAACACCTGAAGGTGGGGACTCGACTAAGTCGACGCCGGTTGGTGAATATAGCAAGAAAATTGCAGCGGCGGTGACGGAGACGCTAGCTCCAGTGTATGATAAAGTTGCGGAGGCAGGAAGCGTGGTGGTATCGAAGATGCAAGGGATGGGTACGGAGTCAGAAGGTGGAGGCGTCAGTAGTGCGGATAAAGGAGTTTCTATGAAGGAGGATTTGACGGTGCAGTCGAGACCTGGTGAGGAAGAGGCAGAGAAGGCATCACCGCCTCGAGGAAGAGTGACAGAGTCAGAGGAGGTGAAAACTCGTTTGGGCTCCGACGAAGAATGCTGCGCAATAGGTAATCTCTGAGGATTACGGAATGGACTCTTGCAGGTTTAATATACGACTCTTCAATTTGAGTTTGCCATGAATCAAAATCAAAATTAAAATTGTGTAACGATGTAATCTATTAATACTATCTTTTTATATTCAAATTTGAGGGTTCATCTCTTTGTCTATCTAAATGCGTTAAATGGCTTGGAACCTTTGGGTTACAAGATAAAAATATATTTTTGTTTATTTTTAAACAATTATTTAATAGAGGATGAAGTTAGTTTTGTTGCCCAAATTGAACAGTTTCTGTTAATGGAAGGTAAGGTAAGGTTTTTAGAAACTAAACAAAAATTTTCTTAACAGTCCGGATTACAGGGGTCTCCCACAATTCCTTCTCATAACATAAAAGCCTAACAGTGTTTTCTCATCATGAGGAAGGTTGAAAGATAACTATCCTTCAAAAAAAAACTGAGCTTGAGCCGTTATCTGATAAATATTCAAAATGTTTGATGGATGGGTACTTACAGACTTCATGGTGTGTATATGTTGATGAAAGGAAGAGAGGGGTGGATGACCGGGTTAATTAGTTTCAATCAACCCTTGGGCTTGGGCTTGGGCTTTGCTTATATAATTTAGTTTGGGTATGAATGAAGAAAGAAAAACAATAATGAATGAATACAAATCAAGTGACCAACACCGAAATATGACATCATACCTTGGTCGACAAAACCCACCCACGTGGTGGTTGGACACAATATGCCGAGGAGACTCAAATATAGGCCGAATTAAGATATCCTATTCATGCATACGAGTTTGAATAAGGTCAACATTTAAATGGCCGAATTCGAATTTGAATTTAAATATTATAATATTCAAATATTATTTAGTTATTATATATAATATATAAAATTTTTAAATGTTTTATAGAATTTATATATTTATATATTTTGTATATTTATTAATTATTTAAAATAATTAATTAGTTGAATTTAATATTTGAATATTTAATTCGAATTCTAATATTAATTTTTAATATCTGATAGATATCAAATCGAATTTCATCCGTTTACACTCTTACTCAAATACAATTCAGTTACAAGAGAATGTAGAGTTGTGGGCTGGCATGGCCTGCCAACGGCCAGCGGCTTGGGCTGGCCGTATCGGGTTAGGCTATTGGTTCTAGGCGGGTTTGGGCCCAATTGGGTCAGATTATTTTTTTGCATTTTGAATTTTTTTAATACTTTAACTTTTTTGGGAACATGTGAACAAATTGAAAAATAAAAATTTGTTATCTTAACAAATTACAAAATGCCAAATGGGCAATAAATTAAATTTGAAACTTGAACAATACAATGATAAAAAACATACTTAACAAAATGGAATAAAATATAAAAATTATAAATACAATTACAAATTAAAAATTACATTTTTGAAAAAATAGCAAATAATTTAAATAAAATTGAATAACAAAATTTATAATAACTTTAAAAATGCTACAAAATTATTGATTATACGAAAAAATTATTGTTTTTATATTTTTCTTCAAATTACATCTCCTTGATCATACAATGGTACAATATCTAATTCAGTTTTGTATAAATTTAAATATATATTGATAAAAAACCAGTTTTGCATAAAAAACTAATCGGTTTAAATATATATTTTAGATTTGCATGAAAACTAAAAAGAAATCAACTTAAATAAAAATATATATTTAAATATAGATATTTTAGTTTAAATATATATATAAAAACCGACTAAACCGATGGGTCGGTTTTGCTTCAGGGTCAATCAGTTTTAGTTTAGTCAATGAGTAAATCGATCAGGTAGGGTCGGTTAAAGAAAATTGATGAAGGAAGATTTGGCCCGACCTCTTGACCACCCAACACGTGGAAACAACCGAGATGGCCTGGCAGAAGCAATAGCTCGGCACGACAGTACGCTCAAGGCGTGAGTTCCGAGAGGAGGAACCAACAGTCCGAGCTCCCCAAAAGGAGCCCAAACTCTCCCAAAAGGAGCCCCAACAACCCGAATTGGCCCACCCTAGGGCAACTTGGGCTACACTTCTACCCGAACTCAAGACTTCACCTCGCACACCACTCCATCACTTCGTCTCCAGGCCGCCGAATTGAACAACCGTACCTAACACCAAAGGAGTCCGTATCCTGAGGCGGCACACCTGACTGACTTAGGATCTGACGCTTGACAACCGCACTTCAACGGCCATCTGCCACTGCCACCTACCACCGCCACCTCCAGTCACAGAGACGGCTCCGACAAAGAGAGCAGTGGCGGTTGTCTGCCCCAGCAGAGGTGATGACACCCGAACTGGCAGAAGTGCAGAGGTAATGATACCCAACCTGACAGAAGCCTGGGAGTGAGTGCACGAAGTGGTTATAAAAGGCCCTCTTCCCCCCAAGAAGGAAGGTACGTGATAACTTTGCGTCATCTGGTTTTTCATCTTGCCTGAGGAAATACTAACTTGAGCTTCGGAGCACTCTCATTGGGCTCCTCCTCGGAGATTACTCGCTTTCTTCCCTGTTTCAAGCACCTTTTGCTCCAGCCAGAGGCAAGATCGTTGACAGCTAGGACCGACCGGATTGCACTCCATCAATTGGCGCTGTCTGTGGGAACGCTTCTAAAAGCCTCCCTCTAAAACTCTCATAACCCCTTTTTTTCCAAGAAACCCCAACACCCATGGCTTCTTCCAGCAATGCTGGACGTAGCACGGAGATGAACGCCACCGGGGAACAACTTCAAGTCCCCGTGGTGTGCATCGGACAGTTCACCATCCCCCTTCCGGTGGATGGGATCCCCAGCCTGAATGCGCCACGAACAGTGGCACCCGTGAACCTTCCCGCCATGAATGTCCCCCTTCCTCTCTCTGTCGAGACAACCTTTACCGAACCAACTGTTGTCCCCCTGGCGACTAGCAAAAACCAGTTTGATGACTTTATGCAGTGCATGCGGGCAATGCAAGCCCAAATGCACCAGTTCCAGCAGCATCAGCTCCACCAGCACCAAGTATTGCACCACATCTCTCAGTATCACAATCAGCAGCAGTTCCCCCAACTGCCTCTGAACCAACCACAGCTTCAACCGCGGCACCCCGCTCCGGAGCCGGTTAAGCCCTCCCCTCAGGGTGGGTGCCTTCACCGAGGAGAAGCCTCCCAACTTCAGAACCCCCCAAGAGCCAGGCCTCATCCCCGGGCCGGGGGGAAAGAAAAATCACCCCCGCCTCGCAACTCGCTGACGGGTCGGGAACCTCGCCCGCCAAGTCAGCACCTCGGCACTCCTAGCGGCGGACTACCAACAGTCCAGGCCCATCGAGCTCGGCAACACCGAGGCCAGCAATGCCAGTACCAAGCCCACTCAGCAATGAAGACGCCAACGAAGTCGTCGAACTACCACCCGCATCCTGCCCGAGCTCCGAGGTAAAGAAGAGGCAAGCTCAAACGAGGTAAAAGCCACCCCTATTCTCTCAGTCCCTTCCCCCCTCTCATCAGAACTCCTTGCAGTCCCCATGCCTAGAGATTTCAAACTCCCCCCTTTAGACAAGTATGATGGGTCCTTCGACCCCAACGACCACGTCGATGCCTTCCAGTCCCAAATGCACCTGGCAAGGGCCAATGAATCATGCATCTGTGTGGCCTTCACTACCACCTTCAGGGGGTGGCCCGCACCTGGTACAGGAACCTGGCCCTCGGATCAGTAAGAAGCGAGACCCAATTCGTGCAGGTCTTCACCGCGCACTTCGTTACCAGCAAGCGGTGCCCCAGAACCGAGGAGAGCATCTTCGGAGTAGTCCAGAGAGGAAAGTCCATCCGGGGCTACATCAAGCGGTTCAATGATGCGTGCTTGCATGGTACACCGCGACTGGACCCCACGGTGCAGCTCGCGGCAGCAAAGAGAGGAGTGACACACTAGGAGTTCAAGTGGCACATGGTAGTTAGCCAGCCCGCGACCGTAGCTGAATTCCTCAAGCTCGCAGATAAATTCATGAGAACAGAGGAGGAGATTAACCAAAGGACCGAAAGCGGGATCGAGAAAAGGAAGAGGGAAGGCGAGCCCTCCAACCCAGATGACAGAAGAAGGAAAGATCCAGCTCGGGAGACGAAGCCGAGCCAGCCGTTCAAAGCTCCCTTAGCAGCTCGGATGGACTACACACCCTTAAACGCGAAGTGGGCTGAGATCTTGATGACGATCAAAGACGCCCCGTACATAAAATGACCACCTCGCCTAAAAGGGAACCCAAACGAGAGGAACAAAAACTTGTACTGCACTTTCCAAAGAGACCACGGTCATAGTACCGAACATTGTAATAATCTCCGGGACGAGATAGAGGGACTCATTCGTCGCGGGTACTTGAGAAATTTTGTATAGCATAATAATAATAATAATAAGATAGGTCGGCAAGGGGAGCACGGTAAGGATGCCCCTGAGTCCAGCAGCAGGCCGACTGAACCGTCGCAAAGACAACCTCCGGAAGAGAGGCCAGTTCAAGGAACCATCCACGTGATAGTGGGAGGTTCGGTAGTAGTGGGTTGTACTTCGACAGCGGCCTGGGCGTCAGTTCGCGAAGCTGCCCAAGAAGAACAGAACCCTCCGAAGAGGGCAAAGACGGAGGAAGCGATTTTCTTCACGGAAGAGGATGCGCGAGGGGTCCACTACCCCCACGATGATGCGTTTGTCATAAAACTAAGGATCAGCGACTTCGAAGTCAGGCGCGTGCTTGTTGATTCAGGTAGCTCGGTGGACATTCTCTTCAAGTCGGCGTTTGACCAGCTTCAGTTGCAGAGAAGCGAGTTGAAGCTCGCAAACACTCCTCTGGTGGGCTTCAACGGAGAGGAAGTCAGGCCCCTTGGGAAAATAACAGTACCTGTGGAACTCGGCACATGGCCCTGTGCGGTTAAACTCAACCACGATTTTCTGGTGGTCGCGACCCCCTCCCCATACAATGCCATAATAGGGCGGCCAATCACTCATATCCTACGTGCAGTGGTCTCCACCTACTACTTGGCAATGAAGTTTCCTACAGACTTCGGTGTGGGGGTAGCGCGAGGCGACCAGCTTGAGTCCCGCAAGTGCTATGTTGCCGCCCTGAAGGAAAAAACCAAGGTGGCCGACGACCTCGAACTGGAGCGGCCTACGGAGCAAGGTGAAGAACGAGCTTCGCCCATAGAAGAAACGGTCGCAATCCCAACTTTAGCTGCGGACCTGGCTCGGACACTACAGATCGGTGCTTCCGTCCAAGAACCTCTACGATCCGAACTGGTAAGTTTCTTACTTCAAAATTTAGATATTTTTGCGTGGTCCGCGACCGATATGCCCGGTATTGACCCCAGCCTTATAACTCACAAACTTCATACTGACCCTATAGTCAGACCCATTAGACAGAAGAAACGCAACTTAGCCCCAAAACGCTGAAGGGCAGTTGATGAGGAGGTCGAAAAGCTCCTCGCAGCAGACTTCATAAGAGAAGTTCATTACCCGAGCTGGGTAGCCAACCCGGTTCTGGTAAAAAAGGCAAACGGCAAGTGGCGCATATGTGTCGACTACACCGACCTGAACCGAGCTTGCCCGAAAGATTGTTTCCCTCTCCCCAGAATTGACCGCCTAGTGGACAAGACCTTGGGACATGTGTTGCTAAGCTTCTTGGACGCCTACTCGGGCTATAACCAAATCAGGATGGACCAGTCCGACGAGGAAAAAACCACCTTCATAACCGAGTTTGGCTTGTACTACTACAAGGTCATGCTCTTCGGACTGAAGAATGCCGGGGCGACCTTCCAAAGACTCGTGAATAAGCTATTTCAACCCTTAAATGGCACGAAGATAGAATGTTATGTAGACGACATGATCATCAAGACACAATTTTCGCATGAATTAATACAAGACTTACATTCTGTCTTCCAAATTCTGCGTCAATTTAGCATGAAACTAAACCCAAACAAGTGTGTCTTCGAAGTCACCTCGGGTAAGTTCCTAGGGTACATCGTCAACCGACGCAGTATTGAGGCCAACCCGGACAAGATAAATGCCATCCTAGATATGAGACCACCCCGAAAAATAAAAGAGGTTCAGAGGCTAAATGGCCGCATAGCCGCTCTGAGCCGCTTCATGTCCAAGTCGGAAGACCGCTGCCTGCCTTTCTTTAAAGCAATTAAAGGCAAAGGGTTCGAATGGACCCGAGAGTTGCAGCTCGCGTTCGACGAGCTAAAGAACTACCTCGCTAGTGTGCTGGTCTTAACCAGGCCCGAGGGCGAGGTCTTGGAACTGTACCTCTTGGCAAGCGACGAGGTGGTCAGTTCGGTACTAATAAAAGAAGTAGATCGGGTCCAACGACCCATCTATTATGTTAGTAAAATTTTGCAGGGAGCAGAGACGAGATACCCGCAGATAGAAAAGTTGGCATACGCATTGATAATTGCAGCTCGAAAACTCCGCCCATATTTTCAGGCTCACACTGTCATCGTCTTGACTGACAAACCTCTGAGGCAAGTCTTACTCAAGCCTGAGGATTCCGGTCGGCTAACGAGGAGGGTCATCGAACTCAGCGAGTACGACCTCCAGTATAAGCCACGAACTGCTATTAAGGTCCAAGCCTTAGCAGATTTCATCGCCGAGTGCACGTTCAGCCTCGAAGTCCCTAGGCCGGTTGAGCTCAAGATCCCCAGTTCGGATGAGCCCGGAGCTCCCAGGCCAATAGAGTCCGAACCCCGTGAAGTAGCAGCCAAGGTGGCATCTCTCCTAGTTAGGCCAAACGCGAATTGGGATGAGGAGACCTGGATCCTTCACGTAGATGGCTCCTCGAATCAACAGGGCAGCGGGGCTAGAATAGTCCTGCGCGGCCCGGGTGGCACGAAATTGGAATACGCGCTACGCTTTGAGTTCGCGGCATCCAACAACGAGGCGGAGTACGAGGCATTAATAGTCGGGCTGTCCCTAGCGCAAAAGGTAAGAGCAAAACACAGTTATCTGCAGCGATTCCCAGCTTGTGGTCAACTAGGTTACGGGCGAATACGAAGTACGCAAGCTAACTATGATCGCCTATTTGGCAAAGGTAAAGGAAGCTCTGCTCAACTTCTAGTCACACTTCATCAAGCAAATCCCGAGCTTAGAGAACATTGAGGCCGACACCCTGTCCCGGTTAGCCAGCATCAGTCACAACGTCATGAGAACCGTGTACATAGAGGACTTACCTCGGCCTAGCATTCTCGGTGGGGCAGAAGAGGTCGCTCCCGTCCTTGAAGCAGAGCCGAGCGGGATCGACCCACTCGCGAGCTTCTTGCTAGATGGGACCCTCCCTACGGATCGCAATGCAGCCAGAAGGATGCAGCGCCAGGCAGCCAAATATGTCATAATAGACGAACGGCTATACCGACGGTCCTACACGCTCCCCTACCTGCGTTGCTTGTGACCTGCCGAAGCCGAGCTCGTACTCCGCGACACTCATGAAGGTCTGTGCGGTGGACACTTGGGGGTCAGGGCCATCGCCTAGAAGGCACTTCGACAAGGGTACTACTGGCCAACGATAAAGGCAGAGGCCATCGAGCTCGTCAAGAAATGTGACAAGTGTCAGAAGCATGCCAATATCCACCATCAGATTGCCGTCGACCTCAAGTATCTCACCAGTCCATGGCCCTTTGCGCAATGGGACATCGACCTCCTGGGACCATTCCCGCCAGCAACAGGTGGAAGGAAGTTCCTAGTGGTGGCGGTAGATTACTTCACAAAGTGAGTAGAAGTTGAACCTCTCGCAACAGTCACAGCTCGAAACGTACAAAACTTATTTTGGAAGAACATAGTATGTCGCTTCGGGTTACCTGTTAGACAGTTTTGTATGCCCTTAGCTTCAATCATTTTGATGTACTTTTGTTATTTAGTGGAAATAAATAAAGTGCATGTTTGATTCATGTTGTTTGGTTTAATTCTGTGTAAAGCCCTAAAACTGGACATTTGTAGAGACTCATGTTAGTTTTAAATGTTCACAGCCGTTGGATAAGTCTGGGGAGATTTATCCTGCCAAGGCTGATACTGGTGTGCCACCAAGTGTTGGGATGGCCTGTCTCAGCCATCAGGGTAAGACCCGAGGCACATACAGCATGGGATTACTTGAATCCTTGAACCGGACCAGATTTCCAGTCTTGCCCTGGACCTTGGAGATAGATGGGCAAAACTGGAAAGTTACACCTGACCCCTAGACTCGATTATGACACTTCACTAGGTGCTGGATCAGGCTGCCCTTGATATGCCAATCAGTGAGATCCTTAGTGGGGATCAAAACCTGGGTATGTTGGGGCAGTTTGAGAATTCATCTAAGTGGGTGGTCATAGTGACAGAATCAGCCACTTTGTCGGACAAAGGGTAATGATCGGGAATGCACTCTCTCTGATGGAAACCAAACTGCCGGCAGTTGATTTCAATCGTTGGAATTTTGTTTTTGCAAAATTAATATATTTACATATATATGTACGGTTTCAAAATGTTTGCAAATGGTTTTAATTCCCGGGATCCATGTGAGAGGAGAGTGCGGCACTGTTCCTTGCAGCCGAGGGAGAGGTCCTCTCTTGTCGGGCAGTGCTTGATCATTAAGGGCTGAGAGGTTAAGTGTAAGACCATTTAGGATAATACCTGATGGGCTAATCTTGCACCTGCCCACAGTCCCTGGGTTTTTATAAGATGGCTTGGCCCAGGGGCCACTTAATGTAAGTGTTGGGCCCATAGGGTCCATACGATGGACTCAAGGGGTTCATTGAGTTTTTCAGTGAATTCGGCTGGGCCTTGTATTAAAGGCTGGGCCGAACCCATGTGGCTGGTGTGTAGATCAATGCTTGGGTCCCACGCCATACAAAGAAGCCCAACTGGGCAGCAGATTGGAAACTAATTAAACACTGAATACTTAATGGGCCAAAAGCCCATTTCGAGGTGGGCTGATATGATCACCCATCAATGGGGCGAATTTGAGATTGAAGTTGGCAAAAAGGATTGGGCTCTTAGCCTTATCCACTCTTAGAGACCAAATTCAAATCAGATTTGAATCTGGTAACCTCCTGATAAGATCAGGAGTAAGCTAACTCTATCTGGGAAAGGGATTAAGATTATCCCCTATCCAAATACTGATTTGGATTGGGATAACTCCTAATTAGGAGATTTCTTAATCAAGAAGAAAGGGAGGAGATTTCGAATGAACCAAGAGGGAGAGAAATCAGATTTCGATCCAAGGGGTTTTGGTAAGCAAGAAGGGTTCCTGCGATTTGAGATTAGATTTCATACTCTCCAGAAAAGAAAACAGTTCAGCCTTTTCGTTTCTGGAAATCTCCTCCTGCCGCCGCCATCTGCATTATTGCAAGATTTGATCTTTGCAGAAAAGAAAGTCAAGAAACCAGTTCTTGACATCAGTCTTGCAAGAAAGACTGAAAGAATTCAGTGTTTAGTACATCCAGGGGATTCTTGCGAAGGATCCAGTGTGTAGGACGCACCCTGCTGGTTCTGTTCCATCCACAGTTGTGTCATCTTCAGCAGGGACAGATCTTGGAGCATTCTTTGGGCGTGAACACCAACTTTGGGAGATACTGCTTCTCCGGATCAGGTATAATCCTCCCATTTATCTTTTGGTACAGATCTGGTTTGGTTAGGGTTCAAGTAGATCCTTGAATATTGTATTCTAAATTCAGGGAATATGATTCCCAGTTGGGAGAAGGTAGGAAATTTTTGAAATTCGCCCCACCCATTCCGCAACCTTTATGGCATCCATCAGATGGATCCTACCATTCTCTCAGTGGTATCAGAGCCACAGGTTCGAATCTTGAACCAAAAGAAAATCAGATCTGACCCTGCGCAGATGGATAGAAGGTGTTCTTTCAAGATTTGCGCAGATTGTTTTCTTTTTTTTTTTTCAAGAAACTGTTTCTTGTTAAGGGCGATTGAGACGAGGTAAGAGATCTCGCGTACATCCGGACCGCAGCTTACCAACAAAGAGTAGCTCGGTACTACAATGCCAGAGTAAACAAGTGGAACTTCCGCATCGGCGACCTGGTTCTCCGTAAGATCATGGCACCCGAGCCCGGCGTGGGCAAACTTGGACCGAATTGGGAAGGGCCCTACCGAGTAAAGAGAGCGCTCAGGGGAGCATACGAGCTCGAAACATTAGAGGGCAAACAAGTACCCCAAGCGTGGAACGTCGTTAATTTAAGACGATACTACCTATAAATTACCAAGCAAAGTGGACTAGGAGTCGCTATCAGAGCCTGAGGGTTGGAATGACGAGCTAACAAGGACCTCGGCACCATAAGACTTAGTCACCTCTTCGGCATGGGCACGCAAAGGCAAAATGCTAACACTAAGCTGACAGGCAAAGTGATAACGGCAAGCTGATAAGGACCTTGGCATCTCATCATCAGAGGCATATGGTCAGTTCGGCAATATAGTCAGTTCGGAAAAAAGAGGGTGACAACTTACTCAAAAGAACGTTTCATTACAAAATACTCTGTTTACATTCCAATATATATATATATATATATATATATATATACTCTGTTTACATTCCAGCAGTCTAACAATCTCAGTCCTCACCCTCGGAAGGCATGTCAACGATACCCGAGGGTCCTGCCTCATCCTCAGAATCCGGTTCACCATCAGCCACATTGGCCATCTCCTGAGTAATGCGCGAAGTAGTTATGGCGCTGATGTCGAGCTCGGGGTACGTATTCCTGATCATCCACCAGCTCAATTTAAAACCCCTTCTGTACGAGCCCACCATCAAGTCGTTAAAGCGCGGCGAGGCGATAGTTTTCAACAGCCTTTTCTTGGCATCCTTGATGCCCTGAGAAAATATCTCTGTCATCTCCCTAATATCCTCTTGAAGGTATTCGACCTGATGCTGTAAGTCCAGCATCAAGTCCGCCATGTGCTTCACCACCACTCCCATGGCCTCGGTGTCTCTCTGAGACCTCGCCAGCCTATCCTATGCAGCACGAGAAGCCACTTTGGCAGCGCGGGAAGCCTCTTCGGCAGCTCGTGCCCGCCTCGAGCTCCTTTCCGCTTGGGTCGCTAAGGCATGGATGGAGGAGTTCACCTACCAAAAGGAAACATAACGAGAATGAGCAACAACGAGAAAGGTAATGACAAGGAGCCCGACAAGAAGTCGCTGACTTACCACCATGGCATAAGAGGCAGCACGCCCGGCTACATGGTTCAATCGGTCCAAGCCGTGACCTCCTCGGGGTAAATGGCCTCCCTACTTTTTTGAAGAGCGTGGTTCGACGACAGCATGCTCCTGAACTCGCCTTGGCCTCTCGAGCCTGAAGGCCCAGCTTGCGTATAAGCAGTCTCAGTGTAAGGAGGAGCACCCGTATAAGCAGCCTCAGCGTAAGGGGCCCCTGCCGCTTCTTGTACTGGAGGGGCCATCTCGGGCTCCCTGGGCGGATCCACTGGCGGGTAGCCCGGTACCTCGGGCTCCGCATCTCGGGGCAGTTCGACATGAGTCCATTTGGCAACTCGCTTCCTCCTCTTCATAACATGAAACGGGTTCCCACCGCGAGTCTTTTCTGCGTCCATCACACCTACAAAAAGAGCTCGGCATCAAGAAAATGAAAGAACAAAAAGCAAAACAAAAGGCAAGCCTCTGAGCAAGGAACCTACCCGAACTCAGGCCGGCCTGGATGAGCTTGGCCTCTGTCAGATAATTGTGGCATTTTAGCCCAAGCCGAGCCCATTCTCGGAGGCCCTTCGCCGTCTCCCTATCTAGCGTAACACCGGGGTCGGGGGCAGCCAACCCCCACCTAGTTTGGAACGGTCACCCCGTTGCACTTTGTACCCTGAAGTAGTCCCGTTTCCACGTCGGGACCTTGTTGGGAAGATCGTGTAAAAGCTTGAACCCCGAGTAAGGTGACAGGTAGTATGCCCGCCTACGCCCGGGAAGGGGACCCGCTTGCTTCTTAAGCATTAGAATGGAAGAAAAGATCTCCAGGTCTAAAGGCAAAATATGTTCGCAAAAGAGGGAGATAGTCCCAACCAAATTACGGATAGAATTCGGGTGGAGCTGACCAACGGTGACGCCGAAGTGGTTCATAACCTCGACGATGAGAGGGTGGAAAGGTAGGCGTAGCCCGGCGACGAACTGCTCCTGGAATATCACGATCTCATCAGGACCGTGTTCCCAAGGGAAGTCGCCCGAGGGTATAAAGTAAGTATACTCCCTAGGCAGGTTGAACTGGGTGATAAGGGAGTAAGGCCCCTCAGGCATCATGGTTGAGGGCCCAAACTTGTCTAACGTCCGACCTTGACGGGAGGAGGACGCCAAACTACCCGAGGTGACTCGGCCTACGGGTTCGAATTCTTCCTCGAGCTCCTCCTCGAGCTCTACCTCGAGCTCACTAAGGCTGTCGGGGGATGCAGCTCGGTTCGTAGAACCTGCATCTGACCCCCTCGAAGAAAGTGCGCACTCACCCGGAAAAAGCAAACAGACTATGGAAGGTTGGCGCGAGCTAAAACTTGGGCACGGGCTCAAGAAGCAAACACAGGAGAATGGCAATGAAAAGCGACTGGGGGTCCCCCACTATTTATACCCACAGTGACCGAAAACCGATGGCTCTGATCAAGGCAAATCCAACGACCCACGATCAAGCTGACTGCACGCCTCCTAAGACCGAGACGTGACTGGCCGCACGTCTTTTGAAACTGAAGCAGCATCGGCGCACGTCTCCCAGCATTGAAGGCAACAGCAGCACGTTTTTTCAAATTTGAAATAACGCCCACTATCACATCTCCCAGCAGCGCATTTTTTAAATTTGAAATAACGCGCGCTGTCACATCTCCCAGCATTTAAAGACGGATTGGCGCGTTTCCTGACTTTTTGGCGCTCGAGGAACCTGGAAATCTCCTGACGAACGCACATTTCGCGCTATCAGTCAAACGGTTCGAAGTACGAGTCAAATTCACCCATCACCTCGCGAACTCCCCGCGCCAGGGCAAGCCCCTTAGCGCGAGGAGTGGGGGGCAATTGATGAAGGAAGATTTGGCCCGACCTCTTGACCACCCAACACATGGAAACAACCGAGGGTGGCCTAACAGAAGCAACAGCTCGACACGGCAGTACGCTCAAGGCGCGAGCTCCGAGAGGAGGAACCAGCAGTCCGAGCTCCCCAAAAGGAGCCCCAACAACCCGAACTGGCCCACCCCAAGGCAGCTCGGGCTACACTTCTACCCGAACTCAAGACTTCACCTCGCACACCACTCTAGCACTTCGTCTCCAGGCCGCCGAACTGAACAACCGTACCTGACACTAAAGGAGTCCGTATCCTAAGGCGACGCACCTGACTTAGGATCTGACGCTTGACAGCTGCACTTCAACGACCACTTGCCACCGCCACCTCCAGTCACAGAGACGGCTCCGATAAAGAGAGCAGTGGCGGTTATCTGCCCTAACAGAGGTGATGACACCCGAACTGGCAGAAGTGCAGAGGTAATGATACCCGACCTGACAGAAGCTTAGGAGTGAGTGTGCGAAGTGGTTATAAAAGGCCATCTTCCCCCCAAGAAGGAAGGTACGTGATAACTTTGCGCCATCTGGTTTTTCATCTTGCCTTTAAGGAAATACTAACTTGAGCTTCGGAGCACTCTCACCCGGCTCCTCCCCAGAGATTATTCGCTTTCTTCCCCGTTTCAGGCACCTTTTGCTCCAGCCAGAGGCAAGATCGTTGACAGATAGGACCGACCGGATTGCGCTCCATCAAAAATGATTTAAACCGACCCAACCAAACCCGTGAACACCCCTATAGTAATCTATCCTCAACATTTAGCCAATCTTTGAAGCATATGCACATCTCCAGACTTTCATCATTCATGCAGCTTCTCTTCTCATCTAGCACTCTATTATCTGCACTAAAACAAAACTTCGATGGAACTATAAACACCAAAGGGGTTAGTAGATCATGTGCCATGGTGGCAAGGGCTGAATAATTTTTTTCATATCCACTCCACCAGGTTAAAATATCAAAATTATTCATTCTTTTCAAATCGAAGGAATCAATTAAACTAGAAAAATTTGCTTCTAAATAAAAATTAAATTCAGTAAATGAAATTGTTGATGAGGTGCTTAGTAAATTTCTGCCTCATACTTATTAAAGACAAACATTATCTTTTGCACTATAAGAACTAGTTTCAGAAGTGGAAATTGCACTTGTACAAGTTGTAGATTTTTTTATGCCCTAGTATATTAGATTTAAATAAGCTATACATTACAAATAGTAAACTATTAATTTTTTCATGTGCCATTACACCCATTTCTCATGTGCAAGTATCAAAGCACATCTTTTTACCACATGGAAAAGGAAAGATCTGTCCGGCCTCTAGCTATTTTTTTATCTTAAATGTAAAACTAAAATGTCAACTACATAAGGTGATACCAGTATGGGAAACCAAACAAATAGCGAACTTAACACGCCTTTGAAGAGTGGAACACACAACACATGGACTTCCCAAATGAGGAAAGCGATTTCAACAACCTAGAAATCTAAGACTTGGTGGCCCAACAGGACTCCAAGTATGACTTCCCAGGCTCAGTTACTCTTACAGGGGCAAATTTCAAACTGGATGGGTTGAGAAAGACCAGTATCAAAATGGAATTAGACACCCTCATCTTGCTTCTTTGAGGCTTAGTTTAAGTATACCCAACAAAAGAAGCTGGACAGGACTCAAAAGTGCTCAAATATTAAGAAAACAAGTGGTATCAAATCAAACCTTGATGATCCAATCAAATTATACTGGGAAAATCTTTCGTATAAAATCATCTTTCTTTAAGAAAAAAAAAATCTTTACTATTTCAAAAATCACATGAGACCTACATGAGTTGGCAACCAACTTCTTGGGCTTGCTAGAATAAGCTTAGTGTTGTGGCCCTTGGGCTCAATTCAACAATTAATTGGGTTTGGACTTGCTGCAGATTTTCACAGGGAAATGGAATTGAGCCAGATTCAAATGGATTTGTGTAATCTGATTGCTCTTTCGTCATAACAGCTACCAGACAGAGCGGTTAAAATAAATAAGAGCCGTTCTGGATAGACCATACAAATCTAGTAAGGAATGGATCCAACTTTCCTTTCCGCCTTTCACTTCTGCATCAATTGAATCAACTGAAACACAGAAGTATATTTAGAGAAGGAATACATGATGTCATATTTTAAAATTATTTTCCAATAGAACTGATAACAAAAATATTCTCCTATAGGAGATTTTCCAATTCATTATACAAATTTTCAACTCTTCCAACCACACCCAAAACTAAAAACAAAAAAGCTTTTGGAGACATTCAAGGTCAAGGGAATGACTCTCAGAGATTTCAACCAATCAAGGACCAATCCTATTAGAAGAAGTTTATTTGGTAACATTAACACATTAATGGAGATGAAGCTTTTAAGAAGAGCCCTATCTTCAAACAAATTAAGAGATATCCATCATATAACACCTATATATAAGAGTTTTGTGTCTCATTAACTACTCTTGGAGATTTATATGACTCAATTTTATGTCATAATCAAAATTTTACAGGCCCAAAACATAAGAATGATATTTGTTTTTCTTTGTTTTAATTTGATTTCTTGAGACGAATGGTCTCAAAGAACCATTAAACCTAAAAGCTTAAGTTGTTAAGTGAGGTCATTGAATAGGTTTTATTCTCTAACAAAAGGAATTGACTCCTTCCATCCACAGGGTGGGAAATCATGGAAGATTCAAACTTTATTGCATCTTAATTTTAGAGTCCCTCTAGATTAACAAATTGCTTAATACCTTTGTTCATTTGCTCAAATCAACTCATACCCCACATTCTATTTCACATTTCCTCTACTAGTGATGGCCTTTGATTATTCTGAAGATTAACTATTAAAGACAGAAAAAATCAGCCACAGTTCAGATAAAAACATGGACCAAAGGGTGAGGTTTTGGACTGAGTTTGAGTAGGTTTTCTGCTACAAATTGCAGCAATGGTATGGATCAAGGTTGATAGTTTCGGGGTTGATTTCATGCTAGTTTTCGGTGGTGGGTTGCAGTGGTTACAGGGAATGGGTTCAGGGGTAATGTCACATGCAAAGAAAAAGCACTCCAATGTATGCATCCATTCATCCATTCCACCCCTAATGTCCGAGAGTACCTCCCTCTCATCATCCATCCATTCCATGATCACCATTCAACAAATTCATGACAAAATCCAATGCACAATTTAAACTCTAAAGTTCAAAAATAAAAAATCCAAGTTCTTACCTTATCAACAAATGAGAGAACAGATCCGAACAACACTCCTTTTTTTCTCTTATGTTCCTTTCAAGCTATTCCCGCTCCTCTTGATCACATAACCTGACTTCCTCTGACTGCACGATAGAAAAAATTGATAGTAATTATTTATATTTAAAGAAGAATATGACCTTTAATTTCACAAAATATCACAAATAGAAATGTGGCAACTGGAGAAGACAAATTAGGAAGAAAAATGGTAAAACCATAAAGAAAAATCAAGTTTGGAGGTCATCCAAACAATGCATTGAATGTTCTTTTCTTTAAACCTTTCTCCCCTCCCTTATCTTGACTAACAAACCTATATTCTTAATCTGTGAAGGTGGTTTCAGTGAATAAGTAGAGGTGATACTAGCTGTGCCACACGAATAGCTTTAAACCTTTCTCCTCTCTCTTTCTCTCTCTCACTACGGATTATAAGTTTCTCTGTATACCAATTGTGCCACACAAATAGCTCATCATCTTCTTCATAAATATTAAAGTTTCTCCATATCTCCCAACTTTATTACACACAACTACAATTCAAAAAAGAATTTGAGGCGGGGCACTGACACACCTTGAGGTGAGGCAGAGCCAAAACACCTATCCTCCTCATGAGGCATATGCCTCATGCAAAGGGCTTCAAAATTGAAAAAATGAAAAAAAAAACAAAATATATTAGTTACAAATTTACAATGCTCTCTAAAATTCAAGAAAGCTTAATTATTTAGTTGAATATTAAAAAAAGCAAAACAATTTAAAGTAAAAAATCTCTCATAAAATATTATTTCTACCCCAAAATCGTAGTATTTAACTGATTTTGTCCATATTTTCTTAATTAGCATGTTCCTATATATTTTATCAACCAAGAAGCATGCCATAGCCCGCTTCTAAGACTAAATCCAACTAACTAAATTCCAACCAAAACACTTTTGACCCTAATAGATCAAGCTAATCAAATCCAATAGCCAGGACATATCTGAACGAATTTAATACAATCCAAACAAAAGCTAATATATTTTTTTGATAAAATATACACCTCAGCCCTTTGATTTTCATTTCCCACCCTTAATTTACATTTAACATGCAGCTACGACAAAGGAGACTATAACCAAAAAACTAAAATAGTCAGAGACACTGCATCCATACCCCCAAGTTCAGCGAGAGGGGGACTACTATCAAAACACAAGCCTTTTCCCCAAAAAAAGAAAAGAAAACAACCCCCTTCTTCTATTATCTCATCTCTAGATAAACAAGGGCACCCACTGGCCACTGTCATTGTGCTACTGCTATCAAGAACCTGTAGATATATTTTTCTTTATACCAGACCTAATATTGGCTTTAGTTTCTAGGTCCAAGAAACATGCAAAGAAAATTTGCCCCTATCCACGCTGTTGAGGAGCTTTACCCACCCTAAACCACTCCTCCCTTAGAGGTCAGTTAGTGTCGGGTTCACAAAATGCAAAAATCAGCCAAACAACTCAGTGTTAGAACCATCCGAGATGCCAGATTTCATGCTAGTCATGGCAGACCAACATCAAGTTCAAGCCTGCTTGCAACACGTCGGAATCAAGAGAACCATTACGAGGTAGTTCACTGCCATCCCCCGACCAGTTGCTGGAAAGGAAGCTTGGTGGAAGTTGTTATGCTTTATCATTGTGCCATTGTCAATGCCTTTGGCTGCTATTGAACCGTTCTTCATGGTTTGCTCTAACAAGCTCACCAGCGAAAGAAATATTTCCACCCTTGTCACATCCCTATTTGCCTCAACTGCAAATCATGCCCAAAATCGGGTCTCCATTACCCCCTTCAGAATGGTCAGCCCTAACCCTCTAATTATATCAGCAATCTCAAGAAACAATCCCCGTTCTTCACCAAGCATCTCCACATGGACCTGGTTATTTATCGTCATCTTGTTAACTAGAGAACAAACTTCATCCACTTGACACCCAAGCTAAGAAAGAGAAAGGTGACTTTTTAGGGAATACCATGCATGCTCATAATAACATTCTTCCCAAACCAAAAGCTTCGGATTCCGGCAACCGATCTTCCAGAAAACCGCATACGACCATCTACTCACGCCGCAGAGACACCTCAGAGCTTCTCTCAACAAAAGCCCCATCTCTCCAATGACGAAATCAGAATCTCTAATATAAAGAACCAACTAACGCAAACAACGAAAAGCAACCAACAGTAGTACCTCACTGCCGGACTTCGTACATTATCCGTCTGCTGTATTCCGGCCTAACTACCACGACACGACCCTCTTCCCGTTTCGTCCTTACACTATAGGTTGCACAAACCTACAAAAGAAATTCCAAAGTAGGTTGCACAAACCTACACTATACCACGAGCTCTCTCATCCGTGAAGCTCAATAATGGAAATTACGAATTTAAAAACTCAAAAATTTGAAATAATTAATTCAAGCTCTATAAACAAAAGGGAAACCACAGATCATCAACAAAGGCTGAGCAATGTTAAAAGGTTTACCTATCCAAAACCCTGATGAAGCTGAGAACTCTGAGAAACAATGGTGTTGAAGCTGAGAAGACAAACTTTCTTCAATGGCGGAGAACTTGCTTTAATGGTGGAACTCAGAACTGATTGAGACCCTAACTAAGAACTGCGAATGGCGGAGATCTTGCACACTCGAGAGGAGAGAAAGAGAAGAAGAGAGGAAAGGAAGAAGGAAAAGAAACGGGAGAGAAAAAAATGAAAGCGAGGAAAAGAGGAGGAGAAAACTCATGCACGAAATGTTAATGTTTTGGCCAAAAGTGAAATTACAAAATAAAATTAAGAGGCATTTAAAAGTGCCTCTAATGCTATCTAAATTAAGCTACCTCTTTTAGTAGTTTATAAAGGCATTTTTTTGCTGACCGCCTCTAGTCAGGTGCCTCTAATAACAAGAATTCCACTAGTGGGCCTTCCTTTTCCCACGCCACAGTATCTAGAGCCGTGTCATCGATGCCAACAGTTTCAGTAGCCTTGTGAACCTGAGTGGGGGCTGCGACGACTGCACCACTTGTGGCAGTCGCCTAATGACTGGCTGAACTGGATCAGAGGGGTTTATTTCCCTAGGAGTCTATGATGAGGTCAAACACAATGGTTAGTATAAACCAAGCGCAAGTAAATGAAAAGCAAATATACATGTACTTGCATACTTACACCCTCGAGAGGGGATTCTGGAACATAACTTAAGTAACCTGACAAAACTTTGCCAGTTTCCATAGATTGCAAAATAAAAACCAGACATATCAGTCATAATATAGAAAAGTTAGATGCAATAGTAATAAAACAACAGGAACAGAGACAAGCTCCCTTACCGAATCTTCTTCTACTGGCCCCCTCTTCTGAGGACGGGGAGCCATTTTCTTCACACGTCCGCTTGAGAAACGGACATAGGTAACTTTCTGTGGAGGAACAACAATCGCCGACTGCATTGATTCCATGTCTGGCGCATCATTCTCCATGGGTGTTGAGGCGGAGGGTTCTTGCCTGGCCTTGGTTCGGCATGCGATGAAGCCACGTTCGAACTAGCAGGTCGTTGAAAAACTGGTGGCTGCGTTCAACGAGGCACCCTTGCTGACTTTGGCCTTTTCACCGGAGGAGGGTGGCTACTCTTTCCCTCTGCCAAAATTGGGTGCTTTCCCTCATGCTCCGTCCTTGCGTTCTTCGGCGAGTGTGACGGAGGAGCAGCTAAACTCTCACCTTCAAGGGGGCTAAGACACGACGGGGGTGGGAGTTTGACCTCATCAGCTCTTGAAAACCCTCGAACAACGTGCACAAGTGTGCAAAATGAAGGGATTTGCAACCCTGAACCCGAGAATACCCTACAACAGGGAACCTTGAAATCTAGGAAAGGCGGCATGTTCATGGCATCGAACCCAGAAGACATCTCCTCTTGATGATCATAAAAATTGGTTGCCCATATCATCGTAACCAAACTGGCGAAGTAGCTAGTCTAGTCGATAAGCACTTAGTTGAGCCTCACCTGGGTGATCAAGGTACGCGATGACACCGGACCAAGTTACTAATCGCATCACGCCCACCAGGACTGTTGACTTCCATTGTGCATTGCTGGTCGCCATCCTTGGGGATTGGAGCACCAACGCAGAACGGCATTGCATGACGGATGGCTTGGGTGTATGGCCTCCATACGAATTCTTCAAGGGAAGTCAACCTCAGGTCGATCTCACTCATTTTGAATTGCTTATGCCTGCTAGAAGCCAACACATGGTGGCAATAGTGACATACATCGGGGAGAGAGGACGAGGCGTGACGTTGAGGTCGAAGCGTTCACACAAGAACATCCACAGAAATGGCATACAAACATAGCTGATGTGCCTCCTACAACTAGGGTCCATTAACTGTTGGACGGTGTCGTCCATCTGTTCGTAGAAATACCCCAAAAAATATTAAGGCCAACAACAGTTGGTGGCCACTAGCAGCGAGAATGGCAAGACGGACTAAGACTATGCACAAGCCATAGTCGGAAAGCCCCGGGAAAAGGAAGCGGGAGGCCACATACAAAATAAAGGCAGCAAGGTGGCACTGGCTATCTACACCTCGTCCCCCATCGGTCACCATGGCTGATTCATGCTCTGACAATAACTCAGCAATAACTCAGCGATATCAACTTCTCGGACAAAGTCAACAAAGGGACATTCAACTTCCTTTTGGCATGGGGCCATGGCCGATAGACAATGGTTGAATTGGAAAATGAGAACGATGGCACAAAGTGGGTCGTGGAGTAAAACTTTGACGAAGATAGCGAGAGGACGAAGTGACAATCCAACGAAGACCCCTGTCCTTTTAAACACAGCTCCCACATGTCGGGAATGACAAACGACACTGAGGAAGATGAACAAGCACGAGTACTTAACGAAAAAGTAATCTAAAGAAATTTATAGATATGCCCTTCAAAGGCAGGATGAAATGGCGCATTAATTTAAGCAAAGTGCCATGTCATCAACTGACACTTAAAATATTAGATATCAAATCCGTGTCACACGCACAAATAGACTGCATTTATTACGAAATGACAGTTAGGAAAATGCTAATGATACCTGCCACGTCATCGTCAGTTAATCTCTTCTTCGACTTTCATCCGTCACTGACCTACACTTTCAATTGACACTGTGCAGCCACAAAAGGCATCACCCTGACACACAAGGGGGACTACCGCCCACATTGGTACAACAACGATAATGCCTTTTGCTAATTTCCTTCGTATCAATGGCTAGGGGGCTGAAACTCGCAAATCCAATGCTGAGTTGCCCATTCACAAAAAGCAAATCATCAAAAGACAGGGGGCTAGACTCCAGAAGAGAGGAAATCCAATTGAAGAACAAACGCTAACACACAAAGACACACGACCGCTCAAGTAACCGACTCCCGACCTATCAACAGGTAGGGGGGCTGACAGAAGCCTAATTTAATTTTCTACTAACCACATGAAATCCCAAAACAGAGTAGATTTCCAAATCCAATGCACAGGTATTCATCGACTCATCATAGAACTTCAAAGCAAATCCAAAGACAAAATGCTTATCAATAAGATTCCACTTACAGATAAGCAGGGGGGCTAATGTAGGTACACAGTGCTCACTAAGTCCCTAAGAGCACAATAAACACTGGATTGACACCACATGGACGCTTGCAATCAACCCATAGCCAATCGGTCCTTGCGATGAACCTACAACACACTGCAGGTCTGTGATGAACCTACGGTGCATCGTAGGTCTGCAATGAACCCACGGTTCATTACACGCCCACAATAAACCCTGAATCGTTACTGAGCTACGGTTCCCCAAAATCGGGTCTGAATATTGGTTGCACGTGAAACTTTAAGTTACATGCATGACCGGGTGCCACATAGGTTTAATAAAAGGCTACCTATTAGGCGATGACATCATTAATGCCATGTCAGTTAAGTGAGACGCGAAAGGCGGTAATACACGTGGGTTATGAGGATCTCTAGGTGAAAGGAAAGTCAACCTTCAAGAGATCCCATAAGAACACGTGGTGAAACCCTAGCAGCACTCCTTATTGGCTAACAACGAATCTAATATTCTCCTTCCTAGTAGAAAACAAATGGTTTTGGCTCCTTTTCAGGATCTCAAGATCCTTCCCTTTAAATATGGACCCTCCCTCATAACGAAATTCATCCATTTGACTCTTAATCAACCCTATCATCAGATTCCCTATCCAATCATCTCCTCACCTCCCTGGCCCAAACCTCTTGGTTGATTCTCTGCTCCTAGTCTTCCTCTGTCTTTCAAGGAGACCACTCCCTACTTACAATTCCTATGTTGAATGTTGACCCTTTAATTAGACTAGTCCGGTAGAGGAAAAAGAACCCCACCCAAGAGCAGTGAAGGATAGTAAATGAGGAGGTAGGGAAGCTCATCATAGCAAACTTAATTAGAGAGGTCTAAAATCCAAGTTGGATTGCAAATCTAGTGCTCGTGAAGAAGGCCAATGACAAATGGCGCATGGGCATCGATTACACTGACCTCAATAGAGCCTACACAAAGGACAACTACCCACTCCTTAGGATAGACCACTTGGTAAACTCGACCTCAAGGTTCGAGCTGTTGAGCTTCACGGATAGTTACTCTGGCTACAACCAAATCCAAATGGATCCAACCGACTAGGAGACACTACCTTTATAACTGAAACGGGCTTGTAATGCTATAAAGTTATGCCCTTTGGTTTAAAACGCTGAAGCGACCTATCAACGCCTTGTAAACAAATTTTTTCTGATTTAATTGATAATAAAATAGAAGCATATGTTGATGATATGGTTGTGAAAACCCAATTTTCAAATTCTTTAATTTCTTATGTAAATTGTATTTTTGATATTTTAAGAAAATACAACATGAAACTCAACCTGAATAAGTGCGTTATTGGAGTCTTGTTGGGAAAGTTCCTTGAGTACATAGTGAACCGACATGGCGTCGAGGCCAACCCGAACGAAATCTAGGCCATCCTAGATATGAGACCCCTTAGGATGATTAAAGAGGTCCAAAGGCTAACAGGCCGGATAGCCGCCCTGAACCGATTTATGTCAAAGTCAGCTAGGCGGTGCCTTCCATTCTTTAAAGCCATAAAAAATAACCAAGACTTCAAATGAACCAAAAAGTGTCAACTCATGTTTGGCGAGCTAAAAAGGTATTAAAGTTCATCGCCCTTGTTGACCAGGCCAAACTTGGAGATGAGCTAAAACTCTACCTCTCTACGAGTGATGAGGTAGTCATCTTGGTCCTAATCTGCGAAGTGGATAGAGTGCAACGATCTGTCTATTATGTGAGGAAGGTCCTACATGCTGTTGAGACTAGGTTTCCCAATATTGAGAAGTTTGCCTTCTCATTGGTGTTAGCAGCCCAAATAGAGTGCCCTTACTTACAGGCCCACACCATTGTAGTCCTAACCAATTGACCTCTGAGGCGAGTTCTTTAGTAGCCCGAGGTCTTAGAAAGGTTGACAAAATGGGCAATCAAGCTCAGTGAATACGTTATCTAGTTTGATCCATGCCCAGCGATCAAGGCACAGATCCTGGCAGACTTCGTCACCGAGTGTACCTTAAGCACACTAACCCTTGAGTTGCGGAGCCTATGACCACCTCAAAGGCTACTACTAGTGCGACACCCAACCCAACTTGGGACGTGGTGCCCTTGATCCTCTTTGTGGATGACTCTTGGTGTGGAAGTCGAGCTAGACTAATCCTCTACGGACCTAGCGAAGTGAAATTGGAGTACGCTCTCTGATTCATGTTCTGAGCCTCAAACAATGAAGATGAGCACAAGGCGCTAATAGCCGGGCTATCATTGGTAAAGGAGGTCGGCGTGAAGCATCTCGTTGTATGTAGTATTACAACTACTGGTGAACCAAGTAAACGAGCAATATGAGGCCCGAGAGTCGACTATGTCGGCCTATCTAGCCAAGGTTAGAGAGCTCCTGCCCAACTTCCGCTCTTGGTACACCTAGTAAGTCTCGACATCTGAAAACATCGAGGCCAATGCGCTCTCAAAGATGGTCGGTGCGACAGACATTATAAGGAGGATAATTTACATTGAAGACCTGCCATAACCTAGCATTATAAGGAGGATAAATTACATTTGCTCCTATTTTGGCTACAGAACCAAGTTGGATCGACCCGCTCATTAACAATCTACACCCCGCTCGCTATGTTATCATTGGTGAGCAAATGTATCGCAGGTCGTTCATGCTCCCCTACTTGTGCCGGTTGTGACAAATAGAAGCGAACTACGTGTTACGTGAGATCCATGAAGGCTACTACTGGCCCACAATGAAGGCAGATGCAATGGAGTTAGACCGGAAGTGCAACAACTGTTAGCGGCATGCTAACATAACAAATAAGCCTTCGCTAACCTGAGGTACCTTACTAGCCTGTGGCCATTCACATAGTGGGGGATAAGTATTCTTGGTCCCTTCCCACCTTCCACCGGGCAGAGGAGGTTCTTGGTGGTCGTGGAAGACTATTTTACTAAGTGAATGGAAGTCGAGCTGTTGGTATCCATCACAACTCACAATGTATAGAATTTCTTCTAAAGGAACATCATCTGTAGATTCGAACTCCCCAAGGTGATGATATTAAACAACGAGAAGTAGATCGAAGACATTAAAATTCAAAACTAGTGTGCAGAAGTCAACACATCATAAACTTGTTTGAAATATAAAATCGTTGAGTTTTGTATCTAATAACAGACCTAATTTTTATTACAATGTAGCAAAAGATTTTGGGAATAGCACAATGCCAACGATATAGTGGAGCACTAAACAAAAATTATAGAAGTAATAAATGTTTTATATAATAACATGCAGACCTAATTTTTATTGCAATGGAGTAAAAGGTAGTACCAAAAGAACCCGGGCAAAAATCAATGCCTATCAGTTTATATCAATTAATACTTTTATTCCTTGATAAATATAGATCTCTTTTGTGGGGGAGAAAGGATCTTATTTTTATTAGTCATCATTATCAAAACAGAACATTCATGCATGATTGTATTTGTATAGCAGGCAAAAAAAGCTAGTTAAAATTTATAGAAACAGAACACGAAGACCTAATTTTTATTGCAATGGAATTAAAGGTAAGTACTAGAAGAACCCAAACAACAAGAATGGAATGAAAGGAAGATAGAAGGAGAACAATGGAAGGCTGATTCAATGTGATCTTCAATGAGGCCTATCACAAAAAAGACAAGTCAAAACATCATAAATATTAGAGTTCAATATCAGTATAGAAAAAAGAACTTGGTTTGAAATATAAAATTGTTGATTTTTGTATCTAATCAGTGGCGGAGCTGGGATTTTTTTTTGGGGGGGCAAAACCTAGAAAACATGAACAGGGGGGGCCAAAAGCAAGGGAACATGAGTAAAGGGGCTAAAATACAAGTGGAACTTAAATAGATTTAAAGGGAATTTTGAAGGCATAGGGGGGGCCATGGCTCCCCTCCACCACCCCTGGCTCCGTCCCTGTATCTAATAACAGACCTAATTTTTATTACAATGTAGCAAAAGATTTTGGGAGTAGCACAATGCCAACAATATAATAGAGCACTAAACAATAATTATAGAAGTAATAAATGTTTTATCTAATAACATGCAGACATAATTTTTATTGCAATGGAGTAAAAGGTAGTACCAGAAGAACCCAGACAAAAATCAATGCCTATCGGTTTATACCAATTGATACTTTTATTCCTTGATAGGTGTAAATCTCTCTTGTGGGGGAGAAAGGATCTTATTTTTATCAGTCAGTGCCATCAAAATAGAACATTCATGCATGATTGTGTTTGTGTAGCAGGCAAGAAAAACTAGGCAAAATTTATAGAACAGAATATGAAGACCTAATTTTTATTGCAATTGAGTAAAATGCAGTACTAGAAGAACCCAAACGACAAGAATGGAATGAGAGGAAGATAGAAGGAGAACAGTGGAAGGCTGGTTCAATGTGATCTTCAATGAGGCCTGTCACAAAAAAGACAAGTCAACAAATAAAAAATATTAGAGTTCAATATCAGTGCAGAAAAAAAACTTGGTTTGAAATATAAAATTGTTGAGTTTTGTATCTAATAACAGACCTAATTTTTATTACAATGTAGCAAAAGATTTTGGAAGTAGCACAGTGCCAACAATATAATGGAGTACTAAAAAACAATTATAGAAGTAATAAATGTTTTATCTAATAACATGCAGACCTAATTTTTATTGCCATGGAGTAAAAGGCAGTCCTAGAAGAACCCAGGCAAAAATCAATGCCTATCAGTTTATACCAATTGATAATTTTAATCCTTGATAGATATAGATCTCTCTTCTGGGGGAGAAAGGATCTTATTTTTTATGAGTTAGCATTATCGAAATAGAACATTCATGTATGATTGTATTTGTGTAGCAAGCAAGAAAAGCTAGGCAAAACTTATAGAAACAAAAGATGAAGACCTAATTTTTATTGCAATGGAGTAAAAGGCAAGGCCAAAAGAACCCAAACGACAAGAACTGAATGAGAGGAAGATAAAAGGAGAATAGTGGAAGGCTGATGCAATATGATCTTCAATGAGGCCTAGCACAAAAAAGACAAGTCAACACATAAAAAATATTAGAGTTCAATATCAATACAGAAGAAAAAAACTTGGTTTGAAATATAAAACTGTTGAGTTTTGTATCTAATAACAAACCTAATTTTTATTACAATGTAGCAAAAGATTTTAGGAGTAGCATAGTGCCAAAAATATAATGGAGCACTAAACAACAATTATAGAAGTAATAAATGTTTTATCTAATAACTTGCAGACCTAATTTTTATTTTAATGGAGTAAAAGGCAGTACCAAAAGAACCCATGCAAAAATCAATGCCTATCAGCTTATACCAATTGACGCTTTTATTCCTTGATAGATATTAATCTCTCTTGTGGAGGAGAAAGGATCTTATTTTTATCAATCAACATTATCAAAATAGAACAATCATGCATGATTGTATTTGTGTAGAAGGCAAAAAAAGCTACTTAAAATTTATAGAAACAGAAAATGGAGACCTAATTTTTATTGCAATGGAGTAAAAGGTAGTACCAAAAGAACCCAAACGACAAGAACATGATAAGAGGAAGATGGAAGGAGAACAGTGGAAGGATGATGTAGTGTGACTGTCAATGAGGCCTGGCACGAAAAAGACAAGGCTGTAGAAAAAGATTTTGGGAGTAGCATAGTGCCAGCAATATAATGGAGCACTAAACAACAATTATAGAAGTAATAAATGTTTTATCTAATAACATGCTGACCTAATTTTTGTTGCAACCAGAAGAACCTAGGCAAGAACCCAAACAGCAAGAATGGAAACAAAGGAAGATAGAAGGAGAACAGTGAAAGGCAGTACCAGAAAAGTAAAAAGAGAGTAGTAGAAGTGCAAAGAGAGAATGGTGGTTTCAGTAGTATGAATTTCATATAAGAAGGTATATATAGAAAATGATCAACAAACAAATACCATCTACCGAGGAGAAGAAATTATTATGGCTATTCACCTAGTCAATCAAACACTGACTGAAAATATGAAGAGACTGACACTTTACACGATTAATCCCACTGAAATATGAAGAGACACACTTTCACAGTCAAGCATGCAAAAAAATACAATAAAAAATCCCATTGAAATACGAAGGCACAGACACTTTACACAATTATTCCCATTTGAGCATGCAAAAAAATACAGTAAAATAATTCTTAGATGAGAACTACTGCAAGTGACGGGCGGACATAATCTATCAGATTTATCATTGATAAGATCTACGAGGTAGCATGTAGTACATGTGTCCATGCAAAAAGAATTGATTATACTTCCTTGGAAGGTCGCTAGAAAATAGCAAGATCTCCTGATCAAGGTAGGCTATCTTGAAGGGCAAAACAGAGAGGGAAAAACAGGGCCATCGAGACCTTCCTTCAAAGAGGAGACAAGCTCTCCTTCAAACAACAACATAAACAAGGCTATCGAAGGTCACAAGAATCTTGGAGGGCTAACCAAGGAGGGGAAAGCAAAACAGGGCCATCGAGACCTTCATTCGAAGTGGAGACATGCTCTCCTTTGGGCAGCAGCGTAAACAGGGCCACCAAAGGTCACCAAAATCTTGAAGGGCAAAACAGGAAGGTCGCTAGAATCTTCGAAGAGGAGACAGGCTCCCCTTCGGACAGTAGCGTAAAGAGGGCCATCGAAGCTCGCCAGACAGTAGCGTAAAGAGAAAAACAGGAAGGCCTAGTTCGTTCTCCCTTCATAATGGCAGGGAAACTCAAAATAAGGAAACTCGAAAGGCTAAGGAGCTCTCTCGGAGAGGGAGACTCAAAACCCATGTGGGATTCTTGCATGGATTGGTTGCTCTGTTTAGCTTACACGTGAGACCGTCCTGTTTAGCTTCCATCTACATGCACGAGCTACTTGCACGTGAGACCGTCAATCTACTCGCATGAATAGATTATGTTTAATGGATGGAGAGCACATCCATTCCGTGATTAGCCTTACAAAATGAAAGTCGTCATCTTTCTTGCAAAAACATGAAGAGGTAGATATGGGAAATTTTTTCTTTTTTAATCAATAAAATTCCTTTTTATTTTTACTATTTTTATAAAGTGACTACATACTCTTCTTAATATTTCGGGTGAGGCATATGGTTTTAACTACGGTTGCAACTAAGTATATGTTTGGCATGGCTTCCGTTTATTAAATAAATCTTTGTACTTGAATTGTGTTCAAAATTGAGAGACAATATTTTATAAGTGTTTTGCCACAATTTGTTGATAATTAGATGCCACTAGGCAC
Organism: Nelumbo nucifera; assembly: GCF_055504915.1. Lineage (NCBI taxonomy): Eukaryota > Viridiplantae > Streptophyta > Magnoliopsida > Proteales > Nelumbonaceae > Nelumbo > Nelumbo nucifera. Next base: position 186,375,331 of record NC_142649.1, on the reverse strand, counting down.
TGTTAGGCACAACCTCAGCGAAGTAGTAAATAAACACTTAGGGGATGTTCTGTAGTGTGGATGAGAAATTGGTGGGTGTGGACTAATCCACACCATATCTTGTGGTAGGGACCAATCCACACTACACCACATTCTACAGTTGTTTTGAACTATGGACAAATTGTGTGCACTAGACCACTCCACACCTAGAGTGGCGTTCTATAGGCGTGGTGTGGACCAATCCACAATACACTTTTTGATTCCATGTATCTCATATACATTTATGAATGATCTACACCATCATTTTAAAAAATGACCAAAAAACAGAACCGTTCTGGCCACCGATTTTCGAGTCAACGGTCTGACCGTTCGGATCGTACGGATAGCTTATTTGACAAACAATTTAAAAAAAAATTAATTAATTAAAAAATATGGTAAAAAACGTTGAATGAGTCGACGGTTCAACCGCTCGGGTCAACGAGTTCTTGACTTTTTCAACGGCTTTTGGCCAAAATCTGGGTTTGGGGTAAAATGGAACTACTTGCCTGGACGGTTCCTGAGCCGAACGATCTGATCGTCTGGGTCAACGGTGGTTCGAAAACCTTGATCTACACAGTTAATTATAAATATCTAATTTTTGCATTTTATATGATAAATATATTGAAAAATGCATCAATGAATTAATATTAACCAATAAATATTAATTTTTTTATAAAAGCAATAGTAAAATAATTAAAATTTTAGAAAATATTATTTTATTGATAAAAATTAAAAATTTATGTAAAATAATTAATATTTTATTGACAAAAATATTGAAAAGTGAAACAGACAATAGGGTTTCAGCCTTTCAGGAAAAGTGTGAAGTAGGGGACCAAAAATCAAGTGTGGACGGTCCCTAACCATGAGATTTTGCCGTGAATGAGAAATTGGGGTGTGGACCAGACCGTAAATCAAGGCCAAAAGTTATCCATAATTATGCGTACAAAACCCTATAATGGAACAAATGCTGATTTGGTGATGATATGGCATCATTTATTTGATAAACAGAAGTCATACCAAACACTGCCTAAATTGGACCAAATCGTAATCCAATTCAAAATAATCGGATTTTTTTAAGCCTTCCAGGCGAAATTCATTCATAAAATAAATGCTTAGATTATAATCCATGAAGCATAAATAGCAAGAAAATCAAAAAATACAATGCCAACAAATAAACTAATTTTGCTAAGAAAGAAGAGATAACCACGAGCACCGAGAGTAAACAATTCAAAAAATCTCTGCAAACCACGCAATAGTCGTGAAAGGGACGGCCATTAACCTCTCTTGCTAAGAAAGAAGAGATAACCATGAGCAGGAGGGCCGCTTGATTCCCTCCCCTCAAAGCTTGACTGAACCCGATTATTTTTGGTATTCGGTGATACACACTACTAATATCCCCCCCTCCCAAAATCCGGTGGTTGAGAAAATCAAATCGACATCTATGCCCGGATTTGAATATCCCTTAATCCTAACAAATCAGATTCAATTGGAAAACTGATCCATTTAAGTTAACGGATCAAATTGGAAATGTCCCGTAGTTCCGATATGTTAATTTTTATATATGTTTTATTAAGATATAATTTTGTATGGCATTTATACCCTTTAGATTTATACTTAAGTTTCTTTTCAATTTTTGTAATCTTATATTTTTATGAAGTCCCCCCTCCCACCAGACCCAACACCAGTCCACTCCGACCAGCGATTGCCAATCCTGCGCTGCACAGTGCCGTTGTTTCACCTCTTTAGAGGGACGCTTCAACTGCAACCTGCAACTAACCAGTAGTCCGCCACCGCCAGTTTGCCACTTACGGCTGCAAAATGCAAGTCTTTCTCCTCTTCCTGTAACTATCGGATTTGAATTGGATATTAGTTAAGATAAATGGTTAAATTCGAATCATGAATTGTAAAATCCAGCGGGTTAAAGTCAGATTTGAATGTCCTAAAATTTTATTGAATCGAATGAAATTGACCCCTTATCAAATTTGATTCGAATAGTTTATAGTCCAGTTTTAATTTTAATTTTGGCCTCTTTTGTTTTTTTTAATGCTTATTAGGCACATTTCATTCCTTCATAAATGCTCAAACTGAAATACTAGTAGAAGAAAGTGAAAGAAAACAACACCTAAAATGAGGAGATGACAGCCAGAAAAACCTCTGCAAGTGGTGTAAATAGTGATGAAATGCCAAAAAGGAGGGCAATCATATGCCCCCAACAAAGAATATTTCAAGGTCCATCAACAAGAGAACCGAGACCTAGATGCAAAGTGAAGGATTATGAAGAAATTATATATTTCATGACAACCCCAATCCATAAAAATAATATGCAAGAATCCATGGCTTACTTGGAGATGCAGGAGAAGGCCAAATACCTCCACCAGCAACAGCAAATTAAGACTCTCATATTAATTTTAGGTACCTAGCCTAGACCTCTCAAAAATAAAAGACAAGACTCGAAAAAAAAAAAAACAGAACAGACAAAGCTAATGCAATGGAATATCTTCACTTTTTTTCTTTTTCTTTTTGATAAGTAGAATAATAGCATCACTTTACACCCAAAGGCGCAAACATGGAGAACCAGCAGTTTGTTGATCTTCCCTTTTTCTTGGTATGTACATCAAACTGATGATAAAACTGAATTCTCAACGGTGTATTAGGAACATCTTTCAATGACAATTACAGAAAATGTTCTCAATTAATACACGCTGAAATATGCTGTGGGGCGCATATTTCCGTAAGTAATCAATCTGTTATTCGATGGTTGGATCACTGTATTTATCAAGCTCTATTGAAAGATGTGTCGTACGTTAGGTTGGTCGTACGCTATTCCTTCCTAGTACCCATAGAGCTCACATCTGCTGCGGTCGTGGTGATCGAATTTTCTTGAGACAATATTGAACTAAAAAACTTGATGATTTTTTTTTCTGGAATACTCAGTTACAAAGAAAAAAAGAACAGACATATATGCACATGCATGTATATTACTCATATATAATGATGTCTTCCATCTCCAGAAGCCTTAGGGTTTCATGTGTAGATATTAGGAGAATAAAGTAGTTAGATTTGGTGATTGATTAGGCCATACACAACAACAATACCCATAACAAGGGAGTGATCGACGTGGGGTTCCACAACCAAAGCCAATACATCTTCTCCCAATACAACTCCTGAGGAAGATTGCTTCTGCTTTACCTGCTCCAGGAAATAAAGTAGAAACCCAGAAAAAATGAATGAAGAAATGAGAAAATAAAGTAGAAAAGTACTTTAACGCAACCAAATAATTAACGTGGGATTTATACCTCCGCTACAAGTTTCCCCGACTCTTCTACTATCTTGTAGGCTGATTTTCCAACCAATCCATCAATACTGTAGAAAGCCGATGGATTTTGATGGTCACACCCCAGACCCAGAGTAACTTTATAGGAAGGGTTTGGCTTTAAAATCCTGCAAAACTTTCTGACTTGGAAACATGGATTCTTCATACTGATCTCTTCAGTACCATCGGCATCGCATTTGTAGCCCTCCCAACACCCAACTCCAAACACTCGCCCTTTCTACACAAACAGTGAAATCATGAAAACCAAACCTCTATTTATAATTATATACACTAAATGCCATGATCTATTATTTGTTACCTTCCGATGTATTAAAAAGAGGACATGGCCTCTACGATCCATGAGATAAACTTGATTGTTACCCTTCGTATTGTAGTTGTCAACACGATAAAGAATCTCTCCTTTTGAATCAAAGACGGTGCAACCACTACCATGCAGCACAAGCGATTTCATCCATATGGTAAAAGCCTCTCTTTTCGATGTTAAGTTGGACGATGATGAAGAAGAAGAACTCCCAGGATACACTTTTGCCATACGAAGGAATTGAAATTGGATTTGGATGATAAGGAGTTCATCGTCTTGGGCTTTTATTGTAAGACACAAGTACTGGAGTTTATTATTAATTGGTTATTGATTAGTCTTAATAAATAGTTAATTGATTGTAACAAATCACCAGTTTATTATTAGTTGGATTATCGATTAAATTAATCTAAAGTACGTCTTTATAATTAGAATGTCATGCGAGGAAGGATGGAATTATTATTTTATGAAACCTTATCACTTAAATGCCACCACGATACATCTTAATCATGTTTGTCTTATGGTGAATACCACAAAGCTCGTGGCAGACAAGTTTCATCTCTTCATCAACCGTACAGGCCGTACGTAAACTTTTTTTTTTTTGGCGTGTTCCCGTTGAGTTTGTTGAGGGGTTCTGGTTTTCCTAATAAATTATACTAAATGTTCGACCGGTAAGGGCCACATTAGCATTTTTTTTGGGAAAACATATATACTAGTATTAAGTCTATTTTATCCGTACTGTTTAAAAAAAAAAAACGGAAAAGTAAGGATTGGGCTATAAACATTCAAAAATGAACCGATACCTACATTGTCTGTTCGTGAATTGATATCAATTCCTATTTGGCATCTATCCCAATCCTATATTGAACCTACAAATTCTGATACTGGCGGTATCGGTCATTCTCCCTAAAAAAATCTCTAACAATCCTATTAACCATTAATAGAAAGATAAAAAGACCATTTTATCCTTAGTTCTAATTTAAATTTTCGCAACGTTAACATTAGAAAAAACATCATTTTGTCTTTTAATTTTGTGATTGCCTAAATTGTTGCAATTGCTCCAATCCCAGAATTATTGAAATCTAGCGTTTTTGAATAAAAGTTTGATGGTCATGTAACCGATAAGCACCCATACTTTTTATCTTCCTGATTGATTTTCATTCTAAGATGTCGTTTTTCCCTTGCTGCAATCGGTCTTACCTCATCTTCTTAAATCATTGAAGAAGATGCAAATAACACCATTAATCCTTCCCAAAAACATCGATCACATGGTGGGCCATTCAGTTAGCCAGCCAACTCTTTATGCTAATGGAGGCAAAACTAATGAAGATCTAACATTCGGTACCAGTGGATTTATATGAGTCACCTTTCATTTTAGAACTAAAATTTCAATGGTTAAGAAACAAGGATGGTACACTGAAAGAAATAGAGATAAAACCGACACAATTCTCAATGAACCATTCGATCTGAAAGTTTAAGCTATAAGGTGAGGTATCTATGTAAGGCTCCCTCACATGAGGACCTATCCATGCTCTATGCTGAAATTTAATTACTATAATGAGAGCAATGGAGATCGAATACTATACCACTTGGTCAAAAGGCTGCAATACCACCTCAAAGAACTGTTCAAATTTTTAAGCTGTTAGGTGAGGTCATGTTAAGGTATATAATTTATAATCTCTTCTATGCACCTGCCAAGAAAAACATGTTCCTAGAGGAGTTTGATGCAAGCACTGCTTACAGGTTGGTTGATGACAGCTTTGATTAACTCTGCATATGCAAGCTTTACAACCCAGTTATGCAACATTTACATCTTGCAGTCAGGTGGCGTTTGCTTCTTTTGCTTAAACATGTTGCCTTCTCCAAAGCAGCACAATCAAAGCTTCTTTAGCCATACAAACATCCGCTATAGTTTACTAGTGATGTGTTTATCCATGTTTCACATCCTTGTTCTCATGGTTAGAGATGGTGAAGGAGTGAGTAAAATTGGGCTTCTAAGATATTATGACAGTCTTACCATCATATGTGAATGGATTGCGATGGAACACTAACAGTAAGGGTAGAATTAGCCAATTGTTATAAAATTTAGGGATATTTAAAAGATTTATTTTAAACAATAGTGATAGGATTAGTCAATTCCTTTTCTATTTTTCAAATGAAGTACTCATCATCCATAAAACTTTCTTTATTATCTGAAATCTAAACTAAGGGTCAGATTATGATATAAAACTTATAAGTAATCTTTCTGTTTCCCAAAACCCAAAAATGCAGATTCAAATGGCACCCAAAAACAAATAAATACAGATAAAGAAAAACAAACAAAAATAACACACAGATTTACATGGTTCGGCTTATAGCCTATGCCTATGGGCGAAGGAGGATCAGAAATCCATTGAGAAATCAACAATGGAGAAAATACAGAATTGTGCACTCACAACCTCACTTACAGAAAACCCTAAACTCCAAATACACCCAATTTTTCATGACTTCTCTCACAACACAAAGACCAAGTATACAAGAGAGAAAACCCCCAAAATACATAACTCTTCATATTCAGTTCACACCCTAGCGGCCCAAGCCCTATGCTTCCACTACAAACCACTATGAAATTTTGCCTTTAAGTTTTTCTCAACTTAATCAAAGTGGATTCATAAACAAGTAATGATAAAGAATTCAAGACATAGCGATAATACTTTTAAAACCCAAACTTATAACCAATCAACTAATATCGGAGGTGCTTACAAATATCAATTGGGTTTTCATCAAATTCACGGGAGATGGGGGGTGGAGGGTTTGATCAGCCAAAGCCCTGCCAAGTGGTAGTAACAAATCTCATAGGAGAGTCACATCAACAACTCTTTTCTTACAGAGATGATAATAGCAGAATTCAAAACCACACCATTACTGGGACAATTCACCCAGCACACCAACTGGGTTACCCCTCAGTTATGAGAAATCATATTTGGTCCTCACAAGACCATGCTCACACTATTTGCACACTCCCTTGCAACCTTGCATTAGGAAAACCTACCCATCAAATAAAGCATACAAGTACGGATATATTCCTAATGCACGAATGTAAAGGTTGTGCAAACAGTGTGAGCACCATCTTGTGAGCACTGAAGCCAACCTCAGATAATGATGCTAAATAAAAAAGTTGGTATATCAGGTCTAGAATAGGACACCTAAAAAAACACTAATATGCATTCTTTACTTATTAATAACACAAAAAAAGCCACAAACCTACTAAGGCCATGTTTGGGAGTGCTTAAAAATAAGTGCTTATTTGGGCTAGGACCACACCATTAAGCACTTAGGCCCTGTTTGAGAACACTTAGAAGAAGTACTTCTTTTAAGACATGGGACCACACATTTAGTGGTTTTTAAGTACTTCTAGGTGTTTGGTAAAAAAGTGGGAAGAAGTACTTTCCTTAAAGAAGTACTTCTTTGAAAAAGTGGTTTCAAGTAGGCTTTAAATACTTCTTGAAGAAGTACTTCTTAAAAAAATAGGACAAATCAGTCCCTAATAAATTTTTATAATGCCTAAAATACCCCTATGCCCAAAAAACACTGTTCACCATCTTCTTCCCCTCGAATCCACTTCATGCTCAGTCCCTCTTCACGCGATCCCTTTCCTACTTCCCTCCTAGAATCCACTTCACGCCCTTACACCCTTACGCTGCTTTGCTCTTCTACAACTCTCTCTCTCTCTCTCTTGCTTCCGAGTTCTGAAAACGCTTCAGAGGAAGAATGACTGAAAGCCTTAAAAGCTATTTGGGACAAGACCTTGAGCCAGTGAAGTTTTGTGGGTATTGAGCCAGCCTGTGTTTGGTGGGGTGAAGAGGACAAGATTAGAGCTGCAATATGTCAACGATCTGATATTGCCTCTGTCCATGATGGATCAGTATTGGAAGTCAATATTGCCGGTGGGAGCGGATCGAGACCACGAGTTCTGTAACCCCATGGTGGAAGGGTGTACTACTGACATGATTAGATTGTTGGGGAAGTGCTTCATGAGGGGGTTTGGTGGGGACGTTAGCACTGACAGACAAAAGGAATTGGTGGAGATGTTACTAAAACATGGCATCCATGTTGATGCTCATTTTGATGAGATTGGTTTCCATGGGATTGATCTCGTCGACATCAGAAGGGCTTCCATCACTTTCTCCATGCTTAGATAGTTATTAAAGTGACTACTGAGTACTGAGTACATGTTTTATAGATGATACAAAAAAATGGCGGGAATTATCTGCCTCTTTTCTTTCTTCGAAGGACATGTGTACCAGTATATATTTATTTATTTATTTATTTATTATTATTATTATTATTATTATTATTATTATTATTATTATTATTATTATTATTATTATTATTAATTGGATCCACATGACAGCCCACGTGGAGGTCCATGTGGGCTCTCAGTTGAAATATGTAGTATAACATGTGAAAAGTATTGTATATATGTAAGAGTGAAGTGAGGGTTAAAATTGTCATTTGAATAAATATAAGCACTTATGGGGAAAGTATCTTACCAAACATTTCCACCCCAATAAGTACTTAAAAACATAATAAGTGATTTGAAAAGTGGGTTACCAAACAAGTACTTAATCATCAAACAGGGCCTTATTGGTGACTTGGTGTTTAGTAAATAAGCCTGAAATAAGTGCTTATTTTAAATATAAGGGCTTATATTTTAGCCCAAATTTCCACCTTTTTTAAGTACTTGTACAATAAGCAATTATTCAATTTTTTTTTCTTCCAAAATTATCCCTAGTTGAATTTTAAAATCACTTATAAAATTATCCCTATTTGAATTTTATAAAAGCACTTTTGTAAAAGTGCTTTCGTAAAAGTATTTTTTATAAAAGTGATTTCATAAAAGTACTTTTGTAAAAGTGTTTTTATAAAAGTGCTTTCATAAAAGTACTTTTATAAAATTGCTTTCGTAAAAGTATTTTCATAAAAGTGTTTATAAAAGTGTTTTTATAAAAGTAATTTAATAAAAGTGATTTCATAATGGTATATTTTGAAAATTCAAAAGAAATTGAAGGACAAAATAGTCACAAATGCTTATTTAATTGCTTATTTGAAAAAAAAAACTACCAAATGCCCAATATGAAGTAAGTGTTTATTTTTTAAAGTAAGCACTTAAAAAAGTTGGGTGCCAAATGCAAATAAGTATTTATTCGAATAAACACTTGTTTTTAAGTGCTTATTTTTAACATAAGCACTCCCAAACATGACCTAAGTATTCTGGTCTATTCTAACCAGCAAAAAGTAAGAAACAACATAAGAAAGAACTGCTTGTTGTTATAAGCCATTGCATCTTGCTCCAATAGCTCAAGATTACTAGTCCAATTTGAAGATTTTACAAAGGTACTCCATCCTTCAACAAATTGGTTTCTAAGATGTACTTTGGATATTTGGCCTTTCATATCGAGACGGTGATAATAAGTTTATGTGTTGCAACTCTTTCTAGCTTCTTAATTTTGAATCGATTTGGGCATCTAGGTTTCTCTTCTTAATTGTATTTCCTTTTTTTTTTCTTTTGAAGCTCAAAGGCAAATTCCATTCAACAATCAACAAGGGAATTATATCTCAAGAGAGACCATAGTCTGTAGGAAATTTGGTAAGATAGACCAGGTCATGGCTCTGTTAAGCCTATATGACTTGTTCATGGGCCGGGCTGAGCTAGGCTCGGGCCGGTTTTTCACTCTGTCTTAATAGATTTTTCTAAGGCCCAAGCCCGAGCTCAGCCCGACCATCGGGCCTACAACTTGGGCCCAAGCCCGGCCCGACCATCTCAAACTTACAACAATAAATCGGTGCCACAACTTGACAGGAAAAGAATAGGTGTTCCATAGTTTCAAGCTTTTCAAAACAGAGTGGACAAGTTGGATTAATAGATTGACATCTTTTCATAAAGTCACCAACCGGGATTGCCTCCATAATGCACCTTCAAATGAACATTTTGATTCGAGGAATAAGCATTTTAGAACCCCAAAACCTTTTCCACATAAAATCATTGCAAAATTAGCCCATGTTAGAAGATTCACACTCATCGGTCAAGAGCTTGTAACCATAGTTACAAGCATATTTCCCACGTGGGGTAAATTTCCAACTCAATTTATCATTGCTTTGTTGTTCAGTAGCAAGAAGATGGGACCTGTTTGATTTTGCTGATGATTGAAAGATCAAAGATTTGCTCGAGGTCATTTGTCTTCCATAAATCTGAGTTGTGACCAACAATGAGAGAAACCTTATTACAAGAGTTAGACCGGGAGAGAGGTTTTTTGATGGACTCCCCATCACCCATGGGTCATCAAAAATATCCACCTCCCAACCATTTAAAATAAACCATTTATAACCCTTTAGGAGTTTAGAACGGCTACTTTTTATGCTTCGCCAAATGGGGGAAGCATTTTTTCCTATGTCATGTTTCCAAAAGGTAACTCCGCAAAGGTACTTTTGCTTCAGGACTCGAGCCCAAATGGAATTTGGTTCAATAAGAAACTGTCATGCTAACTTTTGTAGTAGAGCTTTGTTCATCAAGGAAAGTTGTCTTAGTCCAAGTCCTCCCTTATCTTCTGAACATAAGAACGTGTGCCAGGCCTTCAAATAAATTTAACCTTGACTTCTGGATTTTCCCCACAAAAAATCTCAACAAACAACTTTAGGTATCTGTGTTGCGGCCATGTAGAACAAGGGGAGAGCTTGAAGAGCAGACTTAATGAGACTTGTCCTGCCAGCATGCGAGAGGACTCTAGCTTTCCTGTTCTTTAACTTGGACTTGAATTTTAGGACAAGGGAAGAGCTTGAAGAGTAGACTTGATGAGAGTAGTCCTACCAGCATGTGAAGAGTAGACTTAATGAGATGGTTCAGTCTTTCATGATAGTTACACAACTTAACTCCTTTAAGCTCACCATTGACACTACTTGCGACAAGAGTCTAAACAGGACCTCAATATAAATAATGAAGAGTTAGGAAGAGAGGGGACAACCTTGTCTCAGCCCTCTCTGTGGTGAAAAAGCACGACTACATTCTCTATTTATGATGATTCTCATGCTATGAAAGGTCATACAAGTATTGATCAAGGAACAGAAAGAATCAGAAAAACCCAAAAGTTGCAGGCAGTAAGAAACTCTATCATAGGCCTTTGCAAGATCAATTTTCAAAAGAAAAGAACCTTTTTCCTGCTTTAGATTTATTTTATGAATGAACTATTTCCTTTGCAAGAACAATATTATCCATAATCTGTCTTCCTGGCATGAAAACATTCTGGGTCGGAGAGATTATCTTGTTGAGGAGAAATTATAATCTGCCTATCAGAATCTTTACAACTATTTTATATGTTATATTTGCAAGTCCAATGGGACAATAATCACTAGGTGGTTCAGTTTTTTTTTTTTCTTTTGGAATAAGAACCAATAAAATGTCAATTATTGAAGAAATTAAAGTTAGGTTTAGAAAAAGACCATTGATGAATTGGCAAGTTCATCACCCATGATAGTCCATCCATTCTAATAAAAAAAAAAAAAGCATGATCCCCCATCGAGACCCGATGCCTCGAGGGGAGCCATTTTCTTAATTGTATTTCCAATCGTCTACAGCGATGCAACTCAATATTCATATTACTGCATATGCAAGGTCTAGTTAATGGAGTTGATGTGGTATTGTGGTGTATATATACCATTAAGATTAAAATCATCCTCACGCTAAACTACTCCGTTTTCTTCTGTTTGGGTTGAGTTTTTTTTTTTTAAATTCGAAATCCTCTACTAGTTAGTGAGGAGAGGATCCTCTATTAGGCCAATGATATCATGCAAGCTAATTCATTCAGTTATTAAGGTCATGTTTGGTTTAATTCTCGAATGGACAAAAATTGGTAGAGAAAATATAAAATAAACTTAAAGGAAGTTATTAACACCTATTTAAAACTAATTAAATGGAAATTAGTTTACTAAATTGAGTAGGCAATTGTGCAAATGAAGAGAAGAACTTGGAACTTCCAAATAAAAATGGAATTTAAAATTCTAAAATTAAAAATAAAGTTAATAATATGAAAAAGTACAAAATGTCTAAAAATTTCATCTAATTGCTAATAGTATATTCAATAAATATAATATATTAAGAAAATCATAAAATATTGTAAAGCATCATATAACCATGCTTTGTATTGCTTATTTTAAATTTTCAAAGAAGCATTGTGTTAGTGCTCATAAACTACAAGCCTAGGCCTCGAAAACCGCCAATATAGATTTTTACCAATGGACAACCAACGATTAATATTTGTCAGCATAAATTTGCACAACAGTGGCCAATAAGCAATTGGCCTCAAGTCAACCGCCAGTAAATATCTATGTCAATGATTCTTGAGGTTTAAGCCCTATTCACTTTTTGGGAAGTTATTTACTTGGGTAAGTATTTATTAAGAAACATTTATTTGGGTAAGTGCTATCCATGTTCTTGTATTTTCCATGTAAATAAGATAATGAATGTTTTAGCCATAAAAATCCATTATTAAAATGGGCATTTTTGTTCCATCTAAGTCTTGGCAACTTTCTCACTAGGTGGAAAAGTTTACTTACTCACTTAGAAAATGGGTATCACTTACCCATGATGAACCCCAGATAAATCTAAAAAAAGAACATAGGTGTCTTGGTCAATGAGATTATAGTAATTTCATTAACTAACTTTTCCCGGTTCAAAATCCAAAAAATGAACAATTCTTTAAATAAATTATTTATGACCACTGACATAAAACTTCTTTAAAGGTTGAACATGAACAACATGAAACACTATTACTTTCAATGCTACAAATTACATTATTGTTTATGGCATGTATTCAGTTTTCTTTCTAAAATAAATGATGCCTATGACAAGAATATTATAACCAAATACTCTCAAATAATTCATTCAACCCAAAATAAGTAACAATGGAAAGAATGAAACCCATCATAATAAATCATATATGGCCTAAATTACCCATCACTCCAAGAATACATAACTAAGAACTTTGTTGAGCCGGTACAGCATCCTCTCACTAACCAACAGACGAATGAAATCTATGGACATTATAACTAGCGGGCAATTTACTTATTGTTGGGCTTGTCCGTACTTCTCCGTTGTTTATTTGGGTTGACGGGATTGATATATATGGCCACGTCGCAATCCATGAAATTTATTACCGACCTTTCTGCTTTTTTCTTTTTATATATAATCTGATATTCATGATCGGTGTACGAAATGTACAAATTACTTTATTAAAATAAGTTGGTAAAACTTCATTTTTTTAACAATTTTTTAAATGCCAGATGGTCTGCGGCAGTCTGTCCATTCTGGTATGAGAATTTTTGCCATTAAGATCCGTACATGTGGGCCCATAATCAGGGTAACATGGCGTATTGTGATTGGCCTGGTTAAGTCAAAAGGGGGAGAAGCCTAAGCCTCGGCCTCGTCATTGATGACGAGGTATATGTATAACCCATTCTAGTCTCTACAATTATCAGCTTGACTTTGTTGACATCTACGGACCAAGAGAAAGGAATCAATATCTATTAAATTTAATATATTACTGCGTGGATGGATCATAATAGAATCCACAGAGAGTAGAGATGAGAATTGCATAAACCAGATCATGGTAATCACTTCATCAGATGACTTTTACACCTTTAAATCATCACGATTATGTAGATCCCTTGAAAAAGTCAAGCAACCATGCAAACAATTAACAAGAGCGTGTTTGGTATTAAAAAAGAAAAAAAAAAACTTTAGAATGTTACAATTGTTTTATGAACAAAATGCCTTTATTGAGCAACAAATGTTCAAATAGTATTTGTTTTTAAGGTTATAAGTGGATCTAATCGAATTTGGTACGGGGTATATCTCATTTGATAAGAAATTCGATCGATCCAAATTCAATAAAAATTTGTTGGATTTTTAAAATTATGATTTGAATTTATAGTACAGTAAAAAACTTGATGATTTTATATAAATAATATATAATATATTATATATAATATTTTCCCTGAAAGGATCACCCCCCCTTCACAGAGAGGTTTTACTTTCGAGATCTCTCGAGGTTTTTTTTTTTTTCTTTCAGCCCTTTATTTGTTGTTCTCTGTTTTTTTGTGTTTCTTTGTTTTTTCTATCTCTCTTCTGTTCGTCTTCCCTTGTTCTCTGTTCTACTGTATTTCTCTATTTTTTTATCTCTCTTTTGCTTATCTTCTCTCGTTCTCTGTTTTTCTGTGTCTCTTTTATTCGTCTTCCCCCGTTCTCTGCTTTTCTGTGTTTTTCTTGTTTGTTCTTTTGTTTTTCCTTGTTTCCTCTGTTTCTCCCCTCTTCTGTATTTCTCTTTGTTTGCTTTCTTTCTGTGGGCATTTTGATTTGGCGTTCCTCCTCTAATCTCCTTTCAGCAAAAATCACCGATGGATTTGCCCCTTGTTTTGTCGTCTCCAGCATTTTGGAAGGCAAGTTCAATTCTTCGATGTCCTTGATGGTTGTGATAGTGCTCCGACGTCCTGGGTGGCAGTTTTCATTTTTTCGACTTTTCGGATGACAGTGATAGTTTTCCGACATTGTGGATGGACATTACAGTTCACCGGCGTTATGGATGGACGTTACATTTCTCTGGCGTTCTTTGATGCTGTCTTTTGCGGTTTTGGAGTGGTTGGAAATTACAGTTCATGGATTGTGGCTAGTAACCTCCTCTGTCAGTTTTCTTTTTAATTGGTAACGCCTCTTGTCAATTTGCTCACTAGTTACGGTGGTTTGGTAATTCCTCTTGCCGTCTTCCATGTATAATATTGACTTGACCAATTCAAGATTCCCTGCCAAAGCATATGTTTTTAATTGAGAGGGGGAAAGTTGGTCAATGGGATGGAAACCCATGTTCTTTTTTAGATTTATATGGGGATTAGAGAAATTTTATTTTCCTGTGTAAGTGATACCCATCTCCTAAGTGGGTAAATAATTTTCCCACCAAGGCGGAAATTGCCAACACTTTGATGGGACAAAAATGCCCCTTTGGATAATGAAATTTTTATGTTTAAAATAGTCGTTATATTATGGGTAAATTTCTTAAACTACCCTTATGATTTATTTGATTGACTAAGTATACCTTACTATTTAAAAATTGACTAATGCTACTTTACTGTTCCGTCATAAACCATTCAAATATGCATCAAAATACCTAACTTACCCTTCTTCTAACCATTCAAATCGCCTATCAAATACGAGTCGGTGACATTCTCGTGCAAGAAGTTTCCTTCCCCAAAAATCAATGACAATCTTTCTCTTGCCATCACGAAAAAAAAAAACCTGAAACCCCTGCAGATACAAGTTTCACATTCAGTGAAGCAACAAACTGCCAATGTGCCGGAAACCAAAACGGTCTCGGCGATCATTGGCGAGCTTCGAAGCAAGGTTGGCATAGTATTTGAAGCGGTTCCGATGGCGTGGCGTGAGATCCTGACAGACATCCGGTGGAGTCGATGGACATTCATGAGCAGCAGTTCCGAACAGAGCGGCGGTGACAACGAAGCCTTGCAGCGGTTCCGAATAGAACAATAACGGATATTGTTCTGCTCTCCCATCTCCCCCCCCCCCCCACCCCC
Organism: Nelumbo nucifera; assembly: GCF_055504915.1. NCBI lineage: Eukaryota > Viridiplantae > Streptophyta > Magnoliopsida > Proteales > Nelumbonaceae > Nelumbo > Nelumbo nucifera. The sequence goes on along the minus strand of NC_142649.1, from coordinate 186,360,065 downwards.
ACCTCTCTCCTTCCTGGTTGAATCTTGCGGACGAAGCCTCACCATACCTGTATACAAGTTTCACATTCAGTGAAGCAACAAACTACCAATGTGGTGTTTCGGAAACCAAAACGGTCTTGGCGATCATCGGCGAGCTTCGAGGCGAGGTCGGCATAGTATTTCAAGCGGTTCCGATGGCGTGGCGTCAGATCCTGATGGACATTCGTGAGCAGAGGTGGACGAGGGGCGGCGGAGTCAACGGACATTCGTGAGCAGCGGTTCCGAACAGAGCGGCGGTGACAACGAAGCCTTGCAGAGGTTCCGAACAAAACAATGGCGGACATTGTTCTGGTCTCCCATCTCTTCCTCTCTCTCTCTCTCTTCAGAGTCTGCTCCGCCCTTCCCTGTTCTGTGGAGGAGCACACTCAGGTTGCCATTTGGGAGGTAGTTGCAGAAGCAACAACTGGAAGAAGAAAAAGAAATTGTGTCTTCTCTGTTTGCCGATTGTAGAAGTAACAACTGGGCTCGTCTGAAGTCTGTTCTGTTTGCTCTTGTGCATCAGAATTTCTGATCATATCATGGATTTTCATTTTTCCTTTTTTTTTATTTTTTGTAAGCAATAACACAGACTTTTCATAAATGGTTTTGCTGGGTTGTGAATTTTCCTCTGACACCACAACACAATTTCACAACCACAACCCGGGCTTGTGAATTTTCCTGCGTGAACAGAAATTTGGAGACGCTAATTCATGAAAAAGGAGTGACTGGAGACGCTAATTCTGAACCGAAGCGTTCATTTTTTCTAATGTTTTAAGCAGACAAAATGCAAAACCCGAGATGTAATCATTCAAAACCGGTGAAGAAGCCGTTGCAACCCAAGCTCACGATATTAAACACTTAAAATTAACAGAAAGAAGCCGTTGAAACCTCTCTTCTTCTTGAACTACAAACTATTGTTTCAGAGAACACCTCTTATGGCACTATTTCAAATGAGACAGAGATAGCGTAGGAGTTGGAGTCAAAGTCGGAGACGAAGACGGAATCGAAGTCGGAGATGGACACGGAATCCAAGATAATGATGAGATGGAGATGGGGTCGGAGTTAGATTTGGAGACGGAGACGGTGACAGAGATGCGTTGCTTACGCATTAGTGGCTTCTTCTGTTGGATCGAAGAGAGTTTGGAGCCGGGCCATGATTTGCAAGGTTCGAAACCGACAGTTTGGAAATTGACTTGCATCGGTTCCGAACAGAACAATGACGGACATTGTTCGTCGGCAACCTACTATTGGTCCTAAAACGTTGAAGTCAACCTCTGTTCAAACCCACAATCAACATTTTGGGTTTTGGACCTGGTTCATCGAGCTTTCATCCACTACCTCTGAATGGTTCATCGAGCCATGATTTGCAAGATTTCTCCGTTCATGGGAGAGATGAGGGAGAAAGAAGAGAGAGTGAGAGAGGGGAGTATGGATGGAATCGAAATTTCATCCACTACCTCTGAATGCGCTCAGAGGTAGCTTGGGCGGTGGAGCAGGTAGCGAGAACGAGAGAGAGAGAGTACAGGTTGAGAGAGGGGAGAGCGGAGGTCAAGTGGGGAGAGAGGTGTCAAAATTTTCATTTTAAAAATTTAAAGAAGAATGATGGGCAAAATAGTCTTTTTAATCTTTCTGTTAACGGACACTGACGATAGACCTGCTCATGGGCCCGGCCGGGCTTTTACTCTGTATTGATAGATTTTTTTAAGGCCCGAGCCCGAGCCCGGCCCTCATAAAAAGCCCGAGCTCGGGCCTAGGCCCGATTCCGAAATTTAGCCCATACTGTTACTACTACTGAAGCGGCTGAATAGAGAGAGAGAAAGAAATTATAAAGAAAAGAATAAAAAATGTATATATTAAATTATAAATATCAATAAATATTATATTATTTATATATTTTATATAATATATAAAATATATAATGCTGAGTCAGTCCGAGTCGGGCTTTTTTGACAAATCCCGAGCCAGGCCCAAAACACAGTCGAGCTTACTATGTTAGGCCCGAGATCAGACCCGTTGGCCTAATTACATGACCAAGCCCGACCAGGGTGCGGGCCGGGCCATCGGGCTACCTGACCCATGAATAGGTGAGGGAAGTATTAGTCAATTGTCAGAAACACTAATAGTAGAGTTGGTCAATTTTCAAACACTAAGGGTACACTTAGTCAATTCACTAAACCATAAGGGTAGTTTAAAGAAATTTACCCTTATATTATTTACTTGTGAAATAAAAGAAAATGGGTAAATGCACTTACTTGGTAAAGGAAACACTTACCTAGGTAAATAACTTACCAAAAGGTGAACGAGACCTAAGTACTATGAAGTTGAACATTCCTTATGGTGATTTCCCCAAACAAATTTTCTGTGTCTCCCTTGGAAGTGAAATCTATGTACATGAAAATTGATGAGGGGTAATTTGGCCAACCAACCACGAAGAAACACATGGTGAGTCCAAATCGTTTGATGGCACCTCAACACCACGTGGGGCAGGTCAAGTTAAGCCAGGAGAACCTAGACTGGCCTGCCTGGCTTACATCATGACCTGAGAGTCACTCTGCAACAAGGCAGCACATATCACCTTCGGAGGACAAGTCGATGACCTCAGAGGCACAACATCCCCGACCTAGGCAGACAAAGGCTTGAGTGGCTAACGTACTTCTAGGGTACCGACCCTCTAACCTACATGGAAGAATGTCCTCCAGAGTGGCATGCCTATCAGTTCTGAGTCAGGTGGCAACACGTTGCCTACTTGGCACACATGACCCCAGTTCCCGCATGATCCAGAGAGTCTGGATGTGGATCACCACCAACGTGGGACAAACATGCCCTAAAAATAGCAAATCGATAAGGCCAGTTATTCCCAGATATCTTGTACATAGAATGCGGATCCTAACACTTGTAAAAAGACCTCCCATTCATCACTAACTTAAGCATCAGAGTGCCCAGCTTGGGTTCATCACCCTAGGTACTTTGATCTTCTGCCTTCTTGTAGTTCAGTGGACTGACCTCATCAGCCCACTCATCTGAGCTGTCCTCCAACAAGGAGTTTGGCAAATTCATGCAACATCAAAAATCAAATTGTTTGCAACAAAAAACATCCCTAAGAACCTATATTTTATCAACTGACAATATATATATATATATATATATATATATATATTAAATTTGGTCTGTCCATGTCACCATACCTCTCCTTCCTTAAAACCCTCTTCCTTTTTTTTGTTTTTTTTTTAATTTTTTATTATTTTAGTTCCACATAGTTACCCATTAAACCAATAAGGAAATCACATATGCTTAACTATTTCTAACAACCATAAAGAAAGAGGGATTTGCTTTTCTAATGTTTAGCCAAGTGGCACCACTTTCCCCACTTCCTCCTAAATTGTCTCTAATTCCTATTTATTTCCTAAATTATCTCTAACTCCTATTTATCTCTTAAATTATCTCTAATTTAGTAGAGAGATTCTCTCCTAAACTATCTCTAATTCCTATTTATCCTCTCTCCCACATTTTATCTATATCTATCTAAAGAAAGTTTCAATTAAAAAAATTCAAGGGTAAAATACAAAAACCTCCCCTAAGTTTTCTAACAATCATAAAAACCTCCCTTGTGTTTTCATTTTAATAGAAACCTCCCTTGTACTTTTTAGAAAACATGCAACTACCTCCCTTCCTCGGTTGAAAAGCCGATTTAATGTGCTTGTTTTTTTTAAATGCCTATTTTGCCCTTATGTCTATGTATTTAGATATAAATTTATTAAGATACCCTCCAAAACACTGTTCATTTTTTCTGAGAACTGAGAACCAAATCCGCCAGCCTTCTCTCTCAAGTTTGTTTCACTGTCTTCGCATACCCATGGCCTTAATCAATTCTAGAGTATCCTTAGCGTGTCTTGAAAATGTTTTAGTGGATTGGCAACGGTACAGAACCCACCATTGTAGTAAACGGAAGCATTTGAGTAGAATTTTTGGAGATCAAGTGCTCTGTACTCGAGGATCTTCTGTGCTTCTAGTAGGCAGTAATGAAGATCTAAATCCCCTCTGTGCTTCGAGCATCTTTTCTACTTTTCAAGCAAGATCTAAATCCCCTCTGTGCTCTATAATCAATGTTTCGTCAAAATTTAGAACACCATAATCAAATTAACACATATAGATGAAATTAAAAAATTTTGAATTACCCGTGTAATTGAGAGTATAAAACAAACCATTGCAACCACAAGCCTTGACACCAAGCTTGAGAAACTAGCTTTGTCATTTCTCTAATAGATGGCGTATTCTAACGACTACAATGTCCATTAGCATAAGTATTTGTTACAGCTCTGGACCAACCTGTAAATATCAAAATTCTGATTATGTTTGTCGCTGAAGTCAAAGCCCATGAGATTGGAGATGGTGTCAAATTCCGATTAGAGGTCTTGCAACGCCAAATTATGACTATGCTTTACATCAATGAAATCAGAGATGATAGCTCCTCTGTACATATTTGGTTTAGATAGAGAAACAAATATCAAAATCAAATAAACCCAGAGTGATTCCACCACGCATGCCTTTCATTTGCATCCGTTATACTTACATCCCTGAACCATTCATCCAATAATACTAAAAACGAACAAAATCGTAACTTTGTTTTTTCTTTTTGGTGCAAACATCTCTAATGGAGGGCAAATGAAAGGATGAAGAAGAAGAATACATAATGTATGATGGAGATCATGGGTGATGAGGAGGGGCATGTTTTGAAAATTTAATCAACAAGGACATTTTTGTCCTTTACATGAGAGAAGACTAGCAACTCTGTTTCTGAGTTCTTGAGAAAAAATAAATAGTGTTTTGAAGCATATCTTAATAAATCTACATATAGGCGTAAGGGCAAAATAGGCATTTAGAAAAAACAAGAACATTAAATGGGCTTTTCAACTAAGAAAGGGAGGTAGTTGCATGTTTTCTAAAAAAGTATAGGGGAGGTTTTTGTTAAAGTGAAAACACAGGGAAGGTTTTTATGATTGTCAGAAAACTCAGGGGAGGTTTTTGTATTTTAAAGTATTTAAATGTTATAACAAAATTATATACTAAATTTAAAATATTTATTCAAAACACAAAAGATTAATAGATTTAATAATATTCATATTATTAATAATTCAATATTTTTACAAAATTCATCATGAAATTATGTAATAATAATATAAATTATAATTTAACGAATTATTCAATTTAAATGTTATTCAAATAATAAAATTTAACATTAAAAATAAAACATTATTTAAATATTTCAATAAATAAAAATATTAAACAAAAACATTAAAAGTAGCTAAATAATATAACAAATTATTTAATAATAAAATAAATAAAATTCAAATAATGAAAATTTTTTAAATATTTAAATAAAAATATATTTAACATGACAAAATTTTAAATAATTAAAATAACAAAATTATGTAATAAATTTTAAAAAAATCTTAAAAGTAGAAAAGTAATAGGATAAATTACAAAGACCCCCTCGTACTATTGGATCTGTGACAAAGACCCCCTGTACTTTGTCTTGCGACAAAAACCCCCCTATACTATGACCCTGAGACAAAGACCCCTATTCTTAGCCTTCCGTTCAAAAAGACTGTTACAATATTTTTTAATCCCATACTACCCTTATAATAACTAGACGAGAAAAACACTCACCTTCCGATACTACCCCCTGTACTATGACCGTTGGACGTGACGCCGGCTCCGGCTCCGCAAGTGTTGCAGAGTAGGCGGCTCCGGCTCCGCAAGTATTGCAGAGGAGAGTCTCCGGCTCCGTCAACTACAAGTCCTTCACGGGTTCCGACAATCGGAGGAAGGCTCGGCAGGGCTCAGCTGATTTGAACCCTACTATATCAATTATTTTCTATTTAATTCCGAGAGCGAGCCCTCCTGCCTCTAAAATCATCTTCCAAATCAGATGAACAAATAGACAGGGAGTCCTCGCTCCTTGAATCGTCATCCGACGAAGAAAGCGAAACATCACGACGACGAAAACCACAAAACAAAGTACAGGGCTCATTTCTTCTCATTAGGGGCATTGACACCAATTACCCTCTCTATACCCTGTTATCTTCTCCATTCCTGAAAATCAGCGGTGGCTGCGGTGAATCCAGGCGGAGGCACGAGTAGCTGGGAGGATTTTACGATTCATGTAAGTGAAATCCTCATTTTTTTCTTGATTTCTCACTGTTTTTGAGTTGTGATTATGTTGTTTTTTATTTCTATACCCTGTTATCTTCTCCATTCTCACTGTCTTTGATTCCTCACTGTTAAAGGGAACAGATTGATTGAAAGAATCAAACGTAAAATTGAAGGATTATCCAATCCCTTTTTCGGTGGTACAGGCTACAGCAAGCCTCAGGTCTTCGGAGGTTCCGTGAACTCATTGTACAGGGGGTTTTTGACAGTACGATGACTTACTGTCAAACGAGGACTTGCAGAATCGTTCTGTGGAGGAATCGTTCTGAAGCGAAGACTTGCAGAAGCTGCAACTGATTTCTGGGATGAAAGCGCACACGGATGGGAATTGAAACTCGGCTCATGGAAATCCAAGCAATGGAGCAAATCCCCTGTGATAACATTGTCGTGCAGGCTAAGAGAAAACAATAGGTTAAATAGGTTTTAAAAGAAAAAGGGCAAAAAATAAAAAGAAAATAAAAAAAGTTTAACGGGATATTTTGATAATTTAACACATTCCCTCATCTTATTTAATGGTTAAGGGGGGTTTTGGTTTCACAGTCATAGTATAGGGGTCTTTGTCGCAAAACAAAGTACAGGGGGGTCTTTGTCACAGACCCCATAGTACAGTGGGGGTCTTTGTAATTTGCCCAAATAATTATAATAGAATTCATAATATTCATATTAATAATAATTTAATGTTTTATAAAATTAATAACGAATTATGTAATAATAGTATAATTATAATTTTATGGATTATTAAATTCAATAAATAATTAACATTTAATAATTTAAATAACAACATTATTTCAATAACTAAATAATATTTTAAATAACTAATTTCACTTATATCAATTAATAATTATAGAAAATAACTATCAACAAAATGAATTTTATTAGTAATAACTTTACAATAAGAGTGTATATTCATTATATATTTATATATACTATAATTAATATTTATTTTATTTTCAGTAATATTTATTGTTTTTTTATAAATATACTTTCAATAATTATTTATAAATCTATTTTTATTTTGTTATTTAATAGAAAATTATCAATAATTATTGGAGATTAAACAACTATTATTTAAATTTTGAAATTTAATCTATCGTATTTATTGTATTTTTGTTATAAATTTATTTTTAGTAATTATATATTTTTTATAATTTATAGATTAATACTTATTAGAGATTAAACTATTATTTGAGATTACGCTATTTATTGACTAATTTAGTATATTTTTAATATTTATTATATTTTTCTAATTATTGTATTTTTATTATATATCTATTATATTTTCATTATAAACTTATTTTCAATGATTGTGTATGTTTTACTATAAATTTTCAATAATTATTGGAGATTAAACTATTATTATTTATTAGAGATTAGACAATAAATTTAGTTGAAATTAGGAGTGTTCAATGATTGGTTTAGTTGAAATTAGGCTATTTTGCCAACCAAATCGATCTGGCTAAGTCCGTAGTTTGTCACTCGAAACTGATTGACCATTAGTGAAAACCCACCAACTCGGGTTGCACCGATTTGGGTCTATTTTCGGTTTAGTTAGTTTGTTCAAAAGATTTAAACTTACAAATTAACTTTAAATTTTCATAAATTACAATATATATATATATATATATATATTAAAATTGGTTTATCCATGTCAGCATGTCTCTCCTTTGAGAGAAGCTATTTATCTATTTTCTCATTTTTTGTATTTTTTCTTATTTTCTTTTATTTTAAAAATATAAAACAGTAATCATTGCTTATCTTGATTAGATTAATAAAGTTGCACACTATTAGAAAGAGACATTTGGGTTTTCCAAGACCTCTTATTTTAATGCATGTTATTATTATATTTAAAGGAGAGAGAGAGAGAGAGAGGGAATAGTAATAATATAAATCAAATAATATAAATAGGTTGAGCTTAAACAATGGTTTTCAAAATCGGACTGGATCGGACGGTTGGACCAAAAAACCAGGAACCAGTCTGTTTTACCCCATAATCGTTATTTCCCCCAAAACCGTTGATTTGGTCAGCAAACTGTTGACCCGAGCGATCGAACCGTTTGAACCATTCAATGGTTTGGTTGGTTTTTATTTTTTTTAATTTTTTAATTTTTTAATTTTTTGTCAAAACGGGTCATCTGTTCGGTTCGAACAGTTGGACCTGTACGATGCATGGAAACTAGACCCTAGATCGGTTCATTGTCTGGGTCGGTTTTAAAAACCTTGGGTTAAACAATAAAAAAATTATTAATTTAAAAATCCACTAAAAATGTGTTTCAATTCCACTTAAAAATCAAACTTAATAAACACTAATAAAAATAAGAAATTTAAATATAAAAATATTAATTGATAGTTTTAATAATATTATTAGATAACTTATAGTTGAGACCATTATTATGCATAATAAATTCATATGCAAAAATTAATGAAAATTTAAAATGTAGAACCTGTTTTATTAACAATATTTTATTGTAAAAATTACTCATATGCAAAAACTACTGAATAATAATGAAAAAATACCAACAATTAATTAAAAATCTGAAATTTCTGAAAAATCTAAACATAATTAAAATACTAAAAATAATTAAAGTACAATTAATAGTATTTTATTATAAAAAATATATAACATTTCTATATCTTAAAATACTGAAAATAATTAAAGTACAATTAATAGTATTTTATTATTAAAAAATACCAAAATTAATAAAAAATACCCAATGCAGAAATTATTGAAAAATATTGAAAATTAGATGTATTTTTTATTAACTATGGTATTTATTTAGTTATTCAATTTATTTTTACTGAAAGCAAATACAAATTAATTTTGTAGTGACTAATATGCAAAAATAAATGCTGAAAATAGTGAAAATTATTGAAAAATACCCATATGCAAAAATTACTAAATAATAATGAACAAAAACATAAAATTAATTAAAAATCCGAAAATCCTGAAAAATTTAAAGCTTAATTAAAATACTAAAAATAATTAAAAAAAATAAATTAATTGTATTTTATTGCAAAAAATTCTGAATAACAATGAAAAAATAATGTATTTTAATTATTAATAGTAATATATTTAACAATAATTATTTTAAAACTGTAATTAATAGTAATTATAATTTAATCTATAAATAGTAGAAAATTACATTTAATTACCAAAAAATTACATTTAATTAGTTTTAGCCAAGAAATTAGCGAGAAAAAATGATAATTTCCAGAAATTACCCCATGCCCACACATTATTAGGGATAATCAGATTCAAAGTCTAATTGGGTATCAAACTTTTTGGAGTCCAATCATAGTTTTATAATTAACATGAGCCTCTTTATCAACGGAAAATGTGCAAGCTCAAGCTTGAGCTCAGCTTGACCATTGGGCCTTGATCTTAAGCTTAAGCCCAGCCCGTATATAAAGCCCGAAGCTTGAGCCTAAGCCCGAAGGCTGATTTGTACACAAAATGTCTTATTTTCAATATACTTTTATAAACTAATATTATATTAATTTAGTAATAAATTAATAAAGTAATTTATATTTCCTAATAGTAAATTGATATTTATTAATAATTTAAGAATCATATATATATATATATATTATAAATAACATAAGTACTTTTTTTATATATGTAATAGTATCAAGCTAGGCTTATTTGAGAAAGCCCGACCTCGAGCTAACGGGCCTGAAATTTTGTCCAAGCCTGGAAAATAACAGGTCAGGCCGAGTCGGGCTATCGAGCTACACAGCCCATGAATAGGTCTAATTGTATATGTCAAAAATCATATGAAATAAAAATATAAACATCTTTCTCAACTTTTTTTTAAAGAAAATGGACCTCTCATAGCTTGGCCCGGTCTGTGGCTTGGGCTGGCCGAAGACCATGGACCAGCTCGGCCCATGGCACGACACGGGCCTATGCCGAACCGACCCCCCAAATTTATATACTTTATATATATAATAATTTAATTATATAAATAATTTATATATTTATATACTTTATATCAATAAAATATGTATTTTATATATTTAATAATTATCTAAAATAATTAATTAATTAAATTCGAATCGAATCGAATATTCAAATATTTAATTGGATTCGAATTTGGATATCGGATTTTCTAATCGGATTCGAATTCGGATATTGCCTGATCCAATTCGAATTCTATCCGTTTACACCCCTAACCTCTATTGAATCCACCCAATACTGGGGACGAGGCAAGGAAATTCAAAGATTCCCCATACTTGATGAGGAGTGGGGTGCCTTGCCCTTGAACTCGCCCAACATTGAGGAGTGCTTGCCTTGCCCTAAACTCGCTTGGCATTGGGGTGGGGCAGGAATGGGGTAGAGTGTCTTGACTATAGAGTAGGGACAGGGATGGGGTGCCCCCGCCTTGAACCACCCCGTTGTCATTCTTATATAATTGTTAATTATTAGTGAAATTAATAAAAATGTTATCTTTTATAATTAATTTTATTTATTTAAAGTTAATCAAAATTTCATTTAAAAATAATAATAATAATAATTAGTATTATTAAAATTACTACAAATTATTAATAAAACTAAATTTATTAAAAATATTTATTCATATTAAATTAATAATAATTATTTTCTGTAGATCAACATTAAATGAAAAATACAATTATTAAAATTTTAGATATTAACAATAACTTTGAATACTTTTAGTTAATTAACAACAAATTTTGATTATTAATTTAATATTAATTAATAATAAATAAAATTATTAAATCTTTCAGATTTTCCCGTGCATCGCATGGGTCCCCTCTAGTAAAAAGAATTAAAAATTGATTATCCAAATGGTGTTTCAAACATTCCCAGGAAACCATATTAATTTGAAGCAACATCAACCCAATATTAACAAATTATAACAACTCTTATCCCTAGTTACAAAGCAAGAGGAAGAGAAAGAGGAGCCAAAAGAAGAGAATAGAGGAGGGCAAAACTGGGCATATATTTTTTATTTTCTTGAAATAACATAAGGTATCTATAACTATATATTAAAACAAGGATGACAAAGCCCTTTCCTTGTTCCATTACCCCAACCCTACAATTCGCTCTCTCTCTATACATGCATTACCCACTCTGGAGTTTCCCGTTTTCATTCTAGTATCAACCCAGCTTTCGTGAATAACCTTCTATCTTGCTTCTTCCTCTTCTCAACATCTACTTCATTCTCATCATAGTTGTATCCAAATGCAGCATCGTTAGGTAAAATTGTAAAATGATCCTTTATTTTTTTTTCTCACTTTTTACAAGCATGATAATCAGTTGATAATGCTTCTTTTCCTGTAATCTTAATTAGGCCTATTAATCTTTCCTTAAAATGGCAGCTTTGGTGAAACAGAGGTAGGTGTTTTCTGAAACCAACTGAATTATTTTCCCTAAATCTATGTTTGGTTTGAAGGAAAAAGTAGGGAAATGAAGGGAAAGGCAGGAAAACCTATACAAGGTTTGTAAAGGTTTTCCTACATTTCCCTTCATTTCCCTACTTTTTCCTTCAAATCAAACATAGCCTAAGTTTCAATATTTTTAAAGCTTTACAATAGATACTTTCTTTTCATAAAATAGCATTGTTTTAGTGAAGTGACCGAAGCATGGGTTCTAATGATCAAAGTTTTTAAAATCGACCCGGACAACGAATTGGTCAAGGGTCCGATTCCCGGGTCGAACCGAATGGACGGTTTGTTCTAATAAAATAAAAAATAAAAAATCAGCCAAATTGTTGAATGGTTCAAACGGTTCAACCGCCCGGGTCAGCGGTTTGCTGACCAAATCAATGGTTTTGGATAGAGGTGTAAAGTGGGTCGTGCTGGGCTGGCACGGTACGGTCCACGGGTGGCCCGTGCAAAGTGCGGGTCGTGATGCCCTTCCCAATGAAAAGTTTGGGGATCAGCTTGGCATGGCCCACAGCCCAAACCCGTGCAGGTCCGTGGGCCAAGCCTTGGCCCAAGCCAGGCCAAAGCTATTTTTGCCTATTTATTTAAAAAAATTGAAAAAAAACTTAAAATTTTAATTCTATATGAATTTTGAGGTATACAATTGCTTATATATACAATAATTAAATAAACTAGTATAATAAAATTGAAAACAATTGTTTATTTTATTAATATATTATATACAATATATTATTATATAATTATAATTTATATAATATGATATTATATATATAATATATATAAATAGTATATATGGGCCGTGCTGGGTCGTATGGACATGTGGGCCATAGACAGCAGGGCCCGCTTGGTCATACCAGCCTGGCCCGGCCTACGGACCTAAAACCCTAGGCCCAGCACAGCATGGACCATTGTATCGGGCCATACCGAGCCACACACAGTACAGCCCAATTTACACCTCTAATTTTAGTGGAAATAACGATTCTCGAGTAAAACGGAACACAGCATGGACCATTGTATCGGGCCATACTGAGCCACGCACAGTACAGCCCAATTTACACCTCTAATTTTAGTGAAAATAACGATTCTCGAGTAAAACGGAACCGACCGGTTCCCAATTTTTCCGGTCCGGTTTTGAAAACTATGCGGCTGATTATTTCTTTCGTTTTACTCACTCACTCCACACACACACGTACGTTCTGGTGTCTTCAATTCGGTTGGAACACATAACGCTCCCAGCTCCCATCCGTATAAACCTTATTCTCCTTCATTTCATTGGTTTAATGTCAAAAATCCTTTTTATTGGAGTATACAGTGCTCATAGAGAATATAATTGTTGTGCTTGATCCTAGCAATCGCTGTATAGCATGCTCGGGTGAAGAAGATAGATTATTAGATCGGGTCACCTGTTACCCGCCGGATCAAGTCACCCACCCGCGCTTATTAATTAATGAACCCATCAAATCGGCTCAACTATAAATTACAAAGCTTTTAAATAATAACCTATTATTATTTAAATAAATAATTATTAATTATTTTGGAAAATATTCTACTAAAATTAATAATTAATATTATTAAACAAATACCAAATTATTTACTACATTTTCAGAAAATTATTGATTAATTTTCATTGCAAAATAAATGATAAATTATTACATTTCCAGAAAATATTCTCTATTTTTATAATAATGTTACATTTTCAGAAAGTTATTTATTAAATTTATAGAAATTTATTGATTAGCTTTTTAGATAATTATTGTTAATTTTTATTGTAAAATAAAATATTAATTACTGTAATTTTAGAAATTTTTGTAATATTTTGGGAAATTTATTACAATTCCATTAGTATGGAAATTATTGAAATTTGTTTAATTTTCATAGTAAATTACTGAAAATTACTTTTGGCAAATAATAATCAAATTATTTATTGCATTTTAATGAAAATATTTTGGAAAATTGTAATTACACTAATGATGTAATTATGAGGAAAAATCTTTTACCAAATTTTCCATAAAATTATTCAATAAATAATTCTTGAAAATTTTAAACCATTCAATTATTGAATAAATTTTATTGCAATATAGTTTAAATTGGTTCAAATTATTACATTTTCAGAAAATTATGTATTACATTTTTAGACAATTATTGCTTACTTTTTATTGAAAAATAAAATATAAATCAGCGTAATTTTGGTAAATTTTGAATTATTTTTGGGGAATTTATTACATTTATATAATTTTGGAAAATTATTAAAAATTATAATTTTCAATTTAAAATACTGATTTTTTTGGCAAATGATAACCAAATTATTTATTTCATTTTCAGGAAAATATTTTGGAAAACTGTAATTACACTAATTTTGTAATTATGAGAAAATTATTTTCAGAAATTTCCAGAAAATTATCAAATAAATAATTCTTGAAAATGTTAAACCAATAAATTAAAAGTAATGTCACATAAAATGATTTAAACAAATAATTGAAACTTGGAAATTATTGATTAACTTATATTGGAAAATTAAAGATAAATTAGTGTAATTATTTAATAAGTATTTAATAAAATTGTAAAATAATATTCAATATTTTTACAAAAGTATACAAATATAATAAAATTTGCAAAGTGATTATGAAACTACATTTTCATAAAATTTTTATAAAATAACATTTTGGAAAATAATATATATTAATATACTTTTTTAAAACTTTGGACAATTTCTTTAAAACGTAGTAAATAACTATTGAATAAAAATAAATTATTCCATAACAATTTAAAAATAATTTCCAAAAAATTTTCATAATTACACAAATATAACAAATTTTCCAACATTTTCAGAAAATTCCATTTCGGAAAATAAAAGTATATAAATGTACCTTTGGAAAATTTTGGAAAGTTTCTTAAAATGTAGTAAAGAATTGTTGAAAATCATTGGAATATTTTGTAAAGTTGTAGGAAAAATTATTACATTTGATAAATTTTGGAAAATCATTGAAATTTTGTCTAATTGTAATTGTAAATTATTGAAATTTAAATATAATGTACACTATTTAATAAAAAATAAATTTCAATTTTTTTTCAAAATAACAGAAATGTAATAATTTTTCTAAAGTTTTCATAAAATTATGTTTTGGAAAATTAAAGATAATTTAGTGTACTTTTGGGAAATTTCATAAAAATGTAGTAATGCATTAAGATAAATTAGTATAATTTTTGTAAAAGTTGAAATAGGAAATTTTTGATAAATTTATATTATAAAAATAACAGTATGATTTTGGAAAATTTTGGAAGGGAAATTATTGAATAAGTTATTTTGGGGAAAGAAATATAAATTAGTCTAATCTTTTAAGTAAACTATAGAATAAAAAATTATTTAATAGCAATTCAAAAATAAGTATAAAAGATTCTTTTAATTATTATTCTTAATAATACAATAAAAAAATTTAAAAATATTAAAATACATGTGGATTGAATTTTCCTGTGCATCGCATGGGTCTAATAATCAACTCAAGTTTATATGATGAAAAAACAATTCCGCAAATCCTACAATGAAAGTGTAAAAGTAACATTATATTTGGGTGGGAGCATGATTTTCAAAACTGGACCGGAAAAACTGGAAACCGGTCATCTATTTTCCCCAAAAACAGTTTTTTTCCCTAAAACTGTTGATTTTGATCAGCAAACTGCTGAACCAGCTAGTTAACCATTCGAACCGTTCGAACCATTCAAACGATTTTGACCGTTTTTCAAATTTTTTTATTTTTTTATTTTTTTTGTCAGAACAGACCGGTCATTTGAATTGAATGGTTGGACTGTTCGAACCAATAACTGAACCCCTGACCAGTTCGATTTTAAAAACCATGGGTGGGAGTTGCCGATCGAGCTGGAACCCGAAACCAGGGTCGGTTGATTCGATTCAATAATCAATCCAGGCTAAGGGAAGAGGAGACAAATCCTAATCAACTGGTTTCAGACTTTCAGGCATTTAGTAGTTTGTGTGAATGAATGAAATATCAAATAGCGTAATTCATTCTCATTGGATTGTCTTTACATGCATTAACAGGAGACGTGAAGGCAAAAGCATCATTTTGCCATTTTGGGGCGGGGGATTGATTTGGCTTTGCTGCTAATTAACGCATGCCGAGTTGCTGACATTGACAGATTCTAATCCATACAAAATAAATAATTTTGTGCTTAATAAAAGATGAAGATAACTCATCTCGACCAGAAGCTTTAGCGGACCATCCGTCACGGGTCTGTCAATTTCTTGGCAGTGCGGCACCCCAACCTTATCCTTGCCTGCCTCGTCAATCTGTCCTTCCTTATCTTCTCTATCATATTCATATCATACCCTATAAATATACGTAGATATAGGACGTAGCAGCAGGGTGAATGCTTGCTTATCTTTTGAGTTTTTTCTAATTTCAACTCAAACAAATGGGTTTTAACCGTTCAGTCCACCCTTAGAAATCTAGCTCCATTTTAGGGGTGAAATGAATTTTGACGAAAATTGATGTCTCCCGTGAATAATAACCAATAAATACGGGAGATGTTGATAGGATGTGCGTGTGAGGCGTCAAGCGTAAGGAGCAGATACGGTCTCGGTTTATATAGGTTAATGGGAGAAATTCTCTCTCACTCCTACAGTCCTACTCCTATGATTGATTAGTTTCTCCATTTACGTGGCACTGCGAGTGTCACAGTCGGACTCTCTCTTTCTTTTTCCCACACACACAGACACCGTCGTCGTGTATATATATTTTTCCCATGAAAACCCACAAAACAACAACCAAAAAGGTACCCACTACCATTAGAATGCCGAGTCTTTTCTTTTAACAGAGTAATCTAATCTAACAATGGGACCACGGGAATAACAATTAAGCACCGACAAGAAGAATTCTCACATCACACGATCTTTCCTCAACTCGTCGTCTTCACAGGGCTGCTTGTTATTTATTAACGATAAACAAAGGATCTCTAGCGATTCCAGATCTGCTGTGACCCTCTCTCTCTCTCTCTAACTATCTCAATCAAACTTTAATGGCGATCGACGCGTTTAGTTGCTTACAGGGAAAGGCATTGAGATTTTATAGAAGGACGAATGAAAATGCTGTTGGGTCTCTCTCTTTCCATCTCTCTCGATCAGAATAAAACGATCTCAAAACAAATCAAATTGATGATATGCTCTACTGCCCCTAGTACGGTATAATTGTATATTTATTTATTTATTTTTCACAATTAAAATACAACAAGAAAACGAAGAAGGAGAAGAGAAAAGAAATAACACCTCCCCCTCCAATAACCAAAATATGTTAAAAAATGTTACCATATTGTATCTTGTATTTGCTCTCCTCAAAATTTTATTTCTTCTCCTCTTTCTTTTCCTCCGGCTTCTCTTCTTTCTTCTCTTCCTTCTTCTCTTCCTTCTTTTCTTCTTTCTTCTCTTCCTTCTTCTCTTCTTTCTTTTCCTCTTTAGCTGGCCCAACTGATACTATATCCACTTTCCCAAATTTCTTCAACTTTTTGGCAATTGCGATCGTGTCCATTTCCCCTATTACGGTTATCTGTTGAGCCTTTAGATCAGCTGCAATCGAATCAATACCTGTTCATCATTCAAAACCTACCCAATTAAGAAACCCTCCATCGAATAACCTTTATTTTTTATATGAAGGATTTAGATAAAGCTAGATTATTCCTTCTTTTTTTTGGATCTCTTATTCCTTCGGTTTTGATTAGAGATCCAATAATAATTGTTCATCACTCCTCTTGAGTACCAAAACAAATCAGACTCCGCTTATTTAATTCAAGAAGAATGCTTCCCATTAAGATTAATTGAACAAAAAATTAGAGAAATCCAAATTCAAAACTGCCCATTAAGCTAACTTAGATTCGCAAAAGAAAAGAAAAGAAAAAACGCAACCAATTTGGGAGAATTCTTTTTTTTTTCATTTTTCATTGACAGAGAATAGAGTAAAGAAGGTAAAGATATATACCGAAGATGCTAGCCACAGCTTCCATAGCTTTCTGCTTCGTCTTGGCATCGGTCATGGTCATGACCTTGAGGACTACCTTTTGCTAAAGGTTCAAAAACGAGAGGGAAAAGATGAAGGATGTGGCATTTTGGTTCTCTCGATTCATTAAATTAAACAAAGAATACCAATAAAAAGGTAAGAGAAAGGTGAAAATAGAAGAAGACATACCTGTACCATTTGCGGAATCCAGAGAATATAGTATCGTATCAGATCCAAACAGAAAATTAAAGGAAAAAGGGGATTGAACCTCTCAAACAATTTAGTTGCAAATGGCGTGAATTCTTGTGGTTCTTTAAGGGAGGGCAAGAACCGAGCAAGAGGTTTTTGGTCTCCCTGTATCCCTGTATTATATAGCTGAAAACAGCGGGAGAAGTCGAAGTCTCAGATTCAGACCTCGCTGGCCCACCACTCCACTTCCCTTCCAAAGGAGTGGAGTTATCTCGGTATTCTGTATGACCTTTTTAGATTTTCTCTCTCTCTCTCTCTCTCTCTCGTTCCGACTGGGACTGTAAGCTCGTGGTCGTGGATGGAATAACCGCTTCAAATCATGAACACCGTAATTTAACCGGGACCGAAAAAAAATCCATTGGGTTGTCAGGTCATCGATTCAACTGTGCGGTCCAATCCCAATCTTACAACGTTCATTGGATGTGCGTCCCAACATGCATGGAATATGGATTGAGAACTTAATTCTCTGTAAAGGAGGGTATCGCCATGAGAGCACACTCATAGTCATAGGATCACCCTCTTCCTCTTAGCTAAACAAATCCATTCCTGTCAAAAGAAAAAAATAAAAAATAAAAAAACAAATCCATCCTGTCTGTTAATTTCATTCATGAGAAGGATGCTCTCGGGGAAAAGCTAGCTGCGGCAAAGCTGATTCATGCGAGCACATTCAGCCGCTGTTTGCTGTTTGTAAATAATAAATTCTCTGGTGTTGACGGTAATTGTACTGTGGTCCAATCATTGGATGGGATGTTTGGCCGGTTCACGTAAAGGGTAAAATCAGCTGAGCCGACCCCAAACCCCACTCATTTACTGAAACTCAAACCGTCTAGCTCAGCCTTTTTATTTGCCTTGCTAAAAGTGCAATCACTTTGTCTAGTATTAGACAACGGCTTCTGCTGTTCGATCCCAATGTTTTTACGGAATAGAAATGCATTTAGCATAAAGAAAATCAAAAGAAACGAGCCATTCCCACGAGAACAACACACAAAAAGAGAGTGAAAAATTGATGCTCTCAAAGAACATGTTCTCTGAGAATGCGCTGTTCCCACAACATCCATGTTTAATAACGAACACATTCCCACGTGAGAGAAGGGGTGCTATTGTATAAACTCAAGCCCTATATAGCGGTCCTCATTCATTCAACCTCATTGTTGTTGCACACCCCAAATGAGAGTTGAACTCTTGTTGTGTTAAGAATTGGGGAGAGGCGGCATGAGAACGAGTAGCAGGTCAACAACAACCGTTGAGTCTCGGTTGTCAATCATCATTGGTTTCATATGTTTAATATGTTAAAAAGTGTAAGCCTTTAGCTCCAATCAGAATGATATATCTTATGATATTTAATGCAAATGAATAAAGTATATATTTGATTCATGTTATTATGGTGTTTTTCTATGTAATACCCTTAAACTGGATACATCTGAGACTCGTGTTAGTTGAGAATTTTCACAGCCGTTGGATAGATCTGGGGAGATTTATCCTGTCAAGGCTGACATTGATGTGCCGCTAAGTTGGTTGGGGTGGCTTGTCTCAGCTGCCAGGGTGAGACCTGAGGTACATGCAGTGTGGGTATTCTTGAAACCCCGAATCAGACCAGAATGCTAGGGTGAGACTTGAGGTATATTATGGTTTCAAAATGTTTGCAAAAGGTTTTAATTCCCGGGATTCATGTGAGTAGAGAGAGCAACACTGTTCCTTGCAGCCGAGGGAGAGGTCCTCTCTTGTCGGGTAGTGTTTGATCATTATGGGCTGAGAGGTTAAGTGTAAGACCATTGAAGGTAGTACCTGATGGACTAATCTTACATTTGCCCATAGTCCCTAGGTTTTTATAAGGTGGCTTGGCTCAGGGATCACTTAGTGTAAGTGTTGGGCCCATTAAGAGCCCATGGTGATGGGCCCAAGGGGTTCATTGCCCATAACAGTGAATTCGGCCAGGCCTTGTAATAGAGGCTAGGCTGAACCCATGTGACTGATGTGTAGATTAATGTTTGGGTCCCACGCCATACAAGGAAACCCAATTGGGCAGCAGATTGGAAGGTAAGTAAGCACATGGACTTAATGGGCCTAAAACCCAATTCGAACTAGTCTAATTTTATTAGTTAAAGAGAGGGGCGGATCTGGGATTGGGATCAACAAATAGGATAGGGAGTTACCCCTATCCACTCAGAGAGTCCAGATTCAAATACAAATTTGGATTTGGAAACTCCTAATAAGATTATGAGGGCTGATCTAATCTTCCGATAAGATAAGGGCTTATCCTTATCTCTTAAAGAGAACTCCTGATCCAAATACAGATTTGGATTAGGAAACTCCTAATTAGATTAAGAGCTCTCTTTTGGGCTATAAAAGGAGGAGGGGGTGAACCATTCTACACAACAACATCAGATCAGATTTCAGATCACAGAAAGAGAGAAGATAGCCACAGTAAAACTGCACCATCTTCTGCTCTTGCACCCTCCTCCTGTTGCCGCCATTGCCAGTTCGATCTCCATCGTAGGAGCGATCAAGAAGTATTCTTGATATCAGCCTTTGGAGAAAGGCTGATATGAAGTCGTGCTCACACTCCATCCATCAAATTCTTGCGGAAGGATTCGGTTTTTGTGAAGAACCTGCTAATTCTGCTCTACCCTACGTTGTGTCATCTTCAGTGGGAGTAGTCTTTGGAGTTTCCTTGGGTGTGAACACCTTCGTTGGGAGTTACTACTACTCCGTATCAGGTACATCCATCTCCTACCTTTTGGTTTCAGATCTGGTTCGGTTCTTGGTTCAAGATTGATCATTGAAAATGCATATTTTCTAAAACAGGGAATGTGATTCCCAAATGAGAGAGAGAGAAATTTTTGAAATTTCGCCCAACCTACCTGCAAGGTTTGGCCATCCATATGATGAATCTTTCATCCCTTCACAATAGCCGTTGAGTATCGACTATCGGCCATCAATAGGTCATCAACAGCCATTGTCGTTGCTCAACCCATCATAAAGATCCGATCTTGGTTTCCTCCTCCACCTCAAAGAATTTTTATGCATGGGGATGATTTCAACCCGATATTAGGAATGAAGGTCACTTACCTTCCAATACTTCTCTTCTACGTCGTATTCCATGACCCCTCTCTACTCTCCTCCATTACCGCCACCCATGAAGCACCACAGTCCGTTGGGAGTAGCAATGATGGCCCTTGGGTTGGCACTAGGGAAGGGCCACACCTCCTATAGATTGGACCAAGACCCAAGAGTCGGGTTGTAGCACTCAGCATCTGATTTGAATCGCCCTTGGCTATCGGTGACAATATATACTCTCTAACCACCCAGAACCTGTTGTTGCCATCGCAAGACAATCCTTGACACACATCCCACTCCTTCACTGTAGAGTGTTCTTCTATATGTTGTGTCCTCTTGCCATGTGACACATGCTTTTTCTAGTTAATTTTAGGCTTAATGGAGATGAATTTGCAGAACTAGTGTTAAAGAAATAATTTCATTATTCAAACATTATTTTTCTTTATGTAGAGTAAAAATCTATTCTCCAAGAACAATTTGCCAGACACCTCTATTATTCTCCGTGAAAACATTGCCAAACAATTGTACGAGAGATCAGCTTCAATCAGAATAAGTCCATATTCACACCGTACGAACAACCTCCAATTAAACACATAATAAGTACGGAAATATTCCCAATACAGGTTATAAAGGCCGGGCGTTGCCTTATCGAAACTGAACTCAGTGTATGGCTATCGGTGCGTCCTCGGTCGGTGGTGTTGTTTCGGCCTTTTGGGTTGTGATTGTTTTTTGTTTGTCAAAATGTGATGTGAGGTACTTTCGTGGCTCATCAATTAACAAGGAGCCGCGCAGGTTATCTTTGCTTTGCTCATTAATTGCGGTGGTGGCGGTGGGAATTTGTCCCGAGTCTGATGGCCTCTAGCCTTGAAGGCCATGTAACTGGGGTACAATGTCACGTAAAGGACTGACATGAAGATTCATTTATGGGGATTGGAATCTGCTCCTCACCGAGCGCGTCTCACACAGACCGAGAAGATCGGGACACATAAATACCTCCGAACTCGCATCTTGCAGATCCGCTTCAGTTACTGCAAGGCCCGTTGTTCGAACAGCCTTTACAGCCTTGCAAGATATTCCTAATGCAAGGCTGTCATGGTTGTTTGAACAGATTTTGAGTGACTGAATCCCATTTCTTTGTGATTTGGGGATCTTTCCACCCTTCTTTTATATAGACCCTTTAATAAATAATACCATTGTGTCATTCACGAGTTCCATCACAACTCACGTCCCTTAGGCTCAGTTTGGAAGGAGTATAATATAAATATATACAATGCAAATACATACAACATAATACAATATAATAAAAAATACAAGATTTTTCACTCTATATATTTGCATTTGTACTCCTTCCAACTGAGCCTTATAAGTAGGAGTTCACATCTGCGCCCCATGACGCCCAACAACACATCTGCACCTTGTATTAGGAACATCTCCCAATGATGTCTCATCATCTCCATTACTTGTTATGGGGAGATGTTCCCAATACAATGTGGGAATGTGCTATGGGGCGCAAATGTGAACTCTATATGAAAATGCCAAAATTAATGGGAGTCTAGCATTTACAGTCTAATTCTGCATCCAAATTGAATTTGGTCTAAACTCTCTCTCTCTCTCTCCCTCTCTCATTTCTTTCTTCTCTCCATTCTCACCATTCACCTCCCTTCCTCACACCACCACTGCAACGAAACCAAAGCAAATTTGCTAATGACCGCCCAAGCCTCCATTGCTATTCCTCTCTTCTTATTCTTCTTCTTCCTTCTTTTCCCCTTCTTCCACTCACCCACCTTGCAACCGTAAAAAGTTGGGCACTATAGATGTAATACCCAAAAAAAAAACCCCACTAAGATTAATAATGGGAGAGTGGGTTGTTAGACAGTTATGCCCTTAACTCCAATTAGATTGATGTACCTTTTGACATTTATTGTAAATGAATAAAGTACATAATTGATTCATGTCTTTGTCGTCTGTTTTTGTGTAATACCCTTAAACTTGACACTTATGAGACCCATGCTAGTTTAGAATATTCACAGCCGTTGGAAAGATTTGGGGAGATTTATCCTGCCAAGGCTGACACTGATGTCTCGCCAAGTTGGTTGGGGTGGCTTGTCTCAACTACCGAGATGAAACCTGAGGTACATGCAGTGTGCATTTTTTTGAAACCTTGAACCAAACCAAATTCCAATATTGCCCTGGACCTTGGAGATAGATGGGCAAAACTGGAATGTTACACCTGACCCCTAGACTCGATTATGGTACTGCACTAGGTGTCGGATTGGCCCTCTTTGATATACCAATCAGTGAGATCCGTAGATGGGGTCAAAACCTGGGTATGTTGGGACAGTTCGAGAATTCACCTATGTGGGTGATCATAGTGACAGGATCAGCCCCTTTGTCGGACAAAGTGAATGATCAGGGAATGCACTCTCTTTGATGGAAACCTAAACTACCGACAATTGATTTCAAACGTTGAGATTTGTTTTGCAAAATATATTTATATAGAGATATACATACATACATACACACACACACACACACATATATATATATATATATATATATATATTATTGTTTCAAAATGTTTGCAAAAGGTTTTAATTCCCGGGATCCATGTGAGTAGAGAGTGCAACACTGTTCTTTGCAGCCGAGGGAGAGGTCCTCTCTTGTCGGGTAGTGTTTGATCATTATGGGATGAGAAGTTAAGTGTAAGACCATTGAGGGTAATACCTGATGGGCTAATCTTGCATCTACCCACAGTTTTGGGCAGTTAGCAATTTTTCTAGGAAACCGGTTCCCAGTTTTGGGCGAATGATCTAAAAATAAATCTTTATTATTCTGCTATATATTTAGAATTGTTCTATTTATATTTCTTGAATTTTGGGTTGTTAGTATAGAGGAGATCGAAATCTTTCTACAGTGCAAGAAATCTCCGCATTTGCATTTTTTCTATTCATTCTTGGTTTGTAATTAATTTTTATTATTTTTTTAATTTTAGACAGAATGTATAGGAATTCAAATCTGATGTAATATTAATAGAAAAATTAGGTTTTCTATTTTATTTCATTTGAAGACGAAGTTGGAAGCGCGAAGGAGAAAATTTTGCAGATTTGGGTTCGGTGATCTGCGATTTACAGTTTTGGAAACTACAAACTGCGAACTAATTTTTGTTTTGCAGTGTTGTAGCCTTATGAACAGCCCTCTTGTTATTATTTATGATTCTTGATTGTCATGTATCGGTTTCTTTATTTTCAGATCATGTTTCTTGAATTAAACATCAAACCCTAGACCCATTCGAACTAGATTGGACCAAATTGGTTGGACCGAATGTGTGTTTTGATGGGGTTGTTCTCAGCCCTAAAATTTCCTTCATGGGCCAAGGGGTTGATGGTTAATTGCAAGTTGCAATTTGGCCCACATCTGTAAAACCTAGTTTTGATTTGTTAAGAACTGCTTTAGCCCAATTCAACATAAATGCTATATGGACTGAATTGCTCTCTGCAGTTCAGCCCATATACTTAGATAATATTATTTGATAATATTATGGGATTTAAATGGGCTGAAAAGGTTTTTAAATTTTCATTATGGGTTTTATAGTTATTTAATTGATTGGATCAATTATGGATTCCATGCATGTGAGATATGTAATGTGATGTGCTGCGTATCATAAGTGCTTGGCCCATGTTAATTCGATAGTGGCTCTTTCGAACACCATGGCTGAATGCACATCATTTCCATGGTGCCCTTAAAATTATTAGATGATCTTTCTTTCTGAGTTGGGCCCACTTCAGTTTCTCCCCAAGAGGAACACCCCAGAACCCTAGCCGTTTTGGGCCCACTTTGAATTTGGCTTTATGAAAGTCAGTGGGAGACACTTTGGTTTGACCTAAATCAGATCTAGGGGGTTTTCATTCCCTCCATTAAATATAAGTGCATGTGATAGGGAATTTCATATGATGAATTCTCGAAAAGCCTTCCATCATTAGTATGAAGGTTGATTGTATTGGTGGGTGGAGATGCACCATAAAATTAGGCTATCCATCTGCTAATGCAGTTGGCTGGATTGCTTCATAAGATGATAGGGGCGTCATAGACCGATGTGGAAGGGGCCTATCCTAAAATGGAACTCTCTCACGGTACTTTGGCGTTCATGAATATGATGGATGAGCACTTACTAGACAGAAAGGTTTAACCTAAAATGGCTATGAACCTTGTCTGACAGAGGCCAAAGGGAAAGTTCATAAGATGAGTGGATAAGATCCTTCATAGAAGGTGGTGGGGTTTTGCAGCTGAAATAGTTGGCTCCATGCACTGCATGTGGTTTCCCACATTTTTAGAGACACAACTGTCTCCGTCACTGAGATTCAAGGGAATCTCAGAGATGACCAAAATGGAAATGGAACATAGGTTAAAAGCTCTTTTTATGTGATGACATGAATCAATTAAGTTGTGGACTTATAAATCTACTTTTCCCTAAATAGAAATGGCAAACGGAAACTTCACCAAGTTATTGGATGATAACAAACTCAAGGGCCTTAATTATATTGACTGGTTCCAAAACCTTATGCTAGTTCTGACGTCCGAGAAATTGGACAAAATTGCTAAGAACCCTACTCTGGATCGTATAGGTGACAGGGCTTCTAAGGCCCGAAGAAGAGAGTATCAAGAATGGGAAGGGAAAAATTCTCTTGCCCGGTGTTATATTATAGCCTCTTTAGACAATCCGATACAACGACAATTCAATAAGATCGAAGTGTCCAAGGATATATTGGATAGTCTGAAGACTATGTATGAAGAGCATAACCGTTCTATTCGACAAAAAAGTCTTAAAATTATTTATGACCGCACAGATGACCAAGAACCAATAGGTTCATGACCATTGTCTAAAGATGATGGGTTATATCAATGAACTGGAGGCTCTCGGGTCAGGGCTAAATCATGACACCAAAATTGATGTTGTCCTCAATTCCTTACATCAATCTTTCAATCAGTTTATCATGAACTACAACATGAATAAGCTAAACGTTAGCCTTCAAGAACTTAGTAATATGTTGTAGAGGGTTGAAGAACTGATCAAAAAGGATAAGCCAATAGCATGCTTGTTGAAGGTGGCAAATAGGGCAAGAAAAAGCGAAAGGCTAAAAGGAAGGCTCAGAAGAAAGGTAGCAAAACTAAAAAGCAGAAGAAAGAAAAGGCATCGGATGCCTGTCACTTCTGCAAGCAGACCGACCACTGGAAGTGGATTTGTCCTCAATACTTGGAGACTAAGAAACAAGGTATGTTCGATTCTTTCATCATAGAGACCAATTTGTTGGTCACTTTTGCTTCCTGGTGTATTGACTCTGGGGCTTCGATTCATGCGTGTAACTCACTACAGGGGTTCAAGATAAGTAGATGACTGAGTGATGGAGAAGTGACACTTTACTTGGGGACTTCTGCAACTGTTGCAACTACAGTCATAGGCACTATAGAATTAGTTTTCAGAGAATGAATTAATGTACTGAAAGATTGTCTTTTCGTACCTAATTTAAGAAGAAATTTGATTTCTGTCTCAAAATTGTGTGTGGATGGTTATTCTTTTTTGTTTAGTAATGTGATTACTATTAAACGGAATAACAAATTCCTAGCATATAGGGAACTTGAGAATGGTCTCTATGTTCTCCATTCTTCTCTAGAAACAAACATTACCGAAACTACAACGGAAATAATCCCCAATAGAAGAATCCGTGACACTGTTAGTCCCACGTGCTAGTGGCATTACCAACTTGGCCACATTAACATAGATCGTATCACAAGGTTGGTAAATGATAGTCCTTTGGATTTTCTAACCGTAGAAGATCTTCCAACCTGTGAACCTTGCCTTCAGGGTAAGATGATGAAGCAGCCATTTAACGGTAAGCCTGAAAGGTCTACAGGCACACTTGACCTTATACATACTAATGTATGTGGTCCCCTGAATGTTAGGACACGTTTATTTTATAACCTTTACCGATGATTATTCTCGGTATGGTTACGTGTACCTAATGAGACATAAGTCTAAATCCTTTGAAAAGTTCAACGAGTTTAGACAAAAAGTTGAGAAATAGTTGGGGAGAGAAATTAAAATCCTTCGATCAGATCGAGGTGGTATCTCTTTGACGAATTTAGGGACTACTTAAAGAACAATGGGATAGTATTACAATTAGTCCCTCACACTACACCACAGTTAAATGGTGTGTCAAAGAGGAGGAACCGAACCCTATTGGATATGGTCCGATCACTTCTCGTCCACTCAGAATTACCTATGAGCTTTGAACCAATAAGAAACCAAGTGTGAGACACTTGAAGATTTGGGGTTGTCCGACACATGTTAAAAGAACTAGTGCTGACAAATTAGAATCTAAGACTAGCTGTTACCTATTTGTAGGTTACCCCAAAGGCTCTATAAGTTACCTATTCTATGATCCAAAAGAACAAAAGGTGTTTTGCAGTCAAAATGCCTGTTTCTTAGAAGAAGATTACATCTTAGAGAATCTTGAGCAAGAAGTTGTTCTTTATGAGGAAAGTCCAGGAGTAGTGGGAGATGTCCCACAAGCTTCAGATACTCAACCTAGAAGGTCTACCCGGGTATCCAGGCCTCCAATTCGTTACGACTATGACCAAGAAAGTTATTTGGTGGAAGCCACGACAAGTGAGGAACATCCCACAACTTATGTGGAAGCTATGTTGGACATAGATTCCCTGAAGTGGGTAGATGCCATGAAAGCCGAAATGGATTCGATGGAGACCAACAAGGTCTGGACTCTTGTGGACCCACCCTCTGGGGTGAAAGCAATTGGTTGCAAGTGGATTTACAAGAGGAAGAAGGGCCCAAATGGTTAAATTGAGACCTATAAAGCTCGTCTTGTGGCGAAAGGGTACACTCAGAAAGAGGGACTCGACTATGATGAGACCTTTCACCAGTGCCTATGCTGAAATCTATTAGGATTTTGCTAGCTGTAGCAGCATACCATAACTACGAGATTTGGCAAATGGATGTCAAAATCGCATTCCTGAATGGAGATCTTACTGAAGATATCTATATACAGCAACCGTAAGGATTTATCATTGTAGGTCAAGAATACATGGTATGCAAACTTAACCGATCAATATATGGACTGAAACAGGCTTCTAGGAGTTGGAACATCTGGTTTGACTCTACTGCCAAACAATTTGACTTTAAGCAAAATCCGGATGAGCCCTGTGTTTATAGGAAAACCAGTGGAGATAAGGTTACGTTCTTGGTGCTGTATGTAAATGACATTCTATTCCATGAGAATGATGTAGGAATATTAACTACGGTGAAAGTGGGGCTTTCATAGTAATTCACAATGAAAGATCTTAGAGAAGCCACCTATATCTTGGGACTTCTACTCTATAAAGATAAATCGAAAAGGATAAAGGATTATCCCAGTCTACTTACGCTGACAAAATTGTCAAGAGATATAGTATGGAGAACTCTAAGAAAGGAAATGTTACTTTCAGACACAAAGTAATTCTCTCCAAGGGGATGTCTCCCAAGACTCCCGAGGAGATTAAGGGCATGAAGGAGATTCCTTATGCCTTAGCCGTAGGGAGCATCATTTATGCTATGCTGTGCACTCGTCCTGACATTGCTCAGGCAGTGAGTGTGGTAAGTAGATACCAGTCTAACCCAAGACAGGAACACTGGACATCTATGAAGACCATACTGAAATACCTTTGAAGGACAAAAGAGTTTTGTTTGCTATTTGATGGTACTTCACTATAGATCTAAGGGTATACTGATGCCGATTTCCAGTCAGATCAAGATGATAGAAAGTCTACATCTAGGTACATCTTTACGATGGGGGCCTTGCAGTTAGTTGGAAAAGCAGCAAACAAGGTTTTATCACAGATTCCACAATCGAAGCCGAATACATTGCCGCGAGTGAAGCTGCTAAAGAAGCCGTCTGGATGAATAAGTTCATTCAGGAATTAGGAGTAGTTCCGTCCAGCACATCACCCATTCCACTATTGTGTGATAACAATGGAGCTATAACTTAGGCTAAGGAGCCACGAGACCACTCAAAGTCGAAGCACATCGAGAGGAAGTACCATGTATTGCAGGAGATAGTTGCTAGAGGGGACATTTTGATTCAGAAAGTAGCGTCAGCGGAGAATGTAGCCGACCCATTGACTAAGCCACTTACATAGAAAGCGTTTAAGAAACACGTGGAAAGTATGGGACTTCGACTTGTACCCAATTGGACCTATGTGCAAGTGGGAGCTGTTAGACAGTTATGCCCTTAGCTCCGATCAAATTGATGTACCTTTTGACATTTATTGTAAATGAATAAAGTACATAATTGATTCATGTCATTGTCGTGTGTTTCTATGTAATACCCTTAAACTGGACACTTATGAAACTCGTGTTAGTTTAGAATCTTCACAGTCGTTGGATAGATCTGGGGAGATTTATCTTGCCAAGGCTGACATTGATGTGCCGCCAAGTTGGTTGGTGTGGCTTGTCTCAGCTACCAGGGTGAGACATGAGGAACATGCAGTTTGGGTTTTCTTGAAACCCTGAACCGGACCAAATTCCAGTATTGCCCTGGACCTTGAAGATAGATGGGCAAAATTGAAATGTTACACCTGACCCCTACACTCAATTATGGTACTGCACAATGTGTCGGATTGGACTCTCTTTGATATGTCGATCAGTGAGATTCTTAGAGGGGGTCAAAACCTGGGTATGTTGGGACAGTCTGAGAATTCACTTGAGTGGGTGATCATAGTGACAGGATCAGCCCCTTTGTTGGAGAAAGTGAATGATCAGGGAATGCACTTTCTCTGATGGAAACCTAAACTGCCAGCATTTGTTTTCAAACGTTGAGATTTGTTTTGCAAAGTATATTTATATAGAGATATACATACATACATACATACATACATACATACATATATATATATATATATATATATATTATGGTTTCAAAATGTTTGCAAAAGGTTTTAATTCCCAGGGTCCATGTGAGTAGAGAGTGCAACACTGTACCTTGCAACATGGAGAGGTTCTCTCTTGTCGGGCAGTGTTTGATCATTATGGGATGAGAGGTTAAGTGTAAGACCATTGAGGGTAATAACTGATGGGCTAATCTTGCATCTGCCCATAGTCCTTGGGTTTTCATAAGGTGGCTGGACCAAAGAACCATTTAGTGTAAATGTTGGGCCCATTAAGAGCCCATGGTGATGGATTCAGGGGTTCTCTATCTCCTACAGTGAATTCGGCCAGGCCTTGTAACAAAGACTGGGCTAAACCCATGTGGCTGATGTGTAGATCAATATTTGGGTCCCACGCCATACAAAGAGAGCCAATTGGGCAGTAGGTTAAGGGGTAAGTGAGCACATAAGCTTAAAGGGCCTAAAGCCCAATTCAAACTGGGCTTAAATTAGTTAATTAAAAGTGGCAAGATCTAATTAGGATTAGCTAAAGGGATAATATAAGTCTTATCCATTTAAGAGTCTAGATCCAAATATCAGATTTGGATCAAGAAACTCTCTCCTAATTAGATTAGGAGGCTAATCCAAAGAAAACTATAAATAGGGGGCAAATTCCTTAGTTTTAATACACAACATCTTGCAGAATTCTATCCTATTCTTGCCATCCCTACCCAGTTCGATCTCCTTTGTGGAATAGATCAAGAAAGGTTCTTAATATTGTTTCTTGATTGAAGAAACAATTTGAAGTCGTACTCACCAGCCCCTACTCGATTCTTGCTGAAGAGCCATCCTGCTGATCTTGCTTCTTCACACACTATGTCATCTTCAGTGGAAGCAGGTTTTGGTCTTCTCCTTGGGTGTGAACACCTTCATTGGGAGTTACTGCTTCTTCACACACTGTGTTATCTTCAGGTATATCCCTCTCCTCTCTTTTGATTTTAGATCTGATCTAGTTTTGGGTTCAAAATTGATCATTGAAAATGTAGTTTTCTAAAATAAGGAATGTGATTCCCAGATGGGAGAGTGAATTGTTTTGAAATTTCACCCAACTTTCCTGCAGGGTTCGGCCATTCATATGATGGACCTCTCATCTCTTCAGTGGTATCAGAGCCATGGTTTGATTCTTGAACTGAAATTGAGCCAGATTTGATCTGCGCAAATCGGTAGAAACTGTTCAACCTGATTTGCGCAGTTAGCGATTTTTCTGGGAAATCGGTTCCCAGTTTTGGGCGAATGATCTGAAGATAAATTTTTATTATTCTGCTACCTTGTTTATGATTCTAGTGTATTGGTCAATTGTTTTCCAGATATCACATCTTTTCCATATCATAGTCGAAACCACTCTTTCCTCATTTCTTTTTCTTTTTAGAGTTAAAAGAAGGTGAAGACAATCCATCATTGGAGAATCAAGTTGGGGATTCATCGTAGTGATTTTTGGCATCAAACCATTCTTTAGGTAAGTCTTTTTCTCCATTGAATCTTTGTTTTTCGTTTTCTTGTGTATTAAACTTAAAATTATAATTTTTGTCGGATGATCATTTCCTAGACAATCTTCAACAATAAAAATAGTTTTAATAGAGACTTCTTGACATTAGGAATTCAACCTTGTGTCTTGGATTTGTAGATGGAAAGTTAGGCTAAATTTCAAATTGAAACACAAGGGACGTCAACCAAATTTAGGCCGTTGAAAATCGGCATTATGGTGATGTTTTTTATTAGATTTTGGTTCTAATTTGCAGTTCTTGGTGAAATTTTTGAAATGGTACCTAGATCTCCTCGTTTGGATTTTTGTATTAAAAATTATGATTTTTTTAAAGTTAGTATCCTAAATTTGCTCAAATTTGGGAATCCAAGAAAATTCTAGCGACCAACCATTTTTAGGCTACCAAAAAGGGGTTGTCTGGTGATCTCTTTAGACAAGAGTAATGTTTAAACTATAATGGGTTTTAAGACCTTCATGATGATATATCATACTTGTGAAGTGGACTTTTGAACCAGAAGTTATGAGTCTTAAGATTTGGATCCTTGAACACAACAAATATGAAAATCTAGGTCTCAAAACCTAAGCTAGTAAACTACCAAAGATTTAGGTAGACTATTACAATAAGTTTACAGTTTTCACACGACAAATTTATCAATATATATTTTGAAACTAGTGGTGACAATTATTCATTGATTTATAAGCTTTTGGATATATCATGACTCACTTGTATTGCTACTTTGGAATCAGTGTGTTGTGTAAGTGACTTTTCATCTTCCAGTTATATATGTTTTTTTTTTCTTTTCTTCTTTTGTCAACTATCAAGTAAATTAACAAATAAATTCTTAGTTATATATTTGTTTTTGTTTATTTGAATTGGGATCCAAGCATGTGAATATTATGAATTCATAATCTAGATGATGTTTTTTTTTGTTGACTATTGTGAATCACCGATATTTGACACATTGGTATTCCTTAAAACAAACAATGACCTTTTTTTTTTAAGTTGTTATTCTTGGTTTAGCTATGTTGTTATTTCCATGATATATTCCTTTGCGAGATTCATGTGTGGATTGATATGTATTTGTTATATTTCCATGATATGAATACGATGGCATCTTGGACTAGTCCATTTTGAATTTGGGCCCTCGCCACAAGGCATATATGTGGCATCTTATCATTAGGGTTAAAGTGGTCATAGTTTAATACATAATTACGCTCTGGACCCTGCCATTGGGGATGAATATGGTGGCATCTTGGGACTAATCCATTTTGAATTTGGGCCCTCACCACAGGGCATATATGTGGTCCCTTATCACTGGGGTGAAAGTGGTCGTAGTCTACTCTTGTGAAAATTTCTATGTGACTCTAAATTTGAATTTGAATATATCAATATTGGTCCACATGTGTTTCATCCAGCTTATTCTTATGATTTGGTGAACTGTTAGAAAGTTTAATACTTTTTTTTTGAGTATGTGAATTTCTCTTCTCCAAGATAAAGTAAGTAGTTTGAAACTTATATTGTGAACAATATGGGGATTTTATGAATTGTTTATTATTATTAGTATTATTATTTTCTTCCTCATGCTTGATCCAATTAGGGGAATGAAATGTTACTTATTGAGGGCCGCACTCATTATTCTCACTTCTCTTCCTTTCCAAATGTTGAAGCAAAATAGCTATTGTTTGGGATTACTTGAGAGAGAGATACCGCTAGTACAAATTTTCTTTTTAGGGTAAACTTCTTAAACTACCCTTATGGTTTAAATAATTGACTAAGTGTACCCTTACTATTTGAAAATTGACTAATGCTACCCTTACTGTTTCTGACAATTGACTAACTCTACCCTTACCGTTAACATCCATTAATATTCCATCAAAACCCATAAACACATGACACCACATGGCGTTTAAATTTTTTTAAAACCTAATGCTACCCTTATCCCCTTCCTCCTCTGACCTTTCTTTCTTCCCTCTATCTTCCTCCCACAATCTCCATCAACACCAGATCACCTTCCTCCTCCGACCTTTCTCTCTTCCCTTTATCTTCCTCCCATAGTCTCCATCAACACTAGACCACCTTCCTCCTCTGACCTCTCTCTCTTCCCTCTATCTTCCTCCCACAAACTCCATCAACACCAGATCACTGGAGAGAACTACACCATATCCGCACTATATAAAAGAACTAAGAAACAAAAAAAAAGTAAAGCATTTGTCGATCTTTTCACAATCAAGAACAAAAAAAAAATGAATAAAAGAAAATTAAATAGAGAACGAGTAAACTGGCACACTGTTCATCCTCTTTCTTCTTCAATAGTGGAGGTGCTCTATTGAAGAAGTAGAGAAGTGAACCGAATAAGGGCGATGGCTGCGACAACAACTGAATGGTATGAACGAACTGAACAAGGGCGACGGCTGTAGTAACTCCCTTTGAATTTCGATCTTTCTCTCTCTCTCTCTTCTTCCTCTGGGCGACGACAGCGGCGGCAGCAACCACCTGTGAACTCCCATCTCTCTTTCTCTCTCTCTTCTTCCTTTGGGCGATGACGACGTCGATAGCGGTGGCGGCGAAAACCCCATCTGAACTCCCATCTCTCTTTCTTTCTCTCTTCTTTCTCTAGGTGACGGCGATGGCAGTGACAACCCCCTCTGAACTACCATCTCTCTTTCTCTCTCCCTTCTTCCTCTGGGCGACGACAGCAGTAACCCCCTTTGAACAAGAGATGAAACAGAGGGGAAGAAAGGAGTTAATTACTAGTTGGCTACAAAGGAGAATCCAGAGTCGCCAAAGCTTGTAAGTAGAGAGTCAATGAAGGGTCCCTTTGCTGTGACGGACAAGCCTGCGAACAACAGAGTCAATTAGATCAGAGAGGTTACATTGGTGACACCATTGCTCGATGTCAATGTTAGTTCAACAGTAGGGTTCAACAAAAATTTCCTGCCAGGATTTGTAGACGAGAGGAATTGCTCAAACCAATTGGTGTGCCAAGATCTGAACAAATATCAAGGCCAGCAAATCCGAGCTCAGCCCATCCCACCACCCTAATACGTTAACTTTTCAATTACCACCGACGTTATTAGAAATGGCGATGGTACCTGTGAAAGAATCAGTGTAAAATCTCTTGGTTTGCCACTCTCCATCCATCCTGTCTCTTTTTTTCCCTTGCAGCAGCAAAAGTCTTTCAGTCTTTTGGACTCTTTATTAGAATTAGTAAGCACCGTAGAATTAGAAGACATGGCGTGAGCCGTGGGTAATTTAGGAATTTGGCATTGTTTTTGAAGGAAGGTAACAGTAAGATAGAGTTAGTCAATTGTCAAAAACAATAGGGGTAGCATCAGTCAATTTTCAAATAGTAAGGGTATAGTTAGTCAATTAGCGAAACCATAAGGGTAGTTTAAGAAATTCACCCTTCTTTTTATTAGAACTTGTAGTAGACTTTATTAGTTAGATTTTAGATTTATTTTGTATTTTTTTTTGTGTAAGCAAGAGTTTTCACTAAAACCTTAGATATTTAGGGGGCATTCTTTATTTGGATTTTGATAGGGGGGAAAGTTGGTCAATGGAATTTTGGGTTCCCATTGAGATTTCTCGACAAGGGAGTGGGCCATGGTGTTCACCTACAAAGGAAAGCATGAGTTAAGTATAGAATGCAGATTAGGAACAACACAACGTGGAAGTTGGAAACTTACCATCATGAGAAACCACATAACTTTGCCACCGAGCTCGCTAGAGCGCACTCAGAAATGCTAGAGACCTCTTCAGGGAAGATGGCTTCCTTGCTTTTGATCAGGGCGGTCCTAAAGTCCATGATGGTCTACCTTTCCTTAGGAGCTTCCTCAGCGTCCGAACTGTTGGTCGTTAGAGCCGTAGGTTGTAGAGGGCGCACCTCGGATGTCTGAGCCACCTCGGTCTCTAATGGAGTCCTTTCCACTTGATCTTCCTTGATCAATTCGACAAATGGGACCGCCTCGGCAATAGTTGGCGCAACAGACTCAGGAGATAATGCTCGAGGTCTATCCTTGTGGGACACCTTTCTCTTCTTCCTCTTCCTCATGCTTTGAAGAAATTCGGAAGTTGGAATGCCCAACTTGAGACGATGACCTACCTAGAGGACTCAACCCTAGCCTAGATTAGCTTCTCCTCGGCAAAGAAGTTGCTCAGCATCAGTTGGCAATCCACAAGGTTCTGCACTCTGGCCTACACCTACTCATTCAGTTCTTTCTCGATGTCTTTCACTCCCTCTCTCTAGTGCTCGGGAAGGGCCTAGCTACTAGACAACACGAGGAAGAACTACTTGCTCTTCTAGACCGGCACTTTGGAAGGGAAGCCTTGCAAGAGGTGCTAGCAGGGTTTTGCTTTATTTGGCAGAGGCTGGCAAAGGTTTTAATGTCTAAAGGAAAGTCGATATGGAAGAAAAAAGAGGCTATAGCGACCAAGGTACAAATGGAATTCAGATGCAATTGATCGAGGTTGGCATTATAGTAATTCAGGACCTCGGGGATAAATGGGTGAAGATGAAATTGGAGACATTTAAAGCCTCCTTGAAGATGGTGACCTTGTTTTCGTCATGCACCCAAGGGAAAGCCCTAGTAGGAAGGGAGTAACCGAGGTGGTCAGAGAACTTATACCGAGTTGCGAGACCATGAATCTCCTCAGCAAATAATTCAGTAGGACCGAGTGGTCCGACACCCTGGCTCTAGGTGGCTGATGGGAAGATGAAACCCCTTCATGGGAACCTCATTGGTCTTGTATCGAGGATGCTTCCTCGACCTGACCGGGCTGCATTCTCTCCTCATCGGACTCACCACTTGACATAATGGAAAATAACCAGGGAAGAAAGCAAAGGAAGACGACTCACCTAAGGGAAGAAACGACTGACCTCCCCGGCCTGACTGAAGACACCAACGACAACGTGCTTCGCGACCTTAAAATGCACTAGAGCTAATAAATGGACAAAGGAAATGGGTCCCCAAGGGCACTCTTTATAGCCGCCTTAACCGAGCACGAGCAATCCAGATCGAACAGATCCGACGGATCCCAAGGATATGACTGTTCGTACTCGGAGGTGAAAATAGTTGAGCGTGTTTTTGACGTCCACGGAGCTTAATGTTCTTATAACATCCGTGCGTGCTCAAGATGTGACCTTGCCCCCTAAGGTCGAGCCAATTGAGTCGATCAGGTCTGAACCAATTGGTTGAACCATAGCTGAATCAAAGTCTAGATCAATTAGCTCGATGATACTCCCGCCTCAAGTTGACTACGTTGGGCTCAACAGTGGGGGACAATTGATGAGGGACAATTTGGCCCGTCCAACAATGTGATGACACGTGGAGCGATGGAATAATGTGGTTACACTTCAACGACCTCAAACACCTTAGCTATCTTAGTCACCTCTGGCACCTCAGGTCATCTAGCTAGACCGAGGCCCAAGCAGCTCACTACATACATCGAACTATCGAGGTGCCACGTAATCTCCTTCTAAAAGCAAGCCAGTTGTCTCCGATCTCCTCGGGATCACGACGTACGTCAACGGATCTTATCTCCCCCCCGCCTGATTCGGATGGACCTGGATAAGCCTTATTAGATTACACGAAGTCCATCATCAGGTGTAAAGCTAACTTTGAACTAGACAAGCCGATGATCTTGGACACGCATCATGAGGTCCACGACAACTTCCCTGTATAAAGGCCTTGCCTCTAGCCTCACAATGTATGCGTGATTTAGCTCTCGAATTCCATTGCTATTAAGCTCCCAGCTCTCTCAAATCTCCATTGCTAACTTAATCATCGAAGTGCCCACACCGGGTAAAACACCCCAGAACTCTCTGACTGCCTTATTTTCCAGCAGGCAGTGTCTAGACCGCACATCATCAAAGACGAGAGCACAAATAGAAGTTTAAAATGGGGAGATAATAGATATAAAAAAAAGTTACATTTTCAGTTAACTAGTATGTAAAACCTACACTTAACCGAAGCAACCAATATAATATCATATAGAATACTATATTACATATCATATAACTAGTATACTATTATATAGGGCTGGTAATTTTGACCCCAACCCACTTGGCCACCCACTTCAAAATCCACCCATTCTAATGGTGGATCAAGATGGGTCACTCAACCCATTAGGGTCAAGGGAAAAGGGTCAGGGTGGGATTGGGTCAAAGGTTACCCATTGGCCCTCCATTTCTTCTTCGTTCGATTTTTTTTCTACTTCGACATTTCTTATTCTCCTCTGTTTCAGTTAAGTTTTTTTTTTTTTTTTTTTTTTTTTTTTTATTTCTCCTCTATTTAGGGTTGTTGGACTTCAAAACGGCCGATGATTTTCATTGCCGCTGCCGTTTAGGGCTCTCTCAAGTCACTGCCACAATTCTCATTGTCGTCGTTCTCACCACCACCGGCAATGGTTCCGCATAAGTGGCAGATGAAGATTTCAGAGCTAGCTATTACAGAGCTTCACCCAAGCTTTGAATCAACGACTAGAAATTGAAGAGAGGAGATGATGCCTGCGATTGAACATAGCAGACGATACTAATGATTGAACAAAGGACGACAAACAAGAGCGAGCAGTCAGGAATAGACGATGCCGACGAGTGAGACGAAACCATCTGATCCGAGAAGCACCACCGTAGCCAAATGTTTTGAGATTTGTTTATCATTTTTTATATTTTATAAAATTATTTTTTATTTTCTGCATATTTTCTGTTATTCTAATTCTAATATTTGGATGAAACATATATTTTTTGAAAAATTATCATTTTGTGTTTTCTGTAATTTTATATTTTTACCTGAGGTATATAATTTCTAGAAATTTTTGTTATCATTTTTTGCATCTTTTTTCCTGTGATTATTGTTTTTAGTTGAAATATATAAAATTTTGAGTTTCTAATATTTTATTTATTATTCTAAAATATTTTAATTTTTGTCTGAAAAATATATTTTCTGAATTTTTTTATCATTCATATTTTATAGTAATTTCTATAAATTTGTGCATTTTTTACAATTTTTGGCATTTTCCTACAATTCTTTTGTATTTTTTGTGTTTCCTACAATTTTTATACTTTGATGCAATTTTTGGCATTTTCTTTAATTTTCTACAACTTTTACAATTTCTCTTTTATATTTTTATTCATTTTTTATTTTCTGATTTTTTTTTTTACACTTTCTGATGTTTTACAAGAAATATAAAATTTTTACCACTTATTGTGTTTTTTATGCATTTATTTTCATTTAAAAAATTTGATTATTTATGTTTTTCGGATTTTGTAGTTTAAGGTATAGCCATATGGTTTTATGCAATTGGAATCGAGAAACAGTAAAAAAAGAAGGGTCTAACTTGAATAATTGAATTAGAGGGTCAAGGTCAGAGTGGGTTGTGACCCTCTCTTTGACCCACAAACATGGGTGGCAAATGGGTTAGTGAGTCAATATGGGTGGATTGGTACTCAACCCACACCCAATCCAACCCAATTCATCCATTTGCCACCCCTACTATTATATAATATTATATATATTATTTACAATATAATATATTACATATATTTCGAGTATTTATACTATATAAGTATATATTAATATATAATATATTATAAATTCATAAAAATCGAAGAACCGGAGATCAACCTGTTAACCATTTGGTTTCAGTTAGGTTTCAATTCACGATTTTCCAAACATCAAGGATCAGTTCGGCTTGGAAGAAAAGCCCTCGGTATCACCCCTAGTTTTCTAAAAAACATACATCTTTGGACTGGTAATTACTAGCTTTTGAATCATCTTATTACAATATCAGAATTCAGATAGGAAGCTTAAAAATTATTTACTGATGTTCGGTTTGTTCAACTAATTCACTAATTTGAATGAAAATTATATAAGAAGTCCACGATATCAATTATTCAGTTAGAGGCCTAAGACAGCATAGCAGCTGTCCTGCTGAAATGTGACGTTCTTAAGTCAGTGAAATGTTAATAGGACTGTAGGAGATCCGCACTGGTTGATTATTCATTGATTGTAATTTGGATCGACAACATCATCTCTATATCATGGCTCCCAAAAAAGGCTTAAATCATAGGCCTATCGTGGATTGCGATGGGTTTAGGACCGACACATAAGGCCATGTTTGATTCAATTTTCATTTTTTTCATTCTTAGTTAAGATCAAATTTCAAAATAGACAAGAATGGGAAAAAATAAATAGAATGAGAAAATATTGCTATGAACCAAACACTTTTTTTTAAATGAATTTTTTTTAGATTGACAAGTGTCCTATGTAAAAGTACTTTTGTGAAAATACTTTTTATTCATGGAAGTACTTTTATAAAAGTACTTGTGTAAAAGTATTTTTATAAAAGTACTTTCATAAAAGCACTTTCATAAAAGTTCTTTTGTAAAAGTATTTTTATAAAAATGATTTTATTTTTTTGTTAAAAGTACTTTTACAAAAGTGTTTTCATAAAAATACTTCCACGGTAGTGTGCTAGTAGACAGCTATGGCAGCAGTTTTATAAGCATGTTTTCCTCAAAGAATGAAAATGAGCAAGATGGGCCATGATTATTTTTCATCTGCAGGTAGACCTATTCATGGGCCGGGTGGCCCGACGGGCCGGCCCGGCCCCCGAACGGGCTTGAATACCTATATAGGCCCGCGGGCTTAACCTCGGACCAAAAAGCCCGGCCCACAATAAATTCGAACCGAGCTCGGGATTTGCCAAAATAGCCTGGCCTGAGCCCGGCCCGACCCGTCCTATAACTAAACCTAAAAACCCTAGTCGAATACGCCTCTTTTTTTCACCTCTTTCCCTTCTTTTTTCAACCGAATTCTTCTCCACACCCTCTTTCCCTTCTTTATATTCTTTTTTTAATATAAATAAATTTTGAATTTATATATTTTTTAATGTAAATAAATTCTTATTTATATTGATTATTGAATAGGGAAAATATCTAATTATTTTTATTAGGTCGGGCTTCCGGCTCGGGCTCGGGCTTCGGGCTTTTTATTAGGGCCGGGCTCGGGCCCAAGTTGTAAGCCCGTTGGTCAGGCCGGGCTCAGGCTCGGGCCTAACATATTTCTGTTAATGAAGAATAAAAGCCCGGCCCGAGCCCGAGCCCGATTCAGCCCGGCCCATGAACAGGTCTATCTGCAGGCTACCGCAATTTTTGTGCTATGGGCTGATTTTTCATTCTGAAAAAAAATGTGGCTCATGAGTCATGACAACAATTTTGTAACCAAACAACTTAATATTATTCATTCTTCCTCATTTTTTACCCAAAATAAACAAGAATTAAAAGAATAAAGTCCAAAACAGTGAACCAAAGATTTCGAAACAGAATCTAGATTCTGAACCCAAGCATTTGAAACTAGGACAGCACCACAAGCGGCAGCCGGGCTGTAACATGGGCAGATTGGGTTGTAGTTAGGGAAAACTAATACCCAGTTCTTAGTTCAATCAAAAGTGTAGATTGCTTAGTTGGATACTTGGATTGACGGTGATCATATTTATTTTTTTTGTTACTTGTTTAGTTACTTAATAATACAAATACAAATATGTATGATGATATAAATACATACAAAATAAAAAAATACAAAAGTTTTATATTCTACATATTTGTATTTATACTCCTTTCAAATTGAGCCTATGGAATTGTTGTAAACGCTGCCTTTGTACAGCGAAAGTTGTTGGACTACCGAGTACCAAGGCTTAAATGAAGCCTATATGGGAATATGGAAAAGCCCAGTCTGAAGCCCAAAAAATTCATACAAATACAAATATGTATGATATAAATACATACAAAATAAAAAAATACAAAGTTTTACACTCTACATATTTATATTTATACTCCTTTCAAACTGAGCCTATGGAATTGTTGTAAACGCTGCCTTTGTACAGCGAAAGTTGTTGGACTACCGAGTACCAAGGCTTAAATGAAGCCTATATGGGAATATGGAAAAGCCCAGTCTGAAGCCCAAAAAATTCAACCCAAGTAAAACTTGGACAAGGGCCATTCTTGGGCAAAGCCCAGTCCAAAGTTTTGTATTGTTGATGTTGGGGCGTCCAAATTGGGTCCCTGTTGCTTTGTTTCAAAGTTTTAAACTGCAGCCAGTAGGCATACTGAAATAGCTTAATACCATGGAAAAAGTTATGGAGTATGGCAATATGATCCTCCATTAAATGGAATTGAGTCCTCCATTACAAAGCCATGCGTGCACTGTGGCGAGAGTCAGCATTTAATGAATTATGACTTGAACATAATCTGGACTAATCATCAGCTTGGAACATGATCGACCATGTCCTTTACAAGAGACAAGTCACACAGTAAGCTCCCATTTAAATTCCAACATATCACGCGATCGAAGTTATTCTGATGACGCTCATCATGTTGGGCCCCCATCATCTAAAGCGTTCCACGCAGCTGTAATGAGTGTCCTGTTGTGGGCCTTGTGACCCAGCAACCAAGAGATAATAGTGTAATACCTTCCACTATTTGGTTTGGTCCCTGCTACCTTTCTCCCTTTTTGAGAGCTAAAGTGCCGTTGCTCTCCTTAAGCAGGCCCAAACACGCATTGTCTTAGAACTACAACCGTTGGATTGAAAAGATGCACTGAGCTTCAACGGAGATGCTCTAATACAAGTCCCGAGATGATACCCAATGTATTCTACTAATCGATAGGAGATCATCAATATGCAGAGATTTGTTTTTTGTCTGCTAGGGTTTAGTCGTTGACTACATGGATAGAACTATGAAGTTGATGTAATTCACGTGAATCTTCAATCTTTTTCGTTTTTCCTTTTTTTTTAACCAAATTTTAGGTCCGTAAGAAAGTAAATAATAATATTAAAGATTAAATATAAATGTAAGTAGAGAGTAGTAAGAGTGAGAGAGGCTTCTGTTAGAACCTATAATTCCTTTTATATTATGCTCCCAGACCCAGAGGCCAGAGTCCCAGTTTCAGTTTGGCGGAGATTCTCCCTCCCTGCTGTAAGTTTCTTTTAAGACCCCTCCGCTCTCTCATATTTATGGATAAAGCAGTTTCTCGATGCTGTTTTATTTTCCCTTTTCTTCCAAGTTATGTTCGAGCTAAAAAAATGAATATGGTGAGTTTGTTCAGGTGAAAACTTTCGATCAGTTCGGTAGAATTTGGAGAGGAAGAGTCGAAAATAAGAAGTCCATCTAGAAGCTTATCGCCATAGCAAAGGAAAGCCTTTTCGGACTGAAATTCTGAGAAGTTGTACCAAGCGCTCCTCTATTTGTTTGCAGAAATCGTCTTCAAAAGTTCTCGAAACAAAAAGTTACAAGAAGGAAAAGAAACCATCGCAGAACATCAGCTGGAAGAATTGTAATTACAAACTTCATGGCTTCATGGATCGGCCTCCAAAGAAAATGCTCTGAGCTGTTATAATCAGAGAAGATGCATTAAACTTAACAAGAAAAGTGCAGTTAACTGAAATATTCTTATTGTGGTAGTTCTGCAGGAGAATCAGAGATCCAGGAAGAAATTAAGCAAGGTATGGGAGAAAACATGCAAAGTCTGCTGAACAATTTCTGGCACGGATCTGAATTTTATAAACAATTCTCTTCAGCAAAGTTGTGTCGGCCATTAAAGAAGCGACCTGCTAAAACCTCTCTGCTATTCTGCTTCATCCTACTTATCGGCGCTTTTATTTCAGCTCACTGGATTGCCGCTGTAAGTAGTGCCAAGTACTCTTAAAACCCTATTCAAATTACTAATACCCCTAACTAATAAGCTTCCCGAGTCTCCGACAAGTATCATTCGGCTCGGCTGATCCCGCTAATAGGTACGTTTTACTGTATTAGATTAGTAAGTAGTAACCACTGACCAGTGACCAGCGTATCTAGATTCACGAAGGAGCCGGTTCCTCCCAACATGCGCCGTGAGTCTCGGTTTAGGTCTCACTCCTCTCTTTCTCTCCTCTTCAATTGAAAATTGAAATGACTACTAGGCTTTAGCCTAATGAGCCACACCTCTTTGGTCCGTTTCTTGTTTTTCAATTAGGTCGTTTTCTAGAGTTAGACAAAAAAATAGAAGATTGTGTCTCTGGCCATGCACGTGTCCTACGCATGGAAGAGTAGGTCCCACCATCTTTTATTTATACTTTGATCTCGACTGACACGATACTATATAGGGGGCCGGGCTTCCCGGCTTTTCCGCTTTTTCCTTACTGGAAAAGAATTTAGATTTGATTTTTAATTAAAAAAAAGGGTGATGATGATACACCCTATTGTTTATTATATTACATCTAAAATTCCAGGCCGTTGGATTTCCGAATCTCACCTCACTTTATGCATCTACGGCCAGGATACACTTTTGATTAATTGAATTACTTTTGCAGTCAATCTCAGGCGATTCGACTTCAACGCAGGGAGGGATAATAAGTTCTCAAGCAATTCACAAAACTTCCCTCCAGATTCAAAAGAACCTCAAGAAACCGCGTAGGAAACTTGAGCTCCCACTCAATTGCACGGCCCGAAACCTGACACAAACCTGCCCTGTGATTTATTCAGAAGCTTTTGAAGCAGACGGTGATAACTCTCCCAGTAGAGAATGCCCGGAATATTTTCGCTGGATTTACGAAGACTTAAGGCCATGGAAGGACAGAGGAATTTCGAAGGAGATGGTGGAGAGGGCGAAAAAGACGGCGAATTTTAGGCTGGTGATCGTGAGGGGAAGAGCTTACATCGAGAAATATAAGAGGGCGTTTCAGAGTAGAGACGTGTTCACGTTATGGGGGATCTTACAGCTTCTTAGGAGGTATCCGGGGAAGCTGCCGGACTTGGAGTTGATGTTCGAT
Organism: Nelumbo nucifera; assembly: GCF_055504915.1. Taxonomy (NCBI): domain Eukaryota; kingdom Viridiplantae; phylum Streptophyta; class Magnoliopsida; order Proteales; family Nelumbonaceae; genus Nelumbo; species Nelumbo nucifera. Next base: position 186,315,865 of record NC_142649.1, on the reverse strand, counting down.
TGCGTTGACTGGCCGGTCATCAAATCACAATATTATCGAGGACCAAATGCGACGGCCCCACCACCGTTGTTTCGTTACTGTGGAGATCATAGAACGTTGGATATCGTTTTTCCTGACTGGTCGTTCTGGGGTTGGTAAATGAAACATCTTTTTCTTATTTCTCTCTCTCCTTTTTTTAATTTTTCCTGATTTTTCTTGCATTTTTTATAAAATATAGAATAAAAGTAAAAAAAAAAACACGTTTCAATCCTTTACCAACATCATATGAGACTGGGACTGCTGTTTATTGACTAAAATGGTTTTGTATTTGATTTATTTGGAAAACTAAGAAAATCAATGATAAACCCATTTATTAACATTTAGGTGTATGTTACGTCAGCAAAACAATGAATGAATGCCTATCCATTGAAGGAAACGTTAAAATGAAACTTCCCTCAACTATAGACATGCACATAAACTGAAGTCTATTTTTGCAACTCCTTATGCTTATGAATTCACATAATCTCCCTGCATTGCTAATTCTAGATCTACAACTAACAAACAACGTGCCATCTGTCCTTTAAACAAGAATTGAAAGAGAAAAATAAAATTCACATCAACCCCCACAACATCTCATAGCTCATTCGAGCCTTGTATTAGAAACATCTCTCGATGATAGTACAAGAAATGATGAGACATTATCGAGAGATATTCCCAATACATGATTAGGATGTGCTCTAAGACATAGTGGGGCACCTTTTGTGGGTTATAAGTGTTTATCAAAACGTTGTCATATCATCATCAAATCATCATTTTTTTCATCATATTCATCCGCATATATTGATATTCATAAAAATGAGTTTTTATTTATGTGTATACCAACCATTGGGGAGATTTTCATTTAACGTTTCATCCAATGTTGAGTATTTATTCACCATTCTATTGATCTATGTGAAACTTAGTTGTCAACAAACGATTTATCAAATACTGTTTTTTTTCTTTTTTTGTTTTATATATAAATCAAGTAAAAACGTTTATTTAAAAAATGAAAGCTATATCAAATACATACTAAATTGTTAAATATGTACGTGGATGATACAGACCGATCATCCATGTGGACTGCAACCACATAGGTCCATTATCTTAGAAGTTAGAAGTAGGAAGATGTGACGTGTAGATGAACAAAAAGTCGAAGTCTGTCTCCACGAAAGTAATTGGACGATAGCGGTGCAGGCCAGAAATCAATATAAAACCATGGGAGTCACTATTGAAGGAATTGAGAGAGGGAAATGGGAGGACCAAATGGATGCAAAGGGAACCATATGCTTACTGGAAGGGGAATCCGGCGGTAGCTGCGACAAGGCAAGACCTCCTCAAGTGCAACGTCTCCCACCAACATGATTGGAATGCACGCCTCTATGCCCAGGTTCATTCTTTCTACATCTCCACCATCATTATATTCTTTCCATCAATTATATTACTCTGTTTGTTGAGTACAAACCATTAGACTAAAATCCTCTCATTACTCTGGTGATATGGGCTCGGGCCCAGACCATTTTTGTGTATTACTGGGTTGACCGGGTATTGGGCTACATTAGACCATATTTGAACGTTTCTAATTTGCTATATCCAGACACAGTACTAAAAGACACCATTTGCAGGACTGGATCCAAGAACTTCATCAAGGTTACAAGCAATCCGATTTAGCAAAACAGTGCAGTCATAGGTAATATATGCATTTCCTTGGATGTCAATATGCTACACATCATTTCTTTTCTGGTATTGTAAATTATGTAATGTCGAAGCTTTCACTATTTCTTAATTAATTCCTCTTCAAATTCATCATTATGTAGATATAAGATTTACATAGAAGGATCAGCTTGGTCGGTTAGTGAGAAATACATCCTAGCTTGCGATTCAGTGACCTTGATAGTGAAACCTCAATACTACGACTTCTTCTCAAGAAGCCTAGTACCTGTACATCACTACTGGCCCATACGAGATGATGACAAGTGCAGGTCCATTAAATTTGCCGTCGACTGGGGCAACAGTCACAAGCAGAAGGTTAGTATTAATTTATTCCATCTTTCAACCCATGGGAAGATTCATTCTCGTCTCGTCTACTATTTTTCTTCCTATATAATCTCATATTTTCGTGTACGTACTATAATTTATCTGCAGGCACAGGCCATTGGAAAGGCAGCAAGCAACTTAGTACAGGAGGAGCTAAAGATGGATTATGTGTACGATTACATGTTTCATCTGTTGAGTGAATATGCAAAGCTCTTGACATACAAACCCACTGTACCTCCACAAGCTGTGGAACTCTGTTCCGAGACAATGGCTTGCCATGCCGACGGATTAACGAAGAAACTTATGATGGAGTCCATGGTGAAGTCTCCTACCTATACAAAACCTTGCGCCTTGCCAACTCCCTTTGACCCTCTGGCTCTTCGAACTTCTCTAAGGAGAAAAGCTAATTCAATCAAGCAAGTGGAGACATGGGAGAAGAAATTCTGGGAGAACCAAAATAAGCAGCTCTAAAAGGGTCTTGCTTTTAGTGCTTTATACTTCTCACATCAACTTTTCGTAAATTACCTAGTCAATTGAAGCAATTATATATATATATTTATATTCAGATCATCGAAGATAACTAATATGATGAAAAATAAGAATTTGATTGTTACCACATTTTTGTCCCTTTTCTCTATTATGGTTCCAAAATCAGCTAGCTTGGTCTGCTTGCTTTGTTTTGTTTTATCAGATCTAAGAAGAGAAATGAAATAAAGGGTAAAGATCGATATAAAAATTGTACAAGTAACAGGGATATTCTTGATATATAAAAATGTGAAACGTTTTATTGTTGAAGTTTAGAATGGAAAATAGCGTGGATATTTTAGGTCTATTCCCTCTATGCCATGCTTGATGTATTTGTAGGTTGTAGCGGCTACGAGCCTAACCATCAGTAGTTGGGGAAGAAGATGAAGAGCACGAACAGAAATTTAAAATGGGGCATATATATTAGACAAAAAAAAATTGCGTTTTCCTGTGACTGGATCAAGCCAAATTAAAAAAAAAATCAAGCAAATATAGCATGCAATGATCGACTTGCTTTAAACTTTATGTAATGGACCGACACACTCTTTAAAAGAAAAGTAGCAGGACAAAAGGCAATAGGGGAAAGGCCTCACGCGTTGTCTCCCAAAGACCGCTTGGCTTTTTTCGTCTACATGACATAATGCTGTTTATTTCATTTCGGATCTCCTGCCCACAGGTACATCACAACCACACTTAGCAAACATTTTTTTTTAAAGGCAAAAAAAAAAAAAAGCACTTTCTTAGCCTAAGCCATAAATCATAATTTGCTCGTCATAAATCATAATTTGCATTTTTTTAGCCTAAGCCACTGAAGTACGAGAATTGGCACCATGAGAGGGACCTAAAATGTACAGTATGGAGCACCGGATCCATTATAATTTGATAGAAGTCCAACCCAAGTCTCGTGCAAGAACTTTGTTCCCACACTCTCTTCCGATCTCTCACCGCCCTGTCAATATTTTGGATAACAACACTACTCAATTCAACTATTCAAGGTGAGCATCACTAAAATACAAATCATCCCTTGATTGATTTTCAAATATTTGATAATATACACACATAAGCAAGAATATTAAAACTATCACGAATCGAGCCATTCAATAAATAAACCGAAGAGATTGAACAACCATATTTTAAAGGAACCATTTGAAGAAACACCACCGGATCTTAAGCCAAGAAAATTATCAGTCAAATGTTAAGAGCATGACCAGTTCCGTTTTTCTTCAAATCCGTTTTTTTCCTTAAAACCGTTGATTTTGATCAATAAACTGCTGAATCGGTCAATTAATTATTTAAAAGTTTTCATTTTTCATATTTTTTATTTTTAAAATAGACCTATGAACGATCCGACCATTTGAACCAATAACCAGACACCTGATCGATTCGGTTTCAAAAACCATGCTCTACATTTATATTTCTTGTAAACTGAGCCTTAGAGTCATAAACATTATATATGATACAGCCAAATCATTCAGCCCAATCAACAGGTGACACGTGAGGGCTTCGAGAGGCAGCCTTGTCGTTTTACAGGTCTCGGACTCAACAAACGTTGGAATAATGCTCGGGGACACATGGTCCCTTTTCTTTGTAATGAACAATCATGTGAGCCAACATGAGAACCGTCACAAAGCCCCATAAATGCTGCATTCAATAATAGTGCACCGCCTAGTAGGAAAAGAAAAGCAGATATCTTATTCTTACGCACTCTTTTGCTCTTATTTTAGCTATATCATCCCAAGTTACCAAACACCTCAATGCATCCGCTTTTGAACTAAGGCTATGTTTGGTTTGAAGGAAATAGTAAGAGAAGAAAAAGAAAGGTAAAGAAATTTTTATAAATCTTGGGGTACTATAGGGTTTGTGATAAAGATTTCTCTGTACTTTGTTTTGTGATAAAGACTCACTTGTATAATGATTGTAAGAAAAGACCCCTTTTTATTAAGACAAAGACCCCTTTTTATTAATCTTCCATCCAAAAAAGCCATTACAATATTTTTTAATCTCTATACTATCTTTAATAATGCGAATTAAAAATATTACGGTATCAGAATTGAATCCATTTAATAATCCCGACTATAACCAAATGGCGATTGGCTGCTGGTACAATTCTACTCGTACAAACAGGCAAATACTACGGCAAATACCACAGCCAAATGGCGATTCTCTGTGGCTGGATCAAGCCAATTCTCGTTTGAATCCCATTGATGCGGCAGCTAATTCTAATGCTTTCTTGGCAACGAGTTCAACGGGTTTTCCTGAATTGGTGCAAATGGCATCGACCAATATGTTCAGCTAGTGGCCATCGACGGGTGGAAATCTGTCTTTATCAACATCCCCACGTGGATTAAAAGAGGAGAATGGAAAGAAAGGCCAGTTGGTAGAAAGCTTAGCGCCTTTGTATTCCAACAACAACCAAAACCAGCAAGCAAACTCAGCCCACATGTCTGTGACTGCACTTTTACAGAAGGCAGCTCAAATGGGATCGACTAGGAGCAACCCCTCATTGCTCGGTAGCTTCGGAGTGGTGAGCTCATCTTCCTCAGATCAACAAGCTTCAATCCTCACGCCCAGAACAAAAACAAGTTCCACCAGTTAATGAGGCAAGCTGTAAAGCAACCGGAGAACATAGACAAGCTGATGAATATCCACGGCAACTGCCATCACCGGGGTTGGTGATAGAATGATGGGTGGGTTGAATTTAAGCACATTAACGGGCACAGTAAACAATCTCGACCGTCTAATGATCCCGCAGGGTGGAAAACAAGGCCAATCAGTTCCAGTTCCACAAAAGTTCCTCTCGACAGCAAATGAAGTGGAACACAGTCTTACGATTTCCGGCGTAGGAGGAGATGCCGGCAGGCCATTCTTACAGCAAGAGTTAGCGAAATTTGCTTCGATGGGTTCAACCTTGAACTTGAGCCAATACAGTAGCACCCACTGAACTGTTGCTCCATTACATTATTTTGACAAAAATCCTTGTTGTATGATACAATTACAAGCAGCGTAAGAGTAAGACAAACAGAACAGAAGTTGACTGTGGCAAGAACGCCTAAACTCTAAAGGCCTTGGTTACCGAGTCGGACCGGTCCGTTGAAGCTGCAAGGAGTTCTCCACACAGCAACGGCTGTGGCTGTGGCTGTGTCTGGGAGTTGAGAATGATTGAATGTGAATCGTCAGAGACGGATGGATGGCGGGCAGTTGTCAGTGCAGCAGGGGGAGTCCTTGGAGTCATGCATGTTGTTAGTTAATCTATCAGGCCTGGCCCTAGCTTTCTTCCCATCATTTCTTGCTTTGAAACTAAACAGTGCAGAAAACCACAAGATGCGTTGACTTCCGGCCAAAGTATACTGGCCGATGGTGTCAACGTTGTTTTGAATCTTCGGAGTTCGGATCGATGCGTTTCTTTCCCTTTGATATTTCTTCCAATTATCTCATCAGTTCTTCATCATTCGTAGTTTAAATACATTTTCTTTTTCTTAATTTCGTTTCTTCTCATCTAGATTACGTCTCTTCTAAATTCAAATATAATTGAGATAGAACGAACTCAAAAAGGAGTAATGAGAGAGGACGGTGAGGGAGGGGAAAAGAAGAGAAGAAAGGGAAATAACAGGTTAAATAGGTTTTAAGAGAAAAGAGAACAAAAAAATGAAATAAAAAAGTTTAATGGAGGTATTTTGATAATTTAACGGATTCCATCATCTCACTTAACGATCAAGGAGCGTCTTTGTCTCAGGGTCATAAGCGGGTCTTTGTCACAAAACAAAATAAGAAGGTTTTTATCACAGATCCTATAACACAGGGGGGTTTTGTAATTTACCCTAAATCTTGTATAGATTTTAATACCTTTTCTCCTAAGTGAACTAATTTGACGGTTAGAGTCTGCCTCCCAGGTCATTGACATCTTATATTTGCAAGTGGAACTCTTCTCAACTCCAAGAATTCCCAATTCACCCTTGTTGCCAAATGTGGTAACATCAGCACACATTGTTAACCCCAAATGCCCCTAATAACAAAGTTATTTTTCACAACCAAGTCATTTTAAACATCACTTCGAAATAAAGGATTTGACTTTTGGCTCAACTTTTAAAATTCTTAGCTTTTCCTGAGAGAGGTAGGGATTTACCAACATACCATCGCCTCTTCACTCAACCATATGGGTATATTATTCATTTTCATTTCCTTTATTAGATATAAGTATATAACAGTTAGTAGATGGACAGAGAAGGTCTCCAATGTCTTCTAATCGATCTCTGTAAGGAGTTTTTTTTATGTATCATATATGTTGGGTATTGAAATGCATTTGTAGAGGCCTGTAAGAAGTTAGAGCTGAATGAACCTTTGTTCTGCATTGCAGTGCAGATGTAATATAATGAAACAGATCATACTTATATTTTATTATTTGTTATATGGCGTTTTTTCATAAAAAAATATATATTTTGTGTCTGAAATCTGAAAAGAAGCATAAGTGCTTTTTTACTTTTTAGAGGCTTGAATTCATAAGTGATGGAAGGTGATTTGACCCGACCTCCTAAGAAGGTGACACGTGGACGTGACTCAGCATAAGTAACACCTCAGTGTGACAGCCTGGCTACAACTGAGTAATGAGCTCGTTAAAGTCCTCGAGGTCAGCTCGCTACATTGCAGCTCACCACGGAACGAGCTCGCTACAACGCGAGCTCAAGGACCCCAGTATGCTGAAAGGGAACTCTCCAAGCTAAGTCTATCCCAGCTCGTGAGCTCAGACAATCAGCTCACTCCAATACTTAGGCAAGGGGACCGCTTCAAAGGCAACCTCAGGCAGAATCACCTCGGGATACCTCCAGGAGCTCGCTACAAGGCAACTCACTATTGAGCGAGGCGGAATTCAGGAAACTTTTTACCTGACAAGACCATACCCGTCAGACTGCACCACGTCTCCTGACTGATGGCGCAGTCCCTGCTAACCCAGCGGACTGCACCCACGTCTCTCAACAGGTGGCAGTGTGTCTATCCTTTCCGGGTCATGTCTCTCATTTGATTGGGCAGTACTCTACAGCGGTTACCTGCGCAGCCCTGAAAAATAACGACTACGACAAAGGGCCAGTGGCGGTTACGCCCGATTTGACAAGAACATCTGTATTTAAAGGCCCCGGTTTCCAAGGGGTGAAGGTAATTGAATTGATCTAGCGCTATCTGCACTCTTAGCTCTCTTTGCATTTCTTACAGCTCTCTCAGAGTTCTAACTTAAGCATCGGAGTATTCCCACTAGGCGAGCTCCCCGGGAATCCTTCACCTTCCTCTTCTCAGGTACCGTCCGTTGCCAGCTAGGAGCCAGGCGTCTGCCAGTTAGGAGTGCCCGGATCACGCTGCATCATTTGGCGCCATCTATGGGAACGCTTCAAAAAGCCTTCCTCTAATCTCTGCAACTTTCTCTAAGAACTCAACATCCATGGCTTCCTCTATCAATGCCGGATGAGGTGCTGACCAGAACGCTTCTGGGGAGTGACCCCAGCTCCCCACTGTCTGCATTGGACAATTCACCGTCCCCCTCTCTGTGGACGGAGTTCCCAGCCTGAATGTGCCTCCAACAGTGTTACCTATGAACGCTCCGCTCCCTTCCACGGTTGGAACAACCTTCACTGAACCTTCTGTTGTTCCCCCAGTGATCAACCAAAACCAGCTTGAAGACCTGGTGCAATGCATGCGAGCTATGCAAGCTCAAATGCAACAGTTCCAGTAGTTTCAACTCTATCAGCAACAAGTGCTGCATCAAGTTTCTCAGTACTAGTATCAACAGCAGTTCCCTTCACTGCCTCAGGCCCAACAGCCATTTCCCCCTCGGCATCCGGCCACGAAGCAAGCCAGGCCCTCCTGTCGGAGCGAACGTCCTCGCCGGGGAGAGGCCTCTCAAACCCAGAATCCTTCCAAGAGCCAAGCCTTGTCCCACGGAAGGAAGGAGAGACTAGTCACCCCCGCCTCGCAGCCTGCAGGCAGGTCAGGGGCCTCCCAGCCGGTCAGGCCCGCATCGCCTCAGCACTCTAAGTTCAAGCTCCCGCTCGCCAAAAACCAGTTTGAGGTCCTAGCCGTGGATTACAGGCAAGGCCCTTCGATTCACAACTATCATTAGCAGTCTGAGCCCCTCCTTGGGCCCATCGAGTTTGGTAATACTGAAGCAAGCAGCACAAATGCCGAGTCGGCGAAGCAGGAGCAGAGGCGCCAATGAGCTCATCGAACTTCCACTCGCGACCTGCCCGAGCTCAAGGGCAAGGAGGAGGTAAGCTCAGGTGAAGTAAAAGCTACTCCTCTCCTTTCAGTTCCCTCCCCCCTGTCTCCAGAACTTCTTGTTGTTCCTATGCCAAAAGACTTCAAGCTTCCTCCCTTGGATAAGTATGAAGGATCCTTCGATCCGAATGACCATGTTGATGCCTTCCAGTCCCAGATGTACCTGGCAAAGGCCAGTGAATCCTACATGTGCGTGGCTTTCTCCACCACCTTCAAAGGAGTGGCCTGCACATGGTACCAGAATCTCGTGCCCGGATCAATAAAAAGTTGGGTGCAGTTCGTGCAAGTCTTCACTTCTCATTTCGTCACCAGCAAGAGGTGCCCGAGAACTCAGGAGAGCCTCCTTGGCATAGTCCAGAAGGAAGGGGAGTCCATTCGGAGTTATATCAAGCGGTTCAATGACGCTTGTTTGCAAATACCCATCCTGGACCCCGCAGTTCGGCTCACCGCGGCCAAGCAAGACATTACCCACAAAGAATTCAAGTGGCACGCGGTTGTTAATCCGCACAAGACTGTGACCGAGTTCCTCAAGCTCGCAGATCAGTTTATAGGGACGGAGGAGGAGATCAACCAGAAAAACGTAAGTGCGCCCGAGAAAAGAAAAAGGGAAGGTGAGTCCTTGATTCAAGGGGATGGTAAGAAGAAGAAAGACCCAGCTCAGGGGGCAAAGCCGAATCAGCCTTTCCGAGCTCCGCTAGCCGAAAGAACGGACTACACGCCCGTGAACGCGAAGCGGGCCGAGATCCTTATGGCAATCAAGGATGCTCCGTATGTGAAGTGGCCACATCGGCTGAAGGCAGATCCTAGTGTAAGAAATAAGAATTTGTATTATAGTTTTCATAAAGACCACGGTCATAGCACTGAAAATTGTAAAAACCTCCGCGATGAGATAGAGGAGCTCATCTGTCGTGGATATTTAAGAATTTTTGTACAAAATAATAATAATAACAAAGCAAGTCAGCAGGGGGAGTACGTGATTGTCGGAGGTTCGGTCATTGCAGGCTGTACCTCAGCTACAGCTCAGGTATCGGCTCGCGAGGCTGCCAGGGAAGAGCAGAATCCCCCGAAGCGACCAAGGATGGAGGACCCGATCTTCTTCACAGAGGACGATGCGTGCGGGGTCCACTACCCCCATGATAGTTGACGGGTTGTCGAAGCCCTCAAAATTAATGTTAGTCCCACAATAGAATTTTTGTAGTAATAGGGGTACTAGGTTGAATCCCACAGGGAGTTAAGGAATAATTTCTTAGCCGAATGTGCAATATAATAGAGTGGGAAAATTAAATAATTAAAATTTCTAATAGAACAAGAAAGCAATAGCAATATCGAACAAGAGAAATCAGTCTTACCGAATTCTGATTCAAGGGTTCGGATTAATCAATTGGTCATCGATCATAGGTAAATTTCGGCAGTCTTGCAATTCAAGCATTTAACCTTAGATTTATTAGGATAACCATAATAAACCTTGTGTTTTCCTAAATCAGCTGACCATACCCAGCATTCGATCAACACTTATCACTAATTGACTGGGTACGATAGCGCTTCATATTAACTAGTGATAGCATTAAACTTTGTGAAAACAGTTAAACCAAAATAACAATAATTGAGATAGCTACAATTATCGAATCTTGTTCCATTGATTCCCTTTAGATTAAGACATGTCAATACATTGGTCAAAGGCTGTCACGAACAATTGACCCAGAAAGATATTAACCAAATTGCTACTTGTACCACTATTCGTGACAATTACGGATCACCGAACCATGGATAGTAGTAGAAAAATCAATATTAATTAATTTGTCAAACTAATTAACACTAACATCCATAGAGAATAAGCACAAGAATCAACGAATACTTGAATTAAAAAGTAAGAACTTGAATTAAATACTGAGCCTCATGATGACACAATCGAACATCCCCCCTTGAACTAGAAAAGAAAAGCTTAACTGCTCATGATTTTCGAATCCTCCATGCTCTACTTCTCAGAAGGCTGAACTGATCTTTCTTGATTGATCAAGTTGCTTGATGCTTGATTGATGGATTTTTTTATTGATGCCTAAAGCTGGTTTGCCCCCCGCCCCCCTATAGCTTTAGGAGGAGGGGCTCTCTCCAAATCCCTTTAGGAGATTAATTTTTAAAATTAGAAAGTCCTAATCTGATCTACTTCTATCCTATCCCATCTAGTAATCTCAATCTCTTATCTTTTTAGGATTACAATTTAAATTTAAATCTGATAGGACTCTTCATTCTTGAATTCGAGTTGGGCTTCTTTAATAACTTGAGCCGCTATAGGACTCTTCTGCGAATTTGGGCTTCAGCTGTGGGCTGGGCTTTACTACGAAATTGTTCCGCCTTTAGGTCCGATTTTTACCTCGATGTAGACTGAATCTGTCAAAATCCAAAACATGATAGTTGTGGGCCTTTCTCTTATCTTTCCATTGCATCTTGAATCATCCAAATTGGAGTCAGGGATCAAGAGTTAAGCCCAGATTACTGAATGGTGCCGAAACTGTGCAAAATCATCCAATTAGCCTTGTTTTCTTCCAATTGCCTTCTAGCTTGCCCTGAATCGAAATACAAGAATAATGAGTCCAATTGAGTGCTAAATTAATGTAAAAGAATGAATATTTGGGGATAAAAATAGGGTACTCTTTAGTCTCATCAATGATGCGCTCGTTATAAAGGTAAAGATTAACGACTTTGAAGTCAGGCGTGTCCTCGTCGACTCTGGTAGCTCGGCAGATATCCTTTTCAAAGTAGCATTTGACAAACTCTAGCTCCAAGAAAGCAACCTGAAGCCCGCAAATACTCCCCTAGCAGGCTTCAGCAAAGAGGAAGTCAGGTCCCTGGGAAGGATTACAGTACCTGTGGAAGTCGGCACCTGGCCTAGCATAGTGAGGCTCAACCACGACTTCTTAGTGGTCGCAACCCCCTCCCCGTACAATGCCAAAGTAGGATGGCCAATCACCCACGCCCTACGTGCAGTGGTCTCCACTTACTATTTGGCAATGAAGTTCTCCACGGACTTCGGAATTGGGATAGCGCGAGGTGACCAGCTTGAGTCTCGCAAATGCTACGTCACCGCCCACAATGCGAGGAGCGAGCTGCACCCATGGAAGAGACCCTCTCCATCCTGGCATCGACGGAGGACCCAGCTTGGACACTTCAGATCGGCGCCTCCATTGAGGAGCCTTTGCGATCTCAACTAGTAAACTTCTTACTTGATCCTATAGTTAGGCCCGGCATAGACCCTAGCCTCATAACTCATAAGCTTAATACTGATCCTGTAGTTAGGCCCGTTAGACAGAAGAAACGCAACTTAGCCCCAGAGCGATGGAGGGCAGTCGACGAGGAGGTCGGGAATCTCCTCGCAGCCGACTTTATAAGAGAAGTCCATTACCCGAGCTGGGTGGCCAACCCCGTCCTGGTAAAGAAGGCCAACGGTAAATGGCGCATGTGTGTCGATTATACCGACCTGAACCGAGCTTGCCCAAAGGACTGCTTCCCACTCCCCATGATTGACCGTCTGGTGGATGTGACCTCAGGGCATGAGTTGCTGAGTTTCCTAGACGCCTATTCGGGCTACAATCAGGTCAGGATGGACCCAGCTGATGAAGAAAAGACTGCCTTCACAACCGAGCTCAGCCTGTACTGTTACAAGGTCATGCCCTTTGGATTAAAAAATGCTGGGACAACCTTTCAGAGACTTGTAAATAAATTGTTTGAGCTATTGGTTGGCAGAAAAATAGAATGTTATCTAGACGACATGATCGTCAAAACCCAATTTTCACATGATTTAATACAAGACTTGCATTCAGTTTTTGAAATTCTATGTAAATTTAACATGAAATTGAACCCGAATAAGTGTGTCTTCGGTGTCACCTCGGGTAAATTCCTAGGGTACATCGTTAACCGGTGCGACATTGAGGCTAACCCGGATAAATTTAAGGCCATCTTAGACATGAGACCATCTTGGAAACTGAAGGAGGTTCAGAGGCTGAATGGCCGAATAGCTGCTCTAAGCCGCTTCATGTCCAAGTCGGCAGACCGCTGCCCGCTTTTCTTCAAGGCAATTAAAAGCAAAGGTTTTGAATGGACCGAAGAGTGCCAGCTCGCGTTCGACGAGCTCAAAAAGTACATCGCTAGTATATCAGTCTTAACCCGGTCCAAGGAGGGCGATGTTTTAAAGTTATTCCTCTTAGCAAGTGACGAGGTGGTCAGCTCGGTAAAGACAAAAGAGGTAGATCGGGTCCAACGACCTATCTACTATGTTAGTAAAGTGTTGTAGGGAGCAGAGACGATATATCCAAAGATAGAAAAGTTGGCCTATGCACTAGTTATTGCAGCCCGGAAGCTTCGTCCATACTTCCAAGCTCACATTGTGATTGTCCTTACCAACAAACCTCTGAGGCAAGTTCTGCTCAAGCCCGAGGTCTCTAGTAGGCTGACCAAGTGGGCCATTTCGCTCAGCGAGTATGACCTCCAATACAAGCCACGAACTGCTATTAAAGCCCAAGCCTTAGTAGACTTCATCACGAAATGCACTTTCATCTCCGAAGTCCTCAGGCCGGTCGAACATGAGCCCCCAGCTCGAGCGAGCCCAAAGTTCCCAGGCCGGTTGAGCTCGAGCACCATGAAGTAGCAACCAATGCGGCATCTCTCCTAGTTAGTCCGAGCGCGAATTTGGATGAGGAGCCCTGGATCCTTCACGTAGATGGCTCGTCAAACTAGCAGGGCAACAGAGCCAGAATCGTTTTGTACGGCCCAAGCGACACAAAACTGGAGTATGCACTACGCTTCGAGTTCACAGCATCCAACAATGAAGCAGAGTACGAGGCGTTAATAGCCAGGCTGGCTCTAGCCAAGGAAGTGAAAGCCAAGCATATCGTCATCTACAGTGATTCCTAGCTCGTGGTCAATCAGGTCACAAATGAATACGAAGCTCGCGAACCAACCATGATCGCCTACTTAGCCAAAGTAAGAGAGGCTTTGCTCAACTTACTCACACTTCATCAAGCAAATCCCGAGATCGGAGAACACTGAGGCCGACACCCTGTCCCAGTTAGCCAGCACTAGTTATAATACCATGAGAACCGTGTACATAGAGAACCTGCCTCGGCCTAGCATTTTCGGGGGGGGGGGGGGGGGGGGGCAGAGTAAACCGCTCCTGTCATGCAAGCAGAGCCGAGCTGGATCGATCCGCTCACGAGCTTCCTGCTGCATGGGACCCTCCCTGCGGACCGTAATGCCGCCAGAAGGGTGAAGCGTCGGCGACCAAATACGTCATAATAGATGAACAGCTGTACCGCAGGTCGTACACGCTCCCCTACCTACGCTGCTTGCGACCTTTTGAGGCCGAGCTCGTTCTCCGCGATACTCATGAGGGCTTGTGCGGTGGACACTTGGGGGGCAGGAATCTCGCCCAAAAAGTGCTATGACAGGGATACTACTGGCCAACAATGAGAGCAGATGCAATCGAGCTCATCAGAAAGTGTGACAAGTGCCAGAAGCATGCCAATATACACCACCAACCTGTCGCCGACCTGAAGTACCTCACCAGCCCGTGGCCCCTTGTAACGATCACAGCTCGGAACGTGCAAAGCTTCTTTTGGAGAAATATAGTGTGTCACTTCGGATTACCTCGAGTATTGATCTCTGACAATGGTAAGCAGTTCGAGGACATTAAATTCCAGAACTGGTGCCAAGACATGGGAATTCAATAGAACTTTACCTCAGTGGCACACCCCCAAGCAAACAGCCAAGCGGAAGTCATGAACAGAGCTATCCTCCGCGGACTGAAGGCACGCCTGGACTGAGCTAAAGGACTATGGGCAGATGAGCTACCCAGTGTTCTATGGGCTTATCAGACCACAGTGAAGACCGCTACAGGCGAGACCCCCTTCAACCTCACCAACGACACTGAGGCAGTCATCCCAGCCGAGATCGAGGTTCCCTCGCTTCGTCTAGAAGTGTATGATGACAAGACAAATGAAGACGAGTTGCACACCAACCTCGACCTACTTGACGAAGTACGGGACCTCAAAAATATTAGGACCACGGTGTACCAGCAGAGCATAGTTTGGTACTATAACGCCTGGGTCAAGAAGCGGAACCTCCGCGTCGACGACTTGGTCCTTCATAATGTTATGGTGCCATGCCTCTATGGCATGGGCGAACTCCAGAAGGGGATAGGCCGTAGTCGCCCCCCCCCCAGAAAATAGCCTAAGGGCCAAAACGCCAAGCTAACAAAGACCTCGACACCATAAGACTCAGTCACCTCTATGGCATGGGCGAACTCTACGAGAGCGGACTATAAGTCACTCCCCCAGCGTAAGGGCTAAAACACTGAGCTAACGAAGATCTCGGCACCGTATAAGACCTAACCGCTTCATCGGCATAGGCTAAGTATTAATACCGAATGCACAGGCAGCTCGAGTGAACCCTCTGATGCGTGGCTCGCTTCGGTATACAAGTTGAACCCGTTAAGGGGATTTAACTCTAACATTATAAAACTACCCCAAGTACTAGGGAACAGTTCGGGATAACAATTACCGAAAGACCCTACTTCGGTATGTAGCTCTAACAGCTCGTGTAATAAAGTCGCTTCGGCAGAAAGTAAAAAGCACACAACACTTAGCAGAAGAAAGAAACGTTTCATTGCTAGTTCTTATAAAAAAAAAAACAAAATACCGGGCCTAACAGCCCGAGAGAAGTTCATCAATAAACAAAGAAAAAACCGAGCCTAACAACCCGAAAGAGTTCATCAAAGGAATGCACAAAACCGGGTTCAGGCACCCGGGAACAACCACTTTAGAATTCAGTCAAGAAGAAAAAACAAGAACTACTGGCCTCAAGGTTCCACCGCCTCCACGTCCTCGTCGTCCTCTGGAGAGTCGGGCTTCTCCTCTTCCGCATGTCCGCCGTCTCTGGGTCCAGACCCTTCATCGTTATGCCTTCAAGGTTGAGCCGGGAGAACATCTTCTGGACCAGCCATCGGCAGAGTTTGAATCCTGAACGGTAGGAGCTCGAGCTGTACTCCACCTGGAGGTCGTGGTACTCCTAGGAGTCTTTGAACTCCTACACTGCCTTAACTCGCTTTGCCTCCACCATGGTGTCAAAGTTTCGAGTCCGATCCTAAAGCGTGGACTCCAAGTTCTGGACCTGTTGGCGAAGGGGCTCCCTCTCCTCTATCACCCTTGATGACTCCTCCCGGTAGCGAGCACTCTCCTCAGACAGCCGGGTGATCTGTGCTTCCTAGTCCCAGACGAGCAACTCCTGAGCCTCGCTCCCCTTCAGAGCCTAGAGGATTTCACCTCGGGCCTGGTCGAGCTCGCCCCAGAGCTTCTGCACGTTCGACCTCTGAGTGAAAGTGTCCTTGGAGTGAATGTTAGTCTGGAGGGCCATGGCGTGAATGGTGGAGTTTACCTGACAACAAAAGGCCGAGGTAAAAAAAAAATGAATGGAAGGAAAGGAAGAGAGAAAAGGGGGAAGCTACCACATACCACAATGCAATGAGCCGAAGCCACCCAGGAAAGCTGCCTAGGGTCCATCCCTCCCCAGTCGGCAACCTCCTCATGGGTGACCGCCTGCCGGCTCCTCCGCATGGCCATGATGTAATTGGTAACGCTTTCCTCCTTCCCCTCGGTAGGGAACCGCGGGAAGGCGATGGGACGAGATTGCACAGATGGAGGGTATTGCCCTTGGGGCGGGACCTCCCCTTCTTCTGCGCCACCTTCCGTGGCTACTCCCTTGAATGGAACCGACGGGACCTCTGGTGGTGGCAAAACAAAGGCTGGATCCACAGGAGGCAACGTGCGCTTCTGGTTGCTCGACAGAAGGCAACGTGCATCTACACCAGACATGTTGGCTGCCAAAAATCACAAGGCATTAGTCCAACTCAAAAAAAAAGGAGAGAAGAATGAAGAGAGCACGACCTGAAGGCAACCTACCGGGGCTCAAGCCGGCCTACGCAAGCTTGTCCTCGGCCAAATAGTCCGAGCAAAAGAAGCCAACCACTGCCCAGGATTGCAGCATCTCCCGAACTTTTGGATCCAAGTCAACACCCAAATCCTGGATGGCGGCCCTCCAGTGGGTCGGGAAGGGCCACCCTTCGGGGTTGCGAACTACAAAATAATCCCGCTTCCAAGCCGGGATCCTGTTCGACAGATCGTGAAAGAGTTTGAAGCCGGGACGGGGGGAGAAGTAATAAGAACGCCTTTCCGGAGGGGCTCCGGGGGAGGCATTCTTGATAGATAGAATGGAGGAGAAGATGTCAAGGTCGAGAGGAAGACAATACTCATAAAACAAAGAAAATTGTCCCAACTACATTTTGGATTGAGTTGGGGTGAAGTTGGTCTATAGTAACATTAAAATGGTTTAAAACCTCCACTATCAAAGGGTGTAGAGGAAGACGAAGGCCAGCAATGAGTTGTTCCTGAAAGATCACGATTTCGTCGTGACCGTGTTCCCAAGGATAGTCGCCGGATGGGAGACTGTAGATGAGATTTCTAGGAAGGTCAAATTGAAAGACCAAGGTCCTGAGTCTCTCCATCGACATGGAGGAAGGACCAAAGCTGTCCGGCTCCCTACCCCGGGAAGTGGAAGCCGTTTCGCCGGAGGCCTCTTGAGCCTCTGGAACCTGCCCCCAAGCTCCCCCTGAGCTTGAAGGGGCGTCATCTTGGTTACCGCCCCGGGGAAAGAAATTGTATGGGCACCCAGACATTGCTGACAAAGCAATAGGACTCACCAGGAAAAAGCTAAACCGGAAGGACGGTGTGAACAGGAGAAGAGTTCGAGCAACTAGGTAAAGGCACAACCTCAAATCCAAAAGCAAGGCAAGTTAGCGTAAAAGAAATGAGGCTTGGGGCCCTCCTATTTATAGCCACTGCGCCCACAAACCGACGACTCAGATTAAGGCGAATCCGACGGTTCGTAATCAAACTAACTACACGTTCCGAAACTGAAATATGTCTGGCTGCATGTCTTCCATGATCAAAGTCGGCTACACGTCTTCTGAAATTGAGAGCCGTTTTGATGTGCTTTTTGGCATTTGAAAAGTCCAGAAATCGCCTGACATCTGCGTGTGTATTCAATACGATCAATCAATCCAGTTTGATTTTCGGGTCAAATCCACCTGTCACACTCCATGAACTCCTCGCGCTAAGCTAGAACCCTTAGCCCGAGGAATGGGGGGCAATTGATGGAGGGTCATTTGACCCGACCTCCTAAGAAGGTGACACGTGGACATGACTCAGCATAAGTAACACCTCAGTGTGACAGCCTGGCTACAACTGAGTAACGAGCTCGTTAAAGTCCTCGTAGGTCAGCTCGCTACATTGTAGCTCGCCACGGGATGAGCTCGCTACAACGCCAGCTCAAGGACCCCAGTATGCTGAAAGGGAACACTCCAAGCTAAGTCTGTCCCAGCTCGCGAGCTTGGACTATCAGCTCACTCCAATACTTAGGCAAGGGGACCGCCTCAAAGGCAACCTCAGGCGGAATCACCTCGGGATACCTCCAGGAGCTCGCTACAAAGCAGCTCGCTATGGGATAGCTCGCTACAAGGCAGCTTGCTATTGAGCGAGGCGGCATTTTCAGGAAGCTTCTTACCTGACAAAACCGTACCCGTTAGACTGCACCACGTCTCCTGACTAACGGCGCAGTCCCTGCCAGCCCAGTGGGCTGCACCCATGTCTCTCGACAGGTGGAGGCGTGTCTGTCCTTTCCGGGTTGTGTCTCTCATCTGATTGGGCAGTACTCTGCAACGGTTACCTGTGCAGCCCTAGCAAATAACGGTTAAGACAGAAGGCCAGTGGCTGTTATGCCCGATTTGACAAGAACATCTGTATTTAAAGGCTCCGGGTTCCAAGGGGCGAAGGTAATTGAACTGATCTAGTGCTATCTGCACTCTTAGCTCTCTTTGCATTTCTTACAGCTCTCTCAGAGTTCTAACATAAGCATCAGAGTATTCCCATCGGGCAAGCTCCCTGGGAATCCTTCACCTTCCTCATCTCAGGTACCATCCATCGCCAGCTAGGAGCCAGGCGTCCTCCGGCTAGGAGTGCCCGGATCATGCTGTGCCAACAAACCGACAGCTCAGATTAAGGCGAATCCGACGGTTCGTAATCAAACTGACTGCATGTCTTCTGAAACTGAAATATGACTGGCTGCATGTCTTCCATGATCAAGGTAATGTTGGCTGCACGTCTTCCAAAACTGAGAGCCATTTTGGCACGCTTTTTGGCAGTTGAAAAGTCCAGAAATCGCCTGACATCCGCGTGTGTATTCAATGCGATCAGTCAATCCAGTTTGAATTTTGGGTCAAATCCACCCGTCACACTCCAAGACACGTGGACGTGACTTGACCCGACCTCCTAAGATGGTGACATGTGGACGTGACTCAACATAAGTAACACCTCAGCGTGACAGCCTGGCTACAACTGAGTAACGAGCTCATTAAAATCCTCGCAGGTCAGTTTGCTACATTGCAGCTCGCCACGGGACGAGTTCGCTACAGCGCGAGCTCAAGGACCCCAGTATGCTGGAAGCAAACACTCCAAGCTAAGTCTATCCCAGCTCGCAAGCTCGAACAATCAGCTTGCTCCAATACTTAGGCAAGGGGACCGCCTCAAAGGCAACCTCGGGCAGAATCACCTCGGGATACCTCCAGGAGCTCGCTACAAAGTAGCTCGCTATGGGATAGCACGCTACAAGGCAGCTCGCTATTGAGCGAGGTGGCATTTTCAGGAAGCTTCTTACCTAACAAGACCGTACCCGTCAGACTGCACCACGTCTCCTGACTAACGGCGCAGTCGCTGCCAGCCCAACGGACTGCACCAATGTCTCTCGACAGGTGGCGGCGTGTCTATCCTTTCCGTGTTGTGTCTCTCATCTAATTGGGCAGTACTCTGCAACGGTTGCCTGCGTAGCCCTGGCAAATAACGGATGTGACAGAGGGCCAGTGGTGGTTATGCCTGATTTGACAAGAACATCTATATTTAAAGGCCCTGGTTTCCAAGGGGCGAAGGTAATTGAACTGATCTAGCGCTATCTGCACTCTTAGCTCTCTTTGCATTTCTTACAGCTCTCTTAGAGTTCTAACTTAAGCATTGGAGTATTCCCACTGGGCGAGCTCCCCGGGAATCCTTCACCTTCCTCTTCTCAGGTTCCGTTCAACGCCAGGTAGGAGCCAGGCGTCCGCTAGCTAGGAGTGCCCGGATCACGCTGCATCAATAAGTTTGTTTGTATTGGATCAACTCTTAATCATATGAAATTCACTGATTCTACTATTTTATCCTTAGAACATACTATTTGGACTTGTTGAGTTTAACTTGCATTATCTCATAAAAATAATTTTCAACCTCAAAATAACATTGAAACAATAGAAATAAAAGATAATAAATTAATAATTAAAAAATACTAATTAATAAATGAAATGATTAAAATTTAAAAAATAATAATGACTATAAAAATATTAAAATAATTTATAATTAATAATTTACAAAAATAAAAAATTAAAATATTTTTTAAAACTTAATGTAATAATTAAAAATTACTAGTTAATAAAAATAATTAATAATTAATAAATAACATAAGTAATATTAATAAAAAATAATTAATGTTTAATAAAAAAATATTAAAATAATTAATAATTAATAATTAGTAAGCATAATTTATAATTTATTATTATTATTATTACTCACCAAACCACCACTACAACTTGCAGCGGTGGTGGTGGAAAGACAGGGGAGAGAGAGAGAGTGTGTGCTTGTGGGTTTAAATCATATATGTATTTTCATTTCCATTGTTAATAGAAATATTACTTATTTAAGAAGTCTATCTTTGTTTATTATGATAAAATACTTGCACAATTTTTTGACATTTTTTGTAATTTCTATATTTTTGTTTTTATTATATAATTATGACATCATTTCTTGACCATTTGACTTGAAACAAAAAATGATATCTATAGACACCCCATTTTTGCGCTCTTCAGTCTTTCTACAGCACTTTGAGATTCAAGCATGCTTCATCTAACCTCGCGGTTGACCTAGGGGTATTTTTGGAATTTTACAAAAATTGGGGCCTCAAGGATCCAAAACCATAGGTACGTAGAGGCCGAAAAACCAAATCCAAGGACACCAATGTCACCCAAATCCGACACTGTTTACCCCTTCATTTTTAGACCCAAAGCCGGAATTGATTTCGATCGTCCGATCAGAGCCATTTTGACCTTAAACCACATTTCACACCAAATCAGAAATCCAAAACCATAGGTACGTAGAGCCTAAATATCCAAATCCAACGACACCAATATCACCCAAGTCCAACACCGTTTACCCCATCATCCAAAGACCCGAAGCCGGAACCGATTTTGATCGTCCGATCGGAGTCATTTTGATCCTAATCCTCATTTCAAATCAAATCCGAAATCTGAGACCATAGGTACATAGAGCCCAAAAACCCGAATCCAATGACACCAAGATCACCCAAGTTTGACACTGTTTACCCCATCATCCTAAGACCCGAAGTCGGAATCGATTCCAATCGTTCGATCAGAGTCATTTTGATCATAATCCTCATTTAAAATCAAATCCAAAATCTGAGACCATAGGTATGTAGAGCCCAAAAATCCAAATCCAACGACACCAAGATCACCCAAATCCAACACCGCTTACCCCTTCATCTCAAGACTCGAATCCAGAGTCGATTCCAATCGTCCAATCGGGATCATCTCTGATCCTAAATCCTAACCCCCAGAAAATCTGAAGTCCAACCCTGTAGATGAATAGAGATCAAAATTTTGAGTCCAACAGTACCAAGATCGTCCAATTCCGTCACCGTTAGCCCCTCCATCTTGAGCCCCGAAGCTAGACTCGATTCGGGCCCTCCGTTTAGAATCCTCTTCACAATAACTTCGAACCTAGGGCATTCCACGACCCAAGCTTCCCCTCATCCTTTAGAAACATCTTAAAAATCTAAGATTTAACCAGCTGTAGCTTCCAATCAATCAAGCCATTCACCTAAACTTGGAATGTCCAATTTAGGTAAATTGGTGAAATCTTTCACCTCATTGTCTTGATTAATTGAGAGAATCTCTCACAAAGCTGTCTTGACAGCCCATTCTCTCAATCAATCTCCCTCCAAAAACTATTTAAACATCAGCCATTGATCTCCCTTATCTCTCATCTCAGTCCTCCATTCCCCTCTCAAAAAATCTATAAATACCACCCCTTTTTCACGTCCTAGACACACAAGAAAGCATAGAGATCCTAAACTCACTATTGTAGAGAATACCCCCTTCACGTCCCAAGCAAAGCCAAGCTCCCTTAACCCCTGTCCTACACACTTTCTCCACCATCTTTCATGTTCGTAGAATCTCCCTATATCAGTGTTTCAGTCTAAGAGCTCCCCAAGTCGTGTATACATCGAAGTGACAAAGCTGAAAGCATTCTTGAAGCGACAACACTGCAACAGAAATTTACAGACAAACACAAACAGCAGCGTTTTCTCCCACATTGGGCCACATTCCAGCACTCCAAAAGCACTTCAGATCCTTTTCACAACAAGTCAGAAGTTGAGAATCGATCGTGAATTCATTCAAATAGAAGAAAAGCTTAGAATTTGTTTGAGAGGATGCTGAAAAACAATTGCCCTTTTAAAATGATCTTCAAGTCGATGTGTTATTCATGGCTCAAGAGGTGCTCAAGGGGGTGCATTCGAAGAAATAAACTTTGTTGAAATCTTTGGTTCCAATGTTAAGAATTGTTGAACATATGGCTGAAGGAATAAAGTCTATCCTCGGTGGGAAACTGATGGTGCGCAATTCGGCCGGTCCTAGCTGTCAACGACCTTGCCTCTGAACGGAGCTATAGGGAACCAGAAACGGAGAAGATGAGGAAACTCCGGGGGGAACCCGATGAGATTGCTCCGAAGCTCAAGTTAGAATTCTCTCAAAGGCAAGATAAAACTAGATGGCGCAAAGTTCACATACCTTGTTCTTGGGGGGTAGAGAGCCTTTTATAACCACCTCGTGCACTTACTTCTAAGCTTCTATCAGGTCGGGTATGATTATCTCTGAGCTCCTGCCAGTTCGGGTGTCATCCCCTCTATTGGACAGAACCGCCACTGCTCTCTTTGTCGGAGCCATCTCTGCGACTGGCGATGACAGTGGCAGGTGGCCGTTGAAGTGCGGCTGTCAAGCGTCAGATCCCCAGTCAGTCAGGTGCGCCACCCTTGGATACGGACCTCCTCGGTGTCAGGTATGGTACGTTTGTTCAGTTCGGCATCCTGGAGGTGAAGTGCTGGAGTGGTGAGCGAGGTGAAGTCTTGAATTCGGATAGGGGAGTGCCCCGAACTGCCATGGGGCGGGCCAGTTCGGGTCGTTGTCTTGTGTGAGGCTCGAGGCCTAAGGGAGAGCTCGGGCTCCTTGTAGGGAGTTCGGGCTCCTAGTAAGGAGTTCGGACTACTGGTAGGGAGTTCGGACTGCTGGTTCCTCCCTTCGGTGCTCACGCCTTGGGTGCGCTGTTGTGCCGAGCTATTGCCTTTGCCACATGTTGAGTGATTACGAGGTCGGGCCAAATCTTCCTTCATCAATTGCCCCCCACTCCTCATGCCAAGGGTCATGCCCTGGCGCGGGGAGTTCGCGAGGTGGCAGGTGGATTTGTCCCGTACTTCGAATTTCGGTTGACTGATAGCGCGAGGTGCATTGTTAGGATTCTTTGGGTTTCTCGAGCGCCCAAAAGACGGGAAACGCACCGACCTACCCACAAATGCTAACAGACGTGACTTATTTCAAAAATTCAAAAAGCGCACCGCTGGGAGACGTGACAGCGCACGCTTTATTTCTAAAAAGCGCGCCGCAGGGGGATGTGACAGCAGGCGTCTTTTCAAATTTGAAAACGTGCCGCTGCCGCCTTTAATGTGAGGAGACGTGCGCTTTCAGTTTCGAGAGACGTGTGGCCAGTCACATCTCGGTCTCAGGAGACGTGCGGTCAGCGCGACTGCGGGCCGTCGGATTGGCATTGATATGAGCCGTTGATTCTCAGTTACTATGGGTATAAATAGTGGGGGGACCCCAGTCGCTTTGTCACATCTGCGCTTTTGCTTCTTGAGCTCGCGTCCAAGTTTCATCTCGCGTCCAGGCTTTTACTTCGCACTCAAGATTTTAGCTCGTGTTTCAAGTTTCCGTAGTTCGTTCAAGCCTTTTTCTGGGTGAGTACTTTCCTGGAATCCATCTTCTCCTCCCGATGTCTAGCTCGGATAGCTCAGACAGTTCTTCAAGGGGGTCCGATGCAGGTTCTACAAACCGAGTTGCATCCCCCGATGCTCCTAGCGAACCGAAGGTAGAACTTGAGGAAGAGTTCGAGCCCGTAGGCCAAGTCGCCTCGGGCAGTTTGGCATCCACTGCTCGTCGAGGTCGGATGTTAGACAAGTTTGGGCCCTCGACCATGACGCCCGAGGGGCTTCAATCCCTTATTACCCAGTTTTAACCTACCTGGGGAGTACGCCTACTTCATACCTTCGGGTAGTTTCCCTTGGGAGCACGGTCCTGATGAGATCGTGATATTCCGGGAGCAGCTCGCTGCGGGGTTGCGCCTGCCTTTCCACCCTCTCCTTGTCGAGGTCAAGAACCACTTCGGCGTTACTGTCGGTCAGCTTCATCCGAACTCCATTCGTAACTTGGTGGGGACAATCTCCCTATTTTGCGAACAGGGCTTTCCTTTAGACTTGGAGATCTTCTCTTCCATTTTGATGCTTAAGAAGCAAGCGGGTCCCCTTTCCGGGCGTAGGCGGGGTATTACCTGTCTCCTCGCCCGAGTTTTAAGCTTTTACATGAACTTCCCAACAAGGTCCTGGTGTGGAAGCGGGACTACTTCGGGGAGCGAAGTGTATTAGGGTAGCCGTTTCAGACTAGGTGAGGAATGGCCGCCCCTGACTCCGGTGTTACGCTTGATAAAGAGACGGTGAAAGGCCTCCAGCAATGGGCACGGCTTGGGCTAAAATGCCATCAGTATCTGACGGAGGCCAAGCTCATTGTGGCCGGCCTGAGTTTGGGTAGGTTCCTTACTCAGAGGTTTTTTGTTTTTGCTGTTCTTTTGTTTTTTCTAATGCCGAACTCTTTTTGCAGGTGTGATGGACTCAGAAAGGACTCGTGGTGGGCACTTGTTTCAAGGCATGAAGAGGAGAAAGCGAGTCGCCAAACGAACTCATGCCGAGCTGCCCTGGGATGCAGAGCCCGAGGTACCAGACTACTCGTCAGAGGATCCACCCAGGGAGCCCGAGATGGCTCCTCCAATGCAAGAAGCGGCAGGGGCCCCTTATGCTGAGACTACTTACATGGGGGCTCCCGCTTACTCTAGTGCTCCCGCTTACTCTGGGTCTGCTTATACGTGAGCGGATCCCTCAGGCTCAGGAGCCCAAGGGGAATTCAGGATTGTGTTGTCACCGAACCACGCTCTTCAGAAGAGTAGGGAGGCCATTTACCCCGAGGAGGTCGCGGCGTGGACCGATCTCCCTTTGAACCAGGTGGCCTGTTGTGCTGTCACTCATGCCATGGTGGTAAGTCAGATTTTTTGTCGAGTTCTTTTGCTTTTATCCCTCTTGCTGTCATTCTTCTGATCACTTGTTCTTTCCTTTTGGTAGGTGAACTCTTCTATCCATGCCTTGCCGGCTCAGGTGGAAAGGAGCTCGAGGCAAGCGCGAGCTGCCGAAGAGGCTCTCCGTGCTGCCGAGACGACATCCCGAGCTACTGCGGCGGCTGCTCGCGTTGCATAGTCCAGGCATGCGAGGTCTCAGAGAGATGCCGAGGCCATGGGAGTGGTGGTGAAGCACATGGCAGACTTGAGGCTGGATCTGCAGCATCAAGTCGAGTATCTTTAGGAGGACATCAGGGAGAGGACGCAGATCTTTTCTCAAGGTATCGAAGATGCCAAGGAGAAGGCCGTCGATGAGTACATTGCTTCACTGGGTTTTGATGATCTGATGGTGGATTCATATAGGAGGGGTTTTAAACTAAGTCGGTTGATGATCCGGAATACGTACCCCGAGCTCGATGTTAGCGCCATATCCACTTCACGCATAACTCAGGAGATGGCTAATGCTGCTGACGCCGAGCCAGACTGGATCTGCAGCATTAGGTTGAATACCTTCAGGAGGATATTAGGGAGAGGACGCAGATCTTTTCTCAAGGCATCGAAGATGCCAAGAAGAAGGCCGTTGAAGAGTACATCGCCTCGCCGCGCTTTGATGACCTGATGGTGGACTGGTACAGAAGGGTTTTAAACTAAGCCGGTGGATGATCCATAACACGTACCCCGAGCTCGATATCAGTGCCATATCCTCTTCGCACATAACTCAGGAGATGACCAATGCTGCTGATGGTGAGCCAGATTCTGAGGGCGAGGCATGACCTTCGGGTATCATTGAAGGGCCTTCTAATAATGAAGAAGTAGCTCCGGGCCTATGAAATGTAATTTTTTTTTGTTCAAAATGTACACTTCCTTATTTTGAAATGGAATGACTTTTCTTTTGGTTAAGTGTTGGTTGTTCTTTCTCCCGAACTGACCGTATTTTCCGAACTGACCATATGCCCGATCTGTTTCTTGCCCGGGTTACTGCACTCACACGGCCTCTTTTGGTGTCAATACTTAGTCTCTGAGATGCCGATGTCCCTGTTAATACTTAGTCTCTGGTAGCGATTTTGTCCACTTCGCTTGGTGGTCTATAGGTAGTATCGCCTTAAGTTGACGATGTTCCACGCTCGGGGTACTTGTTTGCCCTCTAAGGTTTCGAGCTCGTATGCCCCCCCCCCCCCCCCCCCCGAGCGCTCTCTTTACTCTGTAGGGCCCTTCCCAATTTGGTCCAAATTTGCCCATGCCGGGTTCGGGTACCATGATCTTACGGAGAACCAGGTCGCCAACGCGGAAGCTCTGCTTCTTTACTCTGGCATTGTAGTACCAAGCTACTTTTTTCTAGTAGGCCGCTGTCCGGATGTGCACGAGGTCTCTTACCTCATCCAGTAGGTCGAGGTTGGTATGTAACTCGTCTCCGTTTGTCTGATCCTCATATACTTCTAGTCGCAGTGTAGGTATTTCGATTTCTGCCGGGATTACCGCTTTAGTGCCGTTGGTGAGGTTAAAGGGGGTCTCTCCCATGGCGGTTTTTTCCGTAGTTCGGTGAGCCCATAGAACACTTGGTAGCTCGTCCTCCCATAACCCTTTAGCTCGGTCTAGTCGTGCTTTCAGTCCGTGGAGGATGGCTCTGTTCATTACTTCTGTCTGACCGTTTGCCTGCGGGTGTGCGACCGATGTGAAGTTCTAACGAATTCCCATATTTTAGCACCATTCTTGGAACTTGATATCCTCGAACTGCTTGCCGTTGTCGGAGATCAGTACCCGAGGTAGCCCGAAGCGACATACTATGTTCTTCCAAAAGAAGTTCTGTATGTTTCGGGCTATAACTGTTGCCAGAGGTTCAACTTCTAACCACTTTGTGAAGTAATCTACTGCCATCACTAGGAACTTTCTCCCATCTGTTGCTGGCGGGAATGGCCCCAGGAGGTCGATGCCCCATTGTGCAAAGGGCCATGGACTGGTGAAGTACTTGAGGTCGGCAATAGGCTGATGGTGGATATTGGCATGCTTCTAACACTTGTCGCATTTTCTGACGAGCTTGACAGCTTCTGCCTTCATCGTTGGCTAGTAGTATCCTTGTCAAAGTGCCTTTTGGTCGAGGGCTCTGCCCCCCAGGTGTCCGCCGCATAGACCTTCATGAGTGTCGCGGAGTACGAGCTCGGCTTTGGCAGGTCGCAAGCAACGCAGGTAGGGGAGTGTGTAGGAACGTTGGTACAACTGTTCGTCTATTATGACGTATTTGGCTACCTGGCACTGCACCCTCTTGGCTGCATTGCGGTCCGCAGGGAGGGTTCCATCTATCAAGAAGCTCGCGAGTGGGTCGATCCAGCTCGGCTCTGCTTCAAGGACAGGAGCGACCTCCTCTGCCCCACCGAGAATGCTAGGCCGAGGTAAGTCCTCTATGTACACGGTTCTCATGGTGTTGTGACTCGTGCTGGCTAACCGGGACAGGGCGTCGGCCTCAGTGTTCTCTGACCTCGGGATTTGCCTGATAAAGTATGACTGGAAGTTGAGCAGAACCTCCTTTACTTTTGCCAAGTATGCGATCATAGTGAGCTCGCGTGCTTCGTATTCGCCCATAACCTGGTTAACCACGAGCTGGGAATCACAATAGATAACTATGTGCTTTTCTCTTACCTTTTGCGCTAGGTTCAGTCCGGCTATCAGTGCCTCGTACTCCGCCTCATTGTTGGATGCCGCGAACTCAAAGCGTAGTGCGTATTCCAATTTCGTGCCACCCGGGCCACGTAGGACTATTCCAGCCCCGCTGCCCTGCTGGTTCGAGGAGCCATCTACGTGAAGGATCCAGGGCTCCTCATCCCAGTTCGCGTTTGGCCTAACCAGGAGAGATGCAACACTGGCTGCTACTTCACGGGGTTCAGACTCTATTGGCTTGGGAGCTCCGGGCTCACCCGAACTGGGGATCTCGAGCTCAACCGGCCTAGGGGCTTCGAGGCTGAACATGCACTCGGCGATAAAATCTGCTAAGGCTTGGGCCTTAATAGCTGTTCGTGGCTTATACTGGAGGTCGTACTCGCTGAGCTCAATGACCCACTTTGTCAGCCGACCGGACACCTCGGGCTTGAGTAAGACTTGCCTCAGAGGTTTGTTAGTCAAGACGATGACGGTGTGAGCCTGGAAATATGGGCGGAGTTTCTGAGCTGCAATTACCAGTGCGTATGCTAGCTTTTCTATCTGCGGGTATCCCGTCTCTGCTCCCTACAGAATTTTACAAACATAATAGACGGGCCGCTGGACCCGATCTACTTCTTTTATTAGTACCGAACTGACCACCTCGTCGCTTGCCGAGAGGTACAGTTCTAACACCTCGCCCTCCTCGGGCCTGGCTAAGGTTGGCACAGTAGTGAGGTAGCTCTTTAGCTCGTCGAACGCGAGCTAGCAGTCTCGGGTCCATTCGAACCCTTTGCCTTTGATTGTGTTAAAGAAAGGCAGACAACGGTCTACCGATTTGGACATGAAGCGGCTCAGAGCGGCTATGCGGTCGTTTAGCCTCTGAACTTCTTTTACTTTTCAGGGTGGTCTCATATCTAGGATGCCCTTTATCTTGTCCGGGTTGGCCTCAATACCGCGCCGGTTGACAATGTACCCTAAGAACTTACTCGAGGTGACACCTAAGACACATTTGTTGGGGTTTAGTTTCATGCTAAATTGATGCAGAATTTGGAAGACAGAATCTAAGTCTTGTATTAATTCCTGTGAGAACTGCATCTTGACGACCATGTCATCTACATAACATTCTATTTTCGTGCCAATTAAGGGCCGAAACAACTTATTTACAAGTCTTTGGAAGGTCGCCCCAGCATTCTTCAGCCCGAAGGGCATGACCTTGTAGTAGTACAGACCGAACTCGGTTATGAAGCTGGTTTTTTCCTCATCGGATTGGTCCATCCTGATTTGGTTGTATCTTGAGTAGGCGTCCAAGAAGCTTAGCAACTCATGTCCCGAGGTTGCGTCCACTAGGCGGTCAATTCTGGGGAGGGGGAAGCAGTCTTTTGGGCAAGCTTGGTTCAGGTCGGTATAATCGACGCACATGCACCACCTGCCGTTTGCCTTTTTCACCAGTACTGGGTTGGCTACCCAGCTCGGGTAATGAACTTCCCTTATGAAGTCCGCTGCGAGGAGCTTTTCGACCTCCTTGTCGACCGCCCTCCAGCGCTCCGGGGCTAAGTTGCATTTCTTCTGTCTAATGGGTCTGACTATAGGGTCAGTGTTAAGTTTGTGAGTTATAAGGCCAGGGTCAATACCAGGCATATCGGCCGTGGACCATGCAAAAATATCTAAATTTTGAAGTAAGAAACTCACCAGTTCAGTTCGTAGAGGCTCCTTGACGGAAGCACCAATCTGTAGCGTTCAAGCTGGATCCGTAGCCGAGGTCGGGATTGCGACCGTTTCCTCTGTGGGCGAAGCTCGTTCCTCGCCCTGCTCCGTAGGCCGCTCCAGCTCGAGGTCGTCGGCCACCTTGGTTTTTCCCTTCAGGGCAACAACATAACACTTGTGGGACTCAAGTTGGTCGCCCCGCGCTACCCCCACACCGAAGTCTGTAGGGAACTTCATTGCCAGATAGTAGGTGGAGACCACTGCCCGTAGAATATGCATAATTGGCCATCGTATTATGGAATTGTATGGGGAGGGGGTCGCGACCACCAGGAAATCCTGGTTGAGTCTGACCGCACAAGGCCATGTGTCGACTTCCACAGGTACTATTATCTTCCTGAGGGGCCTGACTTCCTCTCCGCTGAAGCCCACCAGAGGAGTGTTTGCGGGCTTCAGCACGCTTCTCTGCAACTGTAGCTAGTCAAACTACCTGAATCCACAAGTATGCGCCTGACTTCGAAGTCGCTGATCCTTAGTTTCATGACAAGCGCGTCATCGTGGGGTAGTGGACACCTCGCGCATCGTCTTCTGTGAAGATCGGTTCTTCTGTCTTCGGCCTCTTTGGACGGTTCTGTTCTTCTCGGGCTGCCTCGTGAACTAACATTCGTGCTGCTGCCGAAGTACACCCAGCTACCATCGAATCTCCCACTATCACATGGATGGTTCCCCGAACTAGCCTTTCTTCCGGAGGCTGTCATTGCAACGCTTCGGCTGGTCTGCTGCTGGATTCGGGGGCATCCTTTCCGTGCTCCCCTTGCCGACCTACCTTATTGTTATTATTATTATTATGCTATACAAAATTTCTCAAGTATCCACGAGGGATGAGTCCCTTTATCTCGTCCTGGAGATTATTACACTGTTTGGTACTATGACCGTGATCTCTATGAAAACTACAGTACAAATTTTTATTTCCTTCATTTGGATTCCCCTTTAGGTGAGGTGGCCACTTTACGTATGGGGCATCTTTAATCGTCATCAAGATCTCGATCCGCCTCGTGTTTAACGGCGTGTAATCCGTCCGAACTGCTGAGGGAGCTCGGGACGGCTGGCTTGGCTTCACCTCCTGGGCCGGGTTTCTTCTGTCACCTGGGTTGGAGGGCTCACCTTCTCTTTTCCTTTTCTCGACCCCGCCTTCGGTCCTTTGGTTGATCTCTTCCTCTGTTCTCATGAACTTGTCCGCGAGCTTGAGGAATTCGACCACGGTCGCGGGCTGGCTGGCTACCATGTGCCATTTGAACTCCTTGTGCGTTACTCCTCTCTTGGCTGCCGCGAGCTGTACCACGGGGTCTAATCGCGGTATCTGCAAGCATGCTTCATTGAACCTCTTGATGTAGCCCCGGATGGATTCTCCTTCTCTCTGGACTACTCCGAAGATGCTTTCCTCGGTTCTGGGGCACCGCTTGCTGGTAACGAAGTGTGCGGTGAAGACTTGCACGAACTAGGTCCAGCTTCTTATTGACCCGGGGGCTAGGTTCCTGTACCAGGTGCGGGCCACCCCCCTGAAGGTGGTGGTGAAGGCCACGCACATGCATGATTCATTGGCCCTAGCGAGGTGCATTTGGGACTGGAAAGCATTGACGTTGTCGTTGGGGTCAAATGACCCATCATACTTGTCCAAAGGTGGGAGCTTGAAGTCTCTGGGCATGGGGACTACCAGGAGTTCTGATGCGAGGGGGGAAGGAACTGAGAGAATTAGGGCAGCTTTTACCTCGTCCGAGCTCATCTCTTCCTTACCTCTAAGCTTGGGCAGGACATGGGTGGCAGTTCGGCGACTTCGTCGGCGCCTTTGTTGTTGAGTGGGCCTGGTACTGGCGCTGCTGGCCTCTATGTTGCCAAGCTCGATGGGCCCGGAATGTGGGTAGCCTACTGCTAGAGCGCTGAATCGGTTCTCTGTGAGCGGGAACTCAGGCTTGGAGCGCCGAGGTGCTGACTTTGCGGGCGAGGTTCCCGACCCGCCTACGAGCTACGAGGCGGGGGTGATTTTCCTTTCCCTTCGGCCTGGGGATGAGGCCTGACTGTTAGGGGGGTTCTAGAGTTGGGAGGTTTCTCCTCGGTGAGGGCGTCCACCCTGAGGGGAGGCCTTAACCGGCTTCAGAGCAGGGTGCCAAGGTGGAAGCAGTGACTGGTTCAGGGGTAGTTGGGGGAACTGCTGTTGATAGTGATGTTGAGAGAGGTGGTGTAGTACTTGGTGCTGCTAGAGTTGATGCTGCTGGAATTGTTGCATTTGGGCTTGCATTGCCCGCATGCATTGCATCAGGTCATCAAACTGGTTCTGACGGGTCGCCAGGGGGACAGTAGTTGGTTCAGCAAAAGTTGTTTCGATGGGGAGTGGAAGAGGGACGTTCATGGAAGGAAGGTTTACGGGCGCCACTGTTTGTGGCACATTCAAGCTGGGGATCCCATCCACCAGAAGGGGGATGGTGAACTGTCCGATGCACACCACGGGGACTTGGAGTTGTTCCCCGGCGGTGTTCGTCTCTGTGCCACGTCCGGCATTGCTGGAAGAAGCCATGAGTGTTGGGCTTTTTGGAAGAAGATGAGGTTATGAGAGTTTTAGAGGGAGGCTTTTAGAAGCGTTTCCCACAGACGGCGCCAATTGATGGTGCACAATCCGGCCGGTCCTAGCTGTCAACGACCTTGCCTCTGAACGGAGCTACAGGGAACCTGGAACGGAGAAGATGAGGAAACTCCGGGGGAACCCGGTGAGATTGCTCCAAAGCTCAAGTTAGAATTCTCTCAAAGGCAAGATAAAACCGGATGGCACAAAGTTCACATACCTTGTTCTTGGCGGGTAGGGAGCCTTTTATAACCACCTCGTGCACTCACTTCTAAGCTTCTGTCAGGTCGGGTATGATTATCTCTGAGCTCCTGGCAGTTCGGGTGTCATCCCCTTTGTTGGACAGAACCGCCACTGCTCTCTTTGTCGGAGCCATCTCTGCGACTGGCGATGACGGTGGCAGGTGGCCGTTGAAGTGCGGCTATCAAGCGTCAAATCCCAAGTCAGTCAGGTGCACCGTCCTTGGATACGGACCTCCTCGATGTCAGGTATGGTATGTTTGTTCAGTTCGGCGTCCTAGAGGCGAAGTGCTGGAGTGGTGAGCGAGGTGAAGTCTTGAGTTCAGATAGGGGAGTGTCCCGAATTGCCATGGGGCAGGCTAGTTCGGGTTGTTGCCTTGTGTGAGGCTCGGGGCCTAAGGGAGAGTTCGGGCTCCTTGTAGGGAGTTTAGGCTCTTAATAGGGAGTTCGGACTGCTGGTTCCTCCCTTCGGTGCTCGCGCCTTGGACGTGCTGTTGTGCCGAGCTGTTGCCTTTGCCACGTGTTGAATGATTACGAGATCGGGCCAAATCTTCCTTCATCAGAAACGTTCTTGAGGTATGTTTGTTTTTTAGAATTGGCCTAGCAGCCATCCAATGATGAATATCATTTTTGGGTCTTAAGTGCTTATTTTTACCTTGCATGAGCATTCCTATATTCTATTCATTTAATTTATCCAAAAACAATCATTCAGCACTTTATTTTAAAATTAACTTTTTTTCATGCATTAAAGTCATTGAGAGCGTTACATGTTTAGGAAATGTTCAGCATTGTTTTAGAAGGTAAAATTAGAGCAAAAAAGTTGTCATTCATGTTTTTAACAAAAGCTAGTTTTTTTTTTCTAGGTGTATTAGTCCGACTTAATAGAGTATCTCATTTTAATCATCCTTTTTAGTTTGTTGGTTGTTTAGTGGTCAATTAGATTCTTGACTCTTCTTACGTAGTTCAACTCATCTCTTGTTTACTGGTTTACATAGTTATTGTTATTATTTTTCTTTTCTTTTTTTGTCGCAATTCAGCTTATCCCTTAGCTAGTCCATTACTTCTCTAGCTTTCTTTTCATGTTGTCTTGACTTAATTTTTCATTTAATTTTGTGCTCCTTTTATTATGTCCAGTGAATGTGTATTTATTATTAATTCAGGTCCAAAATTGTTAAATTTCCCGGATCCAAAGAATCTCATCTCCATTGGGTAATGAATCACCAAGAAAATCAAAATGTTTTTCTTGAAAAGTCCCGGGTTTTCCTAAATTCCTAATTCCAAAAATTTAGCTAGCAACTCCAAACTCCATATCCAAATCTGTCCCCTCCCTCCGGGTCGGGTAGCCACAATATCATTTTTGGGCATCCTTAAATTTTCTTTTCCATTTTCATAATTTATTTATAAAAGTAATTATTGTTTATCACACTTGTCTTTGTTTAATATTTGAGATATATTAATTTTTTCTACAAGTTTCTTATTTTTATTTTTTATTTTTATATGTTTTGGTAGTTATTATTTAGTTATGATATCATTGGTTTACCCATTATATCCAAATTGTAGGGGTGCAAAATGGATTAGATCATGATCTAATTTTTTATATTATTTATGTTGTTTTATAAAAAGACATGTATATATAATAAGAAATGGTTGAAACAAATGTTTGTGCTTTTTCTTTTTCTTTGTATAAACTATTTTATTTCTTTTTTCCCTATTAATAATTTGTTAAATCTTACAAACCTACGGGTAATCAAATCGGATAAAATCAGATTTAGATACCGAACATCCTTAATTGAATCGAATTCAAATTGATCTTTCTGAGATCCATCACATCATCAGGTCATATTGGATCGGATATATGTTAAACATTATTGGGATATGCCGCCCTATAGGATATACCCCCTATTAAATCCAATCTGATCCATTTGCATCCATAGAAAGTTGGGCAGGTTAACACTAATTTAAGCTCAACACATGCCTAACCCTAAGAATTGGGTCCAAGGCTCGAGCCTAAACCTAATTTGTCCAATCCAAGCCTAATTTCACTAGAATTTTATGCACTTAGGTTGGGCTTGGGCTAGGGGCTGGGCTTAGGTTACTAAATCAACCCAAACTATAATTTGGCATAAATCTATGTGTTTATGTATGCAAATATATCTCTATATGAATATAGTTGGGCTGGCTCAAGCTACCTAAGGGCTAGGTCCATGCCTCGCCTGCCTTAAATTTCAATCTAAGTTAGTTCAGGCTTGAGTGAGGCTTACCTAAATAGACCCCTATAGACTCTTGACCACTACTTAGATAGAAAATAGTTGTCTTTAGAGTTAGTTTAACTTTTATATTCTATTTCCATCATTAATAAAAATAACTTTATTTATTACAATTATATTTTACATGACAAATACACATTTTTTATTCAAAATTCCTATATTTCTTAGTAATTCTAAGCTTTTATTTAAAAAAATATATTTTTCCCATTTGACGTAAAAGGTTGAACCATTAACCCACCACTTGAATAGGAAAATGGTTTTGTCTTCAGGTAGTTTTTAAATTTTGCATTTCATTTCAACCATTAATAAATAATTATTCTTATTTATCATACTTATTTTTTAAATATGATAAATATATAATATTAGAGATGTACTAAAAAATTCACTTCTTTGTATATCTAATAATTTTATATTTAATTTTAATTTTTTATCATTTAATTATGACACCATGCCAAGACATGATATTCGAACACCATAAAAAGTCCAATTGCATTGGATTTGAACTACTTCTTAATTGCCCTTTTATTTTAATCAATAGAGGCAATTTAAAAAGGGATGCCATGTTTCAGTAAAATTTCTCAAAAAAAATAAATGCCAAGACATGATATTTGGTTCATTTAATCATTATTTCTTGTCATATATTTATAATTAACATTTGGGAAAATTCTCGGTCAGTACCCTATACTTCGGCTCGAGTGACAATTTGGTCCCCTAGCATTAAAATGCGACAATACAATACCCGAGCTTTCAATTTGCGACAATCTGGTACCTGGCATTAACTCACCATCAACCAAGATCATCATGTGACATCAGATGCAGCTTAAATAATTTCATAATACCAAAACTAACCCTTATGATAATATTCAGACCATTTTACCCTTTTCCTTTCTTTTTACCCTATTCCCCTTTCTCTTCAATCTGGGTTGAACGACAGAGGAGAGGTGGCATTAACTGACCGACCGTTTCAGCAGCTTAAAGCATTCCTGCTTTGCACATTCCATGTATCAAGCAGTTATATATCTTAATACTTGGTTCAAATGCACTACACTCAGGAGTTTTAAACAGTTCCATTGCTACAAAGAGTTCCTTAGCCTCATCTATGGAACCATAATCTCCGCAAAGAGCTGTAAATAACCACATCAGGAGAAATCCTCCTACCTGGAACCATCTTTACAAAGGCCATCAATAACCATATTGTATGTAACTATGTTAAGCTTAAATCTACCACCACCAACATTTTCATTCACCATTTCTCTATGCAAATTCAGTGCTAGTGTTGTATTTCTTGACCTA